>NC_091977.1:330395580-330758913 GCF_044704955.1 Pristiophorus japonicus
CCTCCCCCCCACCGTCCCCTTATCCTCCCCCCCCCCCACCGTTCCCCTTATCCTCCCCCCCCACCGTCCCCTTATCCTCCCCCCCCACCGTCCCCTTATCCTCCCCCCCCCCACCGTCCCCTTATCCTCCCCCCCCCCACCGTCCCCTTATCCTCCACCCCACCGTCCCCTTATCCTCCACCCCACCGTCCCCTTATCCTCCCCCCCCACCGTCCCCTTATCCTCCACCCCACCGTCCCCTTATCCTCCACCCCACCGTCCCCTTATCCTCCACCCCACCGTCCCCTTATCCTCCCCACCCCACCCCACCCCACCGTCCCCTTATCCTCCCCCCCCCCCCACCGTCCCCTTATCCTCCCCCCCCACCTCACCGTCCCCTTATCCAACTCCCCCACCCCATCGTCCCCTTATCCTCACCCCCACCCCACCCCACCGTCCCCTTATCCTCCCCACCCCACCGTCCCCTTATCCTCCCACCCCACCGTCCCCTTATCCTCACCCCCCCCACCCCACCGTCCCCTTATCCTCACCCCCCCCCCCCACCGTCCCCTTATCCTCACCCCCCCCACCGTCCCTTATCCTCCCCCCCCCCCCACCGTCCCCTTATCCTCCCCCCCCACCCCACCCCATCGTCCCCTTATCCTCCCCCCCCCACCGCCCCCCTTGTCCTCCACGCCCCGCCGCCCCCCTTGTCCTCCCGCCCCGCCGCCCCCCTTGTCCTCCCCGCCCCGCCGCCCCCCTTGTCCTCCCGCCCCGCCGCCCCCCTTGTCCTCCCCGCCCCGCCGCCCCCCTTGTCCTCCCGCCCCGCCGCCCCCTTGTCCTCCCCGCCCCGCCGCCCCCCTTGTCCTCCCCGCCCCGCCGCCCCCCTTGTCCTCCCCGCCCCGCCGCCCCCCTTGTCCTCCCCGCCCCGCCGCCCCCCTTGTCCTCCCCGCCCCGCCGCCCCCCTTGTCCTCCCCGCCCCGCCGTCCTCCCCGCCCCGCCGCCCCCCTTGTCCTCCCCGCCCCGCCGCCCCCCTTGTCCTCCCGCCCCGCCGCCCCCCTTGTCCTCCCCGCCCCGCCGCCCCCTTGTCCTCGCCGCCCCCCTTGTCCTCCCCGCCCCGCCGCCCCCCTTGTCCTCCCCGCCCCGCCGCCCCCCTTGTCCTCCCCGCCCCGCCGTCCTCCCCGCCCCGCCGCCCCCCTTGTCCTCCCCGCCCCGCCGCCCCCCTTGTCCTCCCCGCCCCGCCGCCCCCCTTGTCCTCCCCGCCCCGCCGCCCCCCTTGTCCTCGCCGCCCCCCTTGTCCTCCCCGCCCCGCCGCCCCCCTTGTCCTCGCCGCCCCCCCTTGTCCTCCCGCCCCGCCGCCCCCCCTTGTCCTCCCCGCCCCGCCGCCCCCCTTGTCCTCCCCGCCCCGCCGCCCCCTTGTCCTCCCCGCCCCGCCGCCCCCCTTGTCCTCCCCGCCCCCCTTGTCCCCCCGCCCCCCTTGTCCCCCCGCCCCCCTTGTCCCCCCGCCCCCTTGTCCCCCCGCCCCCCTTGTCCTCCCTGCCGCCCCCCTTGTCCTCCCCGCCCCCCCTTGTCCTCCCCGCCCCCCCTTGTCCTCCCCGCCCCCCCTTGTCCTCCCCGCCCCCCTTGTCCTCCCCGCCCCCCCTTGTCCTCCCCGCCCCCCCTTGTCCTCCCCGCCCCCCTTGTCCTCCCCGCCCCCCTTGTCCTCCCGCCCCCTTGTCCTCCCCGCCCCCCCCTTGTCCTCCCCGCCCCCCCTTGTCCTCCCCGCCCCCCCTTGTCCTCCCCGCCCCCCCCTTGTCCTCCCCGCCCCCCCCTTGTCCTCCCCGCCCCCCCCTTGTCCTCCCCGCCCCCCCTTGTCCTCCCCGCCCCCCCCTTGTCCTCCCCGCCCCCCCCTTGTCCTCCCCGCCCCCCCCTTGTCCTCCCCGCCCCCCCCTTGTCCTCCCCGCCCCCCCTTGTCCTCCCCGCCCCCCCCTTGTCCTCCCCGCCCCCCCCTTGTCCTCCCCGCCCCCCCCTTGTCCTCCCCGCCCCCCCTTGTCCTCCCGCCCCCCCCTTGTCCTCCCCGCCCCCCCCTTGTCCTCCCCGCCCCCCCCTTGTCCTCCCCGCCCCCCCCTTGTCCTCCCCGCCCCCCCTTGTCCTCCCCGCCCCCCCCTTGTCCTCCCCGCCCCCCTTGTCCTCCCCGCCCCCCCCTTGTCCTCCCCGCCCCCCCTTGTCCTCCCCGCCCCTTGTCCTCCCGCCCCCCCTTGTCCTCCCCGCCCCCCCCTTGTCCTCCCCGCCCCCCCTTGTCCTCCCCGCCCCCCCCTTGTCCTCCCCGCCCCCCCCTTGTCCTCCCCGCCCCCCCCTTGTCCTCCCCGCCCCCCCCTTGTCCTCCCCGCCCCCCCCTTGTCCTCCCCGCCCCCCCTTGTCCTCCCCGCCCCCCCCTTGTCCTCCCCGCCCCCCCCTTGTCCTCCCCGCCCCCCCCTTGTCCTCCCCGCCCCCCCCTTGTCCTCCCCCGCCCCCCCCTTGTCCTCCCCGCCCCCCCCTTGTCCCTCCCCGCCCCCCCCTTGTCCTCCCCGCCCCCCCTTGTCCTCCCCGCCCCCCCCTTGTCCTCCCCGCCCCCCCCTTGTCCTCCCCGCCCCCCCCTTGTCCTCCCCGCCCCCCCCTTGTCCTCCCCGCCCCCCCCTTGTCCTCCCCGCCCCCCCCTTGTCCTCCCCCGCCCCCCCCTTGTCCTCCCCGCCCCCCCCTTGTCCTCCCCGCCCCCCCCTTGTCCTCCCCGCCCCCCCCTTGTCCTCCCCGCCCCCCCCTTGTCCTCCCCGCCCCCCCCTTGTCCTCCCCGCCCCCCCCTTGTCCTCCCCGCCCCCCCCTTGTCCTCCCCGCCCCCCCCTTGTCCTCCCCGCCCCCCCCTTGTCCTCCCCGCCCCCCCCTTGTCCTCCCGCCCCCCCCCTTGTCCTCCCCGCCCCCCCCTTGTCCTCCCCGCCCCCCCCTTGTCCTCCCCGCCCCCCCCCTTGTCCTCCCCGCCCCCCCCTTGTCCTCCCCGCCCCCCTTGTCCTCCCCGCCCCCCCCTTGTCCTCCCCGCCCCCCCCTTGTCCTCCCCGCCCCCCCTTGTCCTCCCCGCCCCCCCCTTGTCCTCCCCGCCCCCCCCTTGTCCTCCCCGCCCCCCCCCTTGTCCTCCCCGCCCCCCCCTTGTCCTCCCCGCCCCCCCCTTGTCCTCCCCGCCCCCCCCTTGTCCTCCCCGCCCCCCCCTTGTCCTCCCCGCCCCCCCCTTGTCCTCCCCGCCCCCCCCTTGTCCTCCCCGCCCCCCCCTTGTCCTCCCCGCCCCCCCCTTGTCCTCCCCGCCCCCCTTGTCCTCCCCGCCCCCCCCTTGTCCTCCCCGCCCCCCCCTTGTCCTCCCCGCCCCCCCCTTGTCCTCCCCCCCCCCCCCTTGTCCTCCCCGCCCCCCCCTTGTCCTCCCCGCCCCCCCCTTGTCCTCCCCGCCCCCCCCTTGTCCTCCCGCCCCCCCCTTGTCCTCCCCGCCCCCCCTTGTCCTCCCCGCCCCCCCCTTGTCCTCCCCGCCCCCCCCTTGTCCTCCCCGCCCCCCCCTTGTCCTCCCCGCCCCCCCTTGTCCTCCCCGCCCCCCCCTTGTCCTCCCCGCCCCCCCTTGTCCTCCCCGCCCCCCCTTGTCCTCCCCGCCCCCCCCTTGTCCTCCCCGCCCCCCCCTTGTCCTCCCCGCCCCCCCCTTGTCCTCCCCGCCCCCCCCTTGTCCTCCCCGCCCCCCCCTTGTCCTCCCCGCCCCCCCCTTGTCCTCCCCGCCCCCCCCTTGTCCTCCCCGCCCCCCCCTTGTCCTCCCCGCCCCCCCTTGTCCTCCCCGCCCCCCCCTTGTCCTCCCCGCCCCCCCTTGTCCTCCCCGCCCCCCCCTTGTCCTCCCCGCCCCCCCCTTGTCCTCCCCGCCCCCCCCTTGTCCTCCCCGCCCCCCCCTTGTCCTCCCCGCCCCCCCTTGTCCTCCCCGCCCCCCCTTGTCCTCCCCGCCCCCCCTTGTCCTCCCCGCCCCCCCCTTGTCCTCCCCGCCCCCCCCTTGTCCTCCCCGCCCCCCCTTGTCCTCCCCGCCCCCCCCTTGTCCTCCCCGCCCCCCCTTGTCCTCCCCGCCCCCCCCCTTGTCCTCCCCGCCCCCCCCTTGTCCTCCCCGCCCCCCCTTGTCCTCCCCGCCCCCCCCTTGTCCTCCCCGCCCCCCCCCTTGTCCTCCCCGCCCCCCCCTTGTCCTCCCCGCCCCCCCCTTGTCCTCCCGCCCCCCCCTTGTCCTCCCCGCCCCCCCCTTGTCCTCCCCGCCCCCCCTTGTCCTCCCCGCCCCCCCCTTGTCCTCCCCGCCCCCCCCTTGTCCTCCCCGCCCCCCCCTTGTCCTCCCCGCCCCCCCCTTGTCCTCCCCGCCCCCCCCTTGTCCTCCCCGCCCCCCCTTGTCCTCCCCGCCCCCCCCTTGTCCTCCCCGCCCCCCCCTTGTCCTCCCCGCCCCCCCCTTGTCCTCCCCGCCCCCCCTTGTCCTCCCCGCCCCCCCCTTGTCCTCCCCGCCCCCCCCTTGTCCTCCCGCCCCCCCCTTGTCCTCCCCGCCCCCCCCTTGTCCTCCCCGCCCCCCCCTTGTCCTCCCCCGCCCCCCCCTTGTCCTCCCCGCCCCCCCCTTGTCCTCCCCGCCCCCCCCTTGTCCTCCCCGCCCCCCCCTTGTCCTCCCCGCCCCCCCCTTGTCCTCCCCGCCCCCCCCTTGTCCTCCCCGCCCCCCCCTTGTCCTCCCCGCCCCCCCCTTGTCCTCCCCGCCCCCCCCTTGTCCTCCCCGCCCCCCCCTTGTCCTCCCCGCCCCCCCTTGTCCTCCCCGCCCCCCCTTGTCCTCCCCGCCCCCCCCTTGTCCTCCCCGCCCCCCCCTTGTCCTCCCCGCCCCCCCCTTGTCCTCCCCGCCCCCCCCTTGTCCTCCCCGCCCCCCCCTTGTCCTCCCCGCCCCCCCCTTGTCCTCCCCGCCCCCCCCTTGTCCTCCCCGCCCCCCCCTTGTCCTCCCCGCCCCCCCTTGTCCTCCCCGCCCCCCCCTTGTCCTCCCCGCCCCCCCTTGTCCTCCCCGCCCCCCCCTTGTCCTCCCCGCCCCCCCCTTGTCCTCCCCGCCCCCCCCTTGTCCTCCCCGCCCCCCCTTGTCCTCCCCGCCCCCCCTTGTCCTCCCCGCCCCCCCCTTGTCCTCCCCGCCCCCCCCTTGTCCTCCCCGCCCCCCCCTTGTCCTCCCCGCCCCCCCCTTGTCCTCCCCGCCCCCCCCTTGTCCTCCCCGCCCCCCCCTTGTCCTCCCCGCCCCCCCCTTGTCCTCCCCGCCCCCCCCTTGTCCTCCCCGCCCCCCCCTTGTCCTCCCCGCCCCCCCCTTGTCCTCCCCGCCCCCCCCTTGTCCTCCCCGCCCCCCCCTTGTCCTCCCCGCCCCCCCCTTGTCCTCCCCGCCCCCCCCTTGTCCTCCCCGCCCCCCCCTTGTCCTCCCCGCCCCCCCCTTGTCCTCCCCGCCCCCCCCTTGTCCTCCCCGCCCCCCCCTTGTCCTCCCCGCCCCCCCCTTGTCCTCCCCGCCCCCCCCTTGTCCTCCCCGCCCCCCCCTTGTCCTCCCCGCCCCCCCCTTGTCCTCCCCGCCCCCCCCTTGTCCTCCCCGCCCCCCCCTTGTCCTCCCCGCCCCCCCCTTGTCCTCCCCGCCCCCCCCTTGTCCTCCCCGCCCCCCCCTTGTCCTCCCCGCCCCCCCCTTGTCCTCCCCGCCCCCCCCTTGTCCTCCCCGCCCCCCCCTTGTCCTCCCCGCCCCCCCCTTGTCCTCCCCGCCCCCCCCTTGTCCTCCCCGCCCCCCCCTTGTCCTCCCCGCCCCCCCCTTGTCCTCCCCGCCCCCCCCTTGTCCTCCCCGCCCCCCCCGTAAGACATGCTCCCAGTTTCATTAGTTCATGTTGCTTCTGCTCCTGCTCAGCCTTGTTGCCGGGTCTGAAGTGGTTTGGCCACTTCAGTCACCTGTGTCCCTTTCTGTGACCAATCACTCTTGACATTGTCCATCCGGCGCTTCCTTCGTCTGCTTCAGCTTGCTTCATCTATCTCTCTCTGCTCGGTCATGAAAGGTATTCTAGCTGACTCCATTCAGGAAACGTACCCAAACCATCGCAGTCATCTTTCTTGGATCTTCTGTATAAATGTTGTTTCTTGTCCAAGCCATCATGTTCATGTATCATTCTTGATGTGTATCCTGGATAGTCCCAGCAGTCCTGGAGTTATTCTGCATATCCATCCCCAAACCTGATTTGCAGACTTCTCCTTTTACAGTACATTTCTCTTAATTTGAAATTGTTCAATTCAGATGATCTGATACTTAAATTTTTGTTTAGTATTAGATTTCCACTTTTCATATATTTACAGTGCTTAATTAAATTTACTTTTAATGCAAAAAGTGACTGAATTAACAGGAATAGATGATAGTGTGTTTACACTAATGCGGTGAAGCAGTCGAGATCTTGTTGTTTTCTTGAACCTGCTGAAATAACATGGTGTTGAATTTTAACCTGCATGTTTTGTGCTAGTTAACATTACGAGCAAAAATCAGAATATTCTCTTGTACCCTACCCTTCATTACAATTGACTAACAAGCACACAACTAAATCCCTGAAACCTGAAGCTGTCTGCCAGTATTAATACCAATGCAGATACCCTGTAGATTTTTCTGGCACTGTTAAACATGCATGTGTTTTGTTTTGATACAGTGCACACAAACACAAGCCAACTGAACAAGGTGTGATTGATGACTTTGACATTCCAAGTTCTGAGAAGTTTGCTATCTAGCAATGCTTTGATAAATTTTAGTATTTGACATTCCCTTGAGTTTGTTCTGGATCTGAGCCTCCGAGAATGACCTTGACTGACTTCGGGCTCAAAAGGTTAAATATTGTCACAAACACAGGTCACAGACAAGTGAGCACAAAAAGGAGTTAGGTGTTCAATATTGAACAGCATATGTGCACATATTTCAATTTTATCATTAGAATATAGGATTCAAATCCAGGGAGTCAGTTTTTCAGGCAGTTGAACTTGACAGTTAGAAAGATGCTGCTCAGTAACCTTTAAAATTTTAGTTTGTTCTCGAATTCTGAGTATCCTCTGCATGTATGATAAAAAGACTGTTACAGGAGGTAGTTCACACTTCTCAGCTATTAGTGATTTTTATTTGCTGTTCTATAGATAATTCTTTTCCCAAAGTTATAATTGGAGTCTGTTCTAGATTTGTATGTACCAACTGATGTTTTCATGACGGCCCCATATGTGAGCATGTTAAGTACCTCAGTACTACTGTACAAAGTTTAATCATTTTCACCATATTTTGACTCTTAATAATTGGATTATTGAGAGAATTAATTTCTTCGCGGTGCTATGACTTCAGAAAAGTTTGTTTTGGGAGGGAAAGAGAGGAAGTGGTTCTGTGATTTAACAGCAACTTTTGACAGTTAATGAGACCAGCATTCAAAATCCAGTTTAACATGTGCAGAAATTTCCTCCAAACATTGGGAATCATAGAATGTTTACAGCACAGAAGAAGGCCATCTGACCCGTCGAGCCCGTGCCTGCTCTCTGCAAGAGCACCTCAGCTAGTCTCACTCCCCTGCCCTTTCTTGTAGCCTTGTAAACTTTTTTTTATTTCATGTATTTATCCAACTCCCTTTTGAAAGTAGTGATTGAGTCTGCATTCCAGATCCTAACCACTCGCTGTGTAAAACATTTTTTTTCTTGTGTCGCCTTTGGTTCTTTTGCCAATCACCTTAAATCTGTGTCCTCTGGTTCTCGGCCCTTCTGATAATGGGAACAGTTTCTCTCTATCTACTCTGTCTAGACCCCTCATGATTTTGAACACCTCTATCAAATCTCCTCTCAATCTTCTCTGCTTCGAGGAGAACAAGCCCAGCTTCTCCACTTTATCCAAGTAACTGAAGTCCCTCATCCCTGGAATCATTCTCATAAACCCTTCAGTTTATATTTCCTCTCCTCTCATTTTTTCTACCAAAATGTTGAATCACTTCACATTTTTCTGTGTTAAATTTCATCTGCCACGTGTCTGCCCATTCCACCAGCCCGTCTATGTCCTCTTGAAGTCTGTAACAATCCTCCTCACTGTTCACCATATTTCAAATTTTTGTGTCTTCTGCAAATGTTGAAAATGTTCCCTGTAGACTCCCACCCAAGTCATTAATATATGTCGAGGAAAGCAGTGGTCCCAGTACTGACCCCTGGGACACTACTGTATACCTTCCTCCAGTCTGACAAACAACTCTTCACCACCACTCTTTCCTGTCACTTTGCCAATTTTGTATCCATACTGCCACTGTCCTTTTTATTCCATGGGTTTCAACTTTGCTAGCAAGCCTCTTGTGTGGCACTGTTGAACGGCTTTTTGAAATCCATATACACCACCTCAACCGCATTGCCCTCATAAACCCTCTCTGTTACCTCATCAAAAAACTCGATCAAGTTAGTTAAACATGATTTACCTTTAATAAATCCGCGCTGAGTACAAGAGTAAAGGTGTCTTATTGTAATTATATCATCATCATAGGCAATCCCTCGGAATCGAGGAAGACTTGCTTCTACTCTTAACAGGAGTTCTTCGGTGGCTGTACAGTCCAATACGAGAACCACAGTCTCTGTCACAGGTGGGACAGATAGTCGTTGACGGGAGGGAAAGGGTGGGTGGGACTGGTTTGCCGCACGCTCTTTCCACTGCCTGCGCTTGATTTCTGCATGCTTTTGGCGACGAGACTCGAGGTGCTCGGCGTCCTTCCGGATGCACTTCCTCCATTTAGGGCGGTCTTTGGCCAGGGACTCCCAAGTGTCAGTGGGGATGTTGCACTTTATCAGGGAGGCTTTGAGGGTGTCCTTGTAACATTTCCACTGCCCATCTTTTGGCTCATTTGCTGTCAAGGAGTTCCGAGTAGAGCGCTTGCTTTGGGAGTCTCGTGTCTGGCATGCGAACTATGTGGCCTCCCCAGCGGAGCTGATCAAGTCTGGTCAGTGCTTCAATGCTGGGAATGTTGGCTTGGTAATTATATAAGGCCCTGGTGAGACCACACCTGGAGAATTGTATACAGTTTTGGCCTCTTTACCTGAGGAAGGATATACTTGCCATCGAGGGAGTGCAACGAATGTTCACCAGACTGATTCCTGGGATGGGAGGATTGTCCTAACAGGAGAGATTGAATAGACTCGGCCTATAGTGTCTTTTAAAAGAAAATATGACTAAGAAAGGGAAGATAGACTATGAAAGTAAACTCGCACAAAACATAAAAACAGATGGCAAGAGTTTCTATAGGTATATAAAAAGGAATAGAGTGGCGAAAGTAAATGTTGGTCCATTAGAGGACGAGACCGGGGAACATGGAGATGGCAGAAACTGAACAAATATTTTGTATCAGTCTTTACGGTAGAGGACACAAACAATATCCCAACAGTGGATCGTCAAGGGCCTATAGGAGGGGAGGAAGGTAACACAATCACTAAGGAGGTGGTACTCAGTAAGATAATGGGACGAAAGGCGGATAAATCCCCTGGACCTGATGGCTTGCATCCTCGGGTCTGCAGTAGCGGCAGGGATTATGGATGCATTGGTTGTAATTTACCAAAATTCCCTCGATTCTGGGGAGGTTCCAGCAGATTGGAAAACTGCAAATGCAACACCCCTATTTAAAAATGAGGCAGACAAAAAGCAGGAAACGATAGACCAGTTAGCCTAACATCTGTGGTTGGGAAAATGTTGGAGTCCATTATTAAAGCAGTAGTAGCAGGACATTTGGAAAAGCAAAATTCGGTCAGGCAGAGTCAGCATGGATTTATGAAAGGGAAGTCCTGTTTGACAAATTTGCTGGAATTCTTTGAGGATGTAACGAACAGGGTGGCTAAAGGGGAACCAGTGGATGTGGTGTATTTGGACTTCCAGAAGGCATTTGACAAGGTGCCACATAAAAGGTTACTGCATAAGATAAAAGTTCGTGGGTTTGGGGGTAATTTATTCGCATGGATAGAGGATTGGCTAACTAACAGAAAACAGAGTCGGGATAAATAGTTCATTCTCTGGTAGGCAATCAGAAACTAGTGGGGTGCTGCAGGGATCAGTGCTGGGACCTCAACTATTTACAATCTGTATTAACGACTTGTAAGAAGGGACTGAATTGGAAGAAGGGACCGAGTGTAACGTAGCCAAATTTGCTGACGATACAAAGATGGGAGGAAAAGCAATGTGTGAGGAGGACACACAAAATCTGCAAAAAGACATACAGGCTAAGTGGGCAAAAATTTGGCAGATGGCATATAATGTTGGAACGTGTGAGTTCATGCACTTTGGCAGAAAAAAAATCAAAGAGCAAGTTATTATTTAAATGGAGAAAAATTGCAAAGTGCTGCAGTTCAGCGGGACCTGGGGGTACTTGTGCATGAAACACAAGGTTAGTATGCAGGTACAGCAAGTGATCAGGAAGGCCAATGGAATCTTGGCCTTTATTGCAAAGGGGATGGAGTATAAAAGCAGGGAAGTCTTGCTACAGTCATACAGGGTATTGGTGAGGCCACATCTGGAATACTGCGTGCATTTTTGGTTTCCATATTTACGAAAGGATACACTTGCTTTGGAGGCAGTTCAGAGAAGTTCACTCGGTTGATTCTGGAGATGAGGGGGTTGACATATGAGGAAAGGTTGAGGAGGTTGGGCCTCTACTCATTGGAATTCTGAAGAGTGAGAGGTGATCTTATTGAAATGTATAAGATTATGAGGGGGCTTGACAATGTGGATGCAGAGTGGATGTTTCCACTGATGGGGAGACTTGAACTAGGGTGCATAATCTTAGAATAAGGGGCCGCCCATTTAAAACTGAGATGAGGAGGAATTTCTTCTCTGAGAGGGTTGTAAATCTCTGGAATTCGCTGTCTCAGAGCTGTGGAAGCCGGGATTTTGAATAAATTTAAGACCGAGATAGACAGCTTCTTTGCCGATCAGGGATTAAGGGGTTATAAAAAACTAGCAAAAAAGTAGACCTAAGTCCATGATCGGGTCAGCCATGATCGTATCAAATGGTGGAGCAGGCTCGAGGGACCGTATGGCCTACTCCTGCTCCTATTTCTTATATTCGCTAGAGTTTAGAAGAATGAGAGGTGATCTCATTGAAACATACAAAATTCTTAGAGCTTGACAGGGCAGATGCAGGGACGATGTTTCCCCTGGCTGAGGAGTCTAGAACCAGCGGCCACAGTCTTAGTCCTAAAATCGCCAACCCCTTATTCTGAGATGAGAAATTTCTTCACTCAGAGGGTGGTGAATCTTTGGAATTCTCTACCCCAGAGGGCTGTGGGTGCTCAGTCGTTGAGTATATTCAAGATCGAGATTGACAGATTTTTGGATATTGAGGGAATCAAGGGATATGGGGATAGTGCAGGCAAGTTGAGATGAAGATCCGCCATGATCCCATTGGATGGCAGAGCAAGTTTGAGCAGCCAAATGGCCTACTGCTCCTATTTCTTATGTTCTGTCACTCTATTCTCATACCCTCTCTTTGCCCTTTTATTTTCTTTTTCATTTCTCATCCGAACTTTCTATATTTAGCCTGAATCAGATGTATTCTCAGCCTGATATCTATCATACGTGCTCTCTTTCTGCTTCCTTGCTCTCTCTGAGGCCAATTTTCCACATGGCTGAATTTTTGGCACAGTTTGTAGAGGTACGTCCGATTTTTTTTTTAAGTGGCCGACTGCGCCAAAATTAAAGTTCCAAGTTTCGCTGGCATAACCTTTCATTTTGCAACGGCGCAGATTGTCCTTCAGCTCTGAGGGTGGAGCTCGAGGTCTGCGCTGAAAAACTGAGGTTGCCAGGGTAATGAGGGACACACTGAAGAGCTGAGGCTGCAAAGTGAAACATACAAGATGCAGCAAGACAGATGCAGGTACATATTACCATTGCCAAGATCTCTTCATTTCTGTTTATTGGAAGATTGTAGTGACAAACTGTCATACTCTGCAATATTCATTTCTTTGGTTATTGCTTTTTTATAGAGCCCCGGTCCCGCTGCTATCCTGGGCCGAAAGGCCCCCCGATGCTGCTGCTACCCCAGGCCGAATGGCCCCCTGCTTGTCCCGCTGCTATCCTGGGCCGAAAGGCCCCCCGATGCTGCTGCTACCCCAGGCCGAATGGCCCCCTGCTTGTCCCGCTGCTATCCTGGGCCAAAAGGCCCCCTGTCCCAGGTGTCGCTGCTATCCCGGACTGAAAGGCTCCCCCAGCGCTGTGTCTTCAGCTCTGCTAAAACAATGGCGTCTTCTCTGCAATGATTTCCTTAAGTGCAGGTAAGGTTTTTCAGAATGGTGCACTATGCCGTTTTTGGAAAAATCCTACTTGGCCAAACTTGCTTAAATGGCCAGAAATGGCGTAGCTGGTAGTGACATCAAAACCAGGAACCAAAAAAAATCGTCATAAGTAGTTTAGGATGGTGCAGAAACTTTGGCGAAACTTGCAGATTTTAGTCTGTTGCAAGAAAAAAACAGCGTAGGCCAAAAACCGGCACATTATGCTGTTGCAAATTCAGCCCAATCTCTTTTGTCATCCAGTGAGTTCTGACTTTGGTTGCCCTAACTTTCCCCCTAGTGGGAATATACCTCGACTGTACCCGAATAATTTCCTCTTTTAAAGGAAGCCCATTGTTCCCTTACAGTTTTGCCTGCCAATGTTTGATTCCAATTTACCCGGGCCAGATGCGTTCTCATCCCACTGAAATTTGCCTTCCTCCAATTAAATATTTTTACTCTAGATTGTTCCAGATCCTTTTCCATAGCTAATCTAAACCTTATGTTACTATGATCACTGTTCCCGAAATGTTCACCTGCTGACACTTTCTCCACTTGACCTATCTCATTCCCCAAAACCAGATCCAGCAATGCCTCCTTCCTCGTTGGGCCAGAAACATACTGATCAAGAAAATTCTCCTGAGCACACTGCAGAAATTCTTCCCCTTCTCTGCCCTTTACCCTCTTATTATCCCAGTTTATATTAGGATAGTTGAAGTCCCCCATTATCACTGCTCTATCGTTCTTGCAGCTCTCGGGAATTTCTCTGCAAATTTGCGCCTCCATATTTTTCCCAGTAGTTGATGACGTATAAAATACACCGATTACTGTCATGGCACCAATTACTTCTTGACTCTAACCAAATAGATTCTGTCCTTGACCCATCCAGGACATCCTCTCTCTCCAGCACTGCAAAATTCTCTTTAACCAATACTGCCACACCACCTCCTATCTTTCCTTCTCTATCTTTTCTGAACACCCTATATCCAGGAATATTTAATACACAATCCTGCCCTTTTTTGAGCCAGGTCTCCATTATTGCTACAACATCATATTCCCATGTGGCTATTTGTGCATGCAGCTCACTAACCTTGTTTACTGCTTAGTGCGTTCACATACATACACTGTAAATCTATCTTAGACCATCCTATGCTCTTAGTCTGACACAACCTCGCACCTTACTATTTCTTGCTTTAGTGTTATCTGTCTCTCCCATTCCTTTGTGCCTTTTGTTTCTCCTTTCTAATGCCCATCCCTCTGCCAACTTCGTTTAAACCCTCTCAACAGCAGTAGCAAACCTCCCCACGAGGATATGGGTGCTGGCTCTGTTGAGGTGCAACACGTCCGACCTGTGCAGGTTCCATCTCCCCCAGAACTGGCCCCAAAGCTTCAGGAATCTGAAACCCTCCCTCCTGCACCAGTTCTCCAACCACACATTCATCTGCTCTATCCTCTTATTTCTATACTCACTCGCATGTGGCGCCGGGAGTAATCCAGAGATTACTATGTTTGAGGTCCTGATTTTTAATCTCTTTCCTAGCTCCCTAAAATCTGTCTGCAGGACCTCGTCCCTCTTTCTATGTATGTCGTTGGTACCAATATGAACCACGATCTCTGGCTGTTTTCCACCCTCCCCCCATACAATATTCTGCAGCCATTCCATGACATCCTTAACCCTGGCACCAGGGAGGCAAGATACCATCCTAGAGGCATGTCTGCGGCCACAGAAACACCTATCTGCTCCCCTAACTATCATATCCCCTACCACTATTGCTTTCCATGTCTTCCTCCCTCTCTCTTCCCCCCCGCCCCCCTGTACAGCTGAGACACCCATGGTGCCATGGACTTGGCTCTGGCTCTGGAAACCCGAAGCTTAAGTTACCAGCCACGTACGCCAGTTTTGGCCATTTAAGCCACTTTGGATGACTAATAGTTGCTCCAAACTAAAGCCAGCCTATGTGGCCGCACAGAAAACTCTTGCGGAGAGTTAAGAAATCAGCGCAGGTAGGTACATTCTAAAGCACCAAGACTTAAAAAGCACAAAAAGTAATAAGCGATCGATAACAAATAAAATAGAAAGAAGGGGAGAGGACCTACACCGAAAGCACCAAGACTTGCAAAGTACTAAACAAAGCACAAAAAGTAATAAGCAATCAAAAACAAATAATAAATAGAAGTCCTACCTTCATCTGACCACTCGGCCAGGGATAGGGTCGGCAACTGCGAGCATCGGGTACCTCTCACAGGCTGCAGGACATGCTGGGGGCGAAGAGCTACTACGCATGCGCACACGTTCTAACGCACATGTGCAGGCGTTCCGGCACTTTTTTCAGCGCCGGGACGCTGGCTCTGCCCCCAATCCACTGGCCACGCTGTGCCACCACCGAGGAGAGGCCGGACAGCGGCCAAAGTTGGGAGAAAGATTTTCGGCGTGCTTGGAGCGGACAAAAGCGGCGCACCTTGGGTGAGTGCGCCAAAAATCGGCAGGAGGCAATTTTGAGCCCGTAGACTTGAGAAATTGGGTCTTTTTCATTAGAACAATGCAGATTATAGGATGATATGTGTTTAAAATTATGAAAGGCTGGAATGGGATAGATAGAAGCAGGCTGTTTGCAGTCGTTGAGGGGTCAAGAATAAGGAGCCATAGTTACAAGATTAAAGTCTTCGAACAGAGGGCAGGGGAAATTTCTTCATCATTGAGGCTCGGGAATTCACTTCCAGGGTTCGTGGTTGAGGCACTCCAAATTAGATTGGATCGGTGGATGAAGGCTCGTGGAAATGGGATGGGTAAAACCTTCCTTAACCCCCTTTGCCTCTCCACCTCTTTTTTTTCTTCCTTTTTAAGATGTTCCTTAAAACCTACTTTAATCCTAATATCTCGTGGCTCAGTATCAATTTTTGTTTTGCACCTGTGAAACTATTGGGACGTTTTATTGCGTTAATGCGGATGACTTGCTTCCACGCCAAAAAAAGGATAAATTCACAGGTGTTCCAATGAAGGGCCTAAAATTCCAGGTCCTGAACTGCATCCTGAAGAATGGAAGATGCCTGTGCATGGATTTTTTTAACGTTTGGTGGCTGTTACACACCAGCCACCACAAGGGCTTGACAGAGCTAGGTCATGGTCCAGTGGCAAGGATTATCCAAGACCTGCTCTGCTGCATGGACCTAGTGCGCACACATCTCGTAGTGTGGGTTGGCCCGTGCTGCCCCTGGCCCTGAACTCACGCCTCTCCTGGGCACCAGTCGCGTCCCTTCACAGTCTCCCGCCGCTCCTTCGCCCCGACCTCGCCGCTCCTGCTGCATCTGCCCACGCTCCAATCACCGACCTGGACCTTGATGACGTCACTCTTCGCTGCCGTCGCAGCTCGTGCTGCTCCCTAGAGTTGCATGCCTCCATACTACATGAAAGCCGCTATATAAATGCAAGTTGTTCTGGTTGGGCCGAATGATCTGTTTCTGTGGTGTAATGATGATGTATCATCGTTGTACAAATTTATGAAACAACCTTTTTTGAGGAGGAGGGAAGAAAGTAAACATGAGCTAATGCTTAATTGCAGAGAAGTTCATTTTGTAATTTTTGGCTGGCTGTATTACTGAAGTCTCAACATAAGGCATGACAATATAACGTAGGTTTTAACATTATAATATGGAGTGCACGATGTGGAACCCAAATTGCTTTGCAGTCATAATGCAGCTGAATGCTCGCAAGGTCAAAATTCATGTTCTTTTTATTTACCCTGGCCAGTTTAGCATGTTGGTGCAGTCCAATGTGAAGGTTGTCATGGTTTCAACCTCTTTGCCAATTTATCATGAAGACAAGTTCTGTTAATTGATACTTTTGAAACTGCTACCATTTAAACAAAAATTATATCTAGTAAAGTCCAGTCTGAAAGGCTCATTTCTCCACTGGAGTATATGGCATTTATTATGCTGGTATATTGTTTACTCGGCAGAGTAAAAATTAACTTATCAGTCTGGCTCACTAATTGAACCTGAAGGGCTAAGACCTATCACTGGGGGCTGGGATTTTTCCCCTCTGTTTCAGATAAACCTGCAAGCCAATGCCCCAACAGATAAAATGGTTCTTGCAGAACAATGGTGGAAAGATTTCCAGTGCTCCGTACCAGTAAGCTGTCAGATTTTAGCTGGTTAAACTCCAGGAGTACCCTTGTCAATCTGTGCTTCAGGCCTTGGGTAAATAGGATGTGTACCTGCAGAACAAACAGAAATCTGTGCAATGCCTTTATATTGCATTGTACTAAATAATTGTAAGTTCGAATGTACTTTACCTTGGAATGCATGCTTCATGGCTTTGTGCTTGCCATTACTTCAGTTAAGTTCCTGATCTTGGCCAGGTTGCCAGAAGGGGCAAAGGTTGTCGCTCTGCTGTTTGAGAGAAAAATCTTGGCCTACATTTGCGTACCTTCTTGTAACTAGTTCCTTTTATTAGCAGAAGTCTGACACTGATGTTGCTGAGTAAAACAGAATTGTGGAAATGTGATATAAATGAGTCACCTGACAGTACGGTAGTATATCTGACCTTACTAACTTGCATGAGACAATTTTTTTCAGCTATGTAACAAAAATATAAAGTAATGGTAGTATGTCACAACTGGTGGTGGAGCAATGCGAGGCGATTAAGCTTATTTTATGACAGTTGCATTAAAAAGGAATACTCTTCTTCCTCCCCCACTATGCTAAATAGAACGAATGACTGCACTTTTGATATAATATAAAAAATAAACACACAATGCTGGAAATACTCAGCTGGCCAGGCAGCACCTGGGGAGAAATGGAGCTAACGTTTTGAGATTGGTGACCTTTCATCAGAAAATGTTCGCGAAGTAATAGTTTCCAAGTAGATACAGAGCAAGGGAAAGGGGCGGAATAGGGTGGGTGGCAGGGCGGAAAGAATGAAAGGGAAGGTCTGTGATGGGGTGGAAGGCAGGAATGATTAAATGACAAAAGATAATGGTGCAAAGCAAAAGAGGGTAATTTAAAAAGAAAAAAGAAAATATAGGTCTAGATGGCAACAGCATAACCATTGCCAGCACCTGCTGTCTGGAAAAAATGGGAGCAGCGGTGATGATCTGAAATTTGTTGGTGAATCTTGAGGCTAGAAGATTGTAAAGTGCCTAATCAAAAGATGCAGTTCCTCGAGCTTCTGTTGAGCTTCATTGGAACGGTGTAGAAGGCCAAGTCAAAGTGGACTGGAGCAGAGAATTAAAATGGCAAGCGACAGGAGGGTCAGGCTTGCAGACAGAACGGAGATGTTCAGCAAAGCGATCACCCCATCTGCATTTGATCTCTCCAATGTAGAGGAGACCGCATCGTGCGCAGCAAATACAGTATTCTGAATTGCAAGTAGTACAAGTAAATCGCTGTTACATTTGGAAGGAGTGGTTGGAGCCCTGGATGGTAGGAAGGGAGGGGGTAAAAAGGCAGATGTAGCATTTCCTGTGGTTACGTGGGAATGTGCTGTCCTCAGGGTAGCGAGTGTTGGTGGAGATTGAAGAGTGGATCATGATGGCCCAGATGGAATGGTCCCTTCGGAACGTTGGGAAGAGAATATGTTTGGTGGTGGGATGGTACTGGGCGTGGCGGAAATACCGGAGGATGATCCATTGGGAGGGTGGAAGGTGAGTATTGTACTTCTGGCAGGGAAGGCGGTGAGAGCAGAAGTGCAGGAAATGGGATGGACACAGTTCAGGGCCTTGTCAACCACTGTGGATGGAAATCCTCAATTGAGGAAAAAGATAGATATATTGTAAGCACTAGTGTGACGGGTGGCATCATCCAAACGGATGCGATGGAGAAACTGGAAGAATGGAAATAGTCCTTTATAGAGAGCAGGGTAGGAGGAAGTGCAATAAAGGTAACTGTGGGAGTCATTGGGCTTGTATCTTTTGCTATTCTTCGGGGGGGGTTTTCTTCCTTGTCCTCATTTTCTTTGTCCTGTAATATTCTTAGTGACAGTGACTTTTTAATAAATGGATTTTCATGTTATCGTTCAATGTTTGAAATTGTGCCCTGGTAGAAAGATGGCAGTATATCTGGCAACAAACAAGCATTGTCACATGGCTTTCTGCAATATGATACAGTACACAAGCTTTAATGTACAGTTTATTCCTAACAAACTGTCTCTGTAGTTTGTACATTGAATTTGGCTCTTATTGAACCAGGAGGTTTACTGTTGGCCAGTGATTTCCATCAGACCCTTGTCTCAGTCTTCTGTTGCTAATCTTAATTTTGCACCTTGCTTTAGTTCCACAAATCAGTTAGGCAGGTTTCCTTTAATTTTTTTTGTAAGTGTTTACTTTTGTTTGCTTCTATCAATAATTAAGGTTCTAACATAGAATTTATTAATTTTTCACCAACTCTAACTAGATTTCTTTAGATTTGAAAACAGCTGATATCTCATTCAAAGAATACTGAAGACCCTTGTTGAGTCCTCTGACTTGGGAGTCTTGTGGCTGGGCTTTGTATAGTAACATTTCTTGACACTTAATTTTCAAACCATTTCTCGGCTTTGGTCAGTACAGATTGCGCTATTGAATTGAGAAAGAGATGAAGCTTTGCTACTAAAGTGTGTTCTGCACTTTCCATTGCATCTAAAGTTTGTTTTATAATGTACTTTATTAATACAAGGATATGAAACTCTATGCCTAATGGATCAAAGGAAAGTCTGCACACACTTTGTCAACTAATTAGTGTGACATGGGTGTAATTACAATGTGACAAGTTAACATAGGCAGTTTCCAATATAAATCTGGATATAATAGAAATATAAAAATCTGTGTGCATTGTCTCAGGAGATTGACTACTACATTAAAAGCAAATGCTCTTGCTTATGAACAAGTTTCTTGATCAGTTGGCTTTGAGATCAACAATGAGCCATGGATAGTGATTGGTTTTTATGAAGGTTAGCAGCAAATGTTGCTTATAAAGATAGATTTGTATCAAAATTAATTAAGTTACCAGAATGCCATTATATTCAGAATAAAGAGTTGCATTTATGTAGCCTCTTTTACTTCCTCAGGGCATCTTAAAGCACTGCACAGCCAATTAATTACTTTTGAAGTGTAGTCACTGTTCAGGAAATTGCAATCACCAATTTGCACACAGCAAAGTCCTGCAGACTACAATGTGATAAATGACCAGATAATCCACTTTAGCGATGGTGATTGAGGAATAACTTTTGATCAGGACACGAGAACTCCCCTCCTCTTATTTAAATAGTGCCATGGGATGTTTTATGTCCACCTGAACAGACTGACTTGGATTAAAGTCTCATCCAAAACACTGCACCTCAGTGCAACAATTCCTTGGTACTGAAATGTTACTTTAAATTATATACTGAAGTTCTGGACGAGGGCTTGAACCCACGCCCTTCTGACTCAGAGGTGAGCGTGCTGCCAAGTTGATGCATTTATGGGATTTTCTCAGTCCAGGGAGTCTGTCATGGTTTCCAGTTAGTTTGTAGATCTCAAAGTTGGATATAGTTTCTCACTTCCATTGCCCAATGTTCCTCATCCATTCTGACATCACAGTAGCATAAGGTGTGTGGTATCCTGGATACTGCAGCAAGCTCGGAGGGAGTTTGGTGAGAAGGAGAGGTTGTAATTGGTGGTTGAAATATTTTAAATATTTTTATATAAAGTGGTAAATGGAAAGCACAATCGGAAAACGTGTTACTGTGCTTGGTTCGTACTCCTGACCGGTGATCAAAGACGGGGGTTGGGCGGAGGGAAGAAGACAGCTCTTTCTCTTGGGAACATGAGCAAGCACAGATCTTTAGTCCCAGCTACAAGACATTTATTTCCCAAAGAGCAGCAAGAAAAAGAACAACATGGGCTGCCCTGATGGTGGAGTTAGTAGTGTGACTGGAAGGAAAACTTCCAGCCATGAGATCAGGTAAAGTAGCATTTGTGATTGTGTACATTTTGTCAAAAGAAAACCATGTAGCAATGCTTGCAACTGTTGCTGATCGTAACTATTAACCAGATCACAGTGAGGTCATGTAGACTTATTTAAAAGGGGACGTCTACCTATTTTTCTAAAAGGGAGAGAAGCAATGAGGGAGACGCACACATAGGCACAGTAAGTATCTGAGAACCACAGAGAAAACAAGCTCTGGAAAAATGGAGACTGAGACTAATACACAGAGTGGGAGACGAGCGCAAACAGTTACAGAAAGACTATTTTCTTGAACTTTGGTCCACGTGCAATGCCATTGGAGATGAATGAGTGTTTTTATGTATAATCTACAGTGGCCACACAATCTCGATTAAATGGACTGTATTATTTCTCTCTAAACTTGCAGTAATGATGTCACAATCGTTAATTTTGCGGTGTGAATGACAACTGACACACAGTGCACTGGGGATAGGCAATTGGTTGCTGCCAGTACAAAAATTGACTTAGTGAGTACATCGCCACACAAACATTACAACTATCCTTTAAAAAGGAGCAGATTCCAAGGTTTTAATTGTATCACCATGTTCAGGTGATGATTATGACTTTCTTGTGCTTTTAGTTTTTTTCTAAATGTTGCTTTATTCCTTCAGGTATCCCAGAAAAAAAAGAATTATAACTTGATTCTTTAGTTGTGATACTGAGGTTGGTGTGTGCAGTGAAAGCTGCATTAATTGACAGCATGTGGAACGTTGGTTAAGTCAGATAGTTAGAGTCCAATCATGGGATGCTGCTGCACAGAAACAGGCCATTTGGTGCATCATGTCTGTGCTGGAGATTTGCTCTACATGAACCACCGAGTCTAATCCCACTCTCCGACTCACTCCCCATCCCTCTTAATCCTCTTTTTAAAACAAAAAAGTACCATTCTGTTGTCATTCTATGCCTAATACAGTTGACACAGGCAGCATGGGTATTTCACCTGTGTGTTCAAGACACCTCCAATCTAATCTGATGGGTTTAGATGAAGTGGGTTGGGAGGAGGCTCATTTGGAGCATAAATGCTGGAATAGACCAATTGGGCTGAATGGCCTGTTTCTTTGTTGTTCATTCTACATAATTCACTGTTAAAACCTGCTGCAGAGTACCAGAGCTGATAAATCTATTGCTTCTGCTCATAAGTTCGTACAGCAAAATATAATTAATATAAAAATTACAGCTATCCTTTTATTATAAAAAAAAACCAAGACTCTACTTGACTCTCCAAGTTCAAGTGCAATTTATAAATGGTATTAATTAAAATTACTTTGAAGTAAATCAAAAAATAGTGAATGGGGATCAATAGAGAGAGACCAATAGAAGTAAAGTGCTTAATTTCTCATTATTTAAACTTATTAACCCTGCGCTAAAATCTATTGTTGCAGTAATTAAGCTGCTCCTGTTATTCTAGTAGTCTTTCAACTATTCTGTTTTATACATTTTATAAATTACAAAATTAAAAAATAATTTTAGCACAGCTCTCCAAGTCCTCCTTTAATGCCCCACTGAACTATTATGTACACAGGTTACATATCAGATCAGCGCCTTGTGTAAAGTAAACAAATGAAAGATGCAAGTGAATTGGAATGGCTGTGACACAAGGGCCTTATTTTCCATGTCTCGAGTGTATTCTGTTTTTAAATGCATGTAGTGTATCATTTGGTATTTAATGGGTTTTTCTAATTGCTTTCAAATGTCCTTTATGGCTGCATTTTTGTTGACAATACGAGGGCAGGTGACATGATAGAATCATAAAATGGTTACAACAGAGAAGGAGGCCATTCAGCCAGTCGAGCCCGTGTCGGCTCTCTGCAAGAGCACCTTGGCTCGTCCCACTCTACTTTCCCTTAAGTTCTCCAAATTCTTTTCCTTCAAGTACTTATCCAATTCCCTTTTGAAAGCCATGATTGAGTCTGCCTCCAACACCCTTTCAGGCAATGTATTCCAGATCCTAACCACTCACTGCATTTAAAAAAAAAAAGTTTTTCCTCATCGCCGTTGGTTCTTTCAATCACTTTAAATCTGTGTCCTCTGGTTCTCAACCCGTCTGCCAATGGGAACAGTTTCTATCGACTCTGTCTAGATCATCATAATTTTGACCACCTTTATCAAATCTCCTCTCAACCTTCTCTGCTCCAAGCAGAACAACCCCAGCTTCTCCAGTCTATCAACGTAACTGAAGTCCCTCATCCCTGGAACCATTTTCATAAATCTTTTCTACACCCTCTCTAAGGCCTTCACATACTTCCTAAAGTGCGGTGCCCAGAATTGGACACAATACTCAGTTGAGGCTGAACCAGTTTTTTTTTATAAAGGGTAGTGCTTTTGAACTCTACACCTCTATTTATGAAGCCCAGGATCCCGTTTGCCTTTTTGAACTGCTTTCTCAACCTGCCCTGCCACCTTAAATGATTTGTGCGCACATACCCACAGCTCTCTCATGCATCCCCTTTAGAATTGTAACCTTTAGTTTATATTGCCTCTCATTCTACCTACTAAAATGTATCACCGCTCTTTTCTGCGTTAAATTTCATCTGCCACATGTCCGCCCATTCCACCAGCCTGTCTGTCCTCTTGAAGTCAATCACTATCCTCCTCACTGTTCACTAAACTTCCAAGTTTTATGTCATCTGCAAATTTTGAAATTGTGCCCCGTACTCCCAAACCTAAGTCATTAATATATATCAAGAATAGCAGTGGTCTGAATACCGACCCCTGGGAAACACCACTGTATACCTTCCTCCAGTCTGGAAAACAACCGTTTGCTTGCTGGGTTTATCCTTGCACCCTATTTTGAACTTTTGATTTTTTTTTCCCCCTCCCCTGCAGCAGTTTGAACATGGAGCTGTGTTGTTGTAGAGCAGAGCGTGGGGACAAATGAAATTGTTTAGCGGTAGGCTTTGTGGGAAGTTTTCGTTTTTGGCTTTTTTGCAGCATCTCATTTGCATAATCTTCAATTCATTCGGCAGCCTTGCACTTCTTGGCAATGCGCTAAATCCCAGCAGTTGTTCACGGAAGCGTAGACCAATTCGAGTGTACCACCACTCTACAAGGTGCAAGTATTCTATAAGAAACTCTGCTTTATAGCTTAACCACCCGAGGGTTCAGATTGGCTTTCGATCCAATGATGTGAAGTTGCTGCATTTGTTTCCCAGGCAGGGCTGACTGCTAATTACTCCTCCGAAATATCCAGTCCTAAGAATCTTTTGAATGCTGTTGATGTATTGACATGCCACCCGCCAGTCTCCAGGTTGCCAGCTCTTTGGTATAACAACAAAGAATAGTTGTTTACTAATCATTTTGCATTCCCCACTTGGGTTGTCGGGGGTCTTTAAATACTTGGCTGCAATGCATGCAGGTACTTGAATGCATTGAATGTACCAAGTGTGTACCATACTGAAATGACAGACTTTCAAATGGCACACCAAACTTAAATCTTAGAGTAGTAAACACTGATGTTTGCATGTAGTGCTTCCATCAATGTAAACACCACGTGAGGGATGTTTTTAAAGTTCCACTTGCTTACCTGCCTTATCTGTCGAGCCCAAAAATAAAATGCACCGACTTCGAAAGCTAGGTACCTTGAGCTTGAATTAAGGGGGAGCAGAGAGGAGTGCAAGTGAATAGCCATGGTCTTGTACTCAATTACACGTTGCAGAAGAATTCCAAATGGCCACGGTACTTTTTTTTTCACCGATAATTGGAAGTGCGGTCCCAATTTTTCCATCATTTTGCATTTAACATTAATGCACTGTTTTATTCTCTGGCCACATGTAAAGCTCTCGACGTCAAAGACGAGCTGTTTGTTTTAAAGTAGCAACCATAAAGGAGGTCTTATTAGGTTTTGAGCTATGACACCATCCTATTTTGCTTGTATTTAGAATAATTTAGTATACTTTAATCTAATTGTTGTGTGTGAAGTACTGTTTCTTTTTAAAACATTGGCCCTGAATTTGCGGTAGGCATGATCACGAATTTGTCAACGTTCGCCGTCATATCGCCTTTGAACTTGACTGCAAGTTCGGGATCCAGAACTTGCGATCTGTCAAATTACAAATGCACCGAGGATTCGCTGCGTCTTTCACTTCCTGCTAGAAATCAGGGTACTGGTGAAAATTTGGGTTAATTCCCCACCTACTCAGAAATAATTACGCTTTCAATTTTTCAGTCTTGTGCAAACAGCCTGTTGCACAGCGTAAGGGGACCAGAAGAAAGGTTTTTTTATTGGCAATGAAGTTCTAACACACACCACAATTAATAGATACTATCGATTTTATACTGTACATATCCCTGTTATACGGTGTATCCTCCAAGAAAGTGGTTTACACTCAGCCAATGCAAATTTAGAACAATCATTTGTAGATTGTCATTTTTGTTTTAATTTAAATCATGAGAATGGAAGCATTTTTATTTTTAAATGTCCCGATCATGTCACGAGATGGTATGTTTAGTGTTGTAATTTCTGAGGAAATTGACAGATATTTTGTAGAATATACACCACCAAGGACAGTGACTGCCTCGCTATACACAGACATACCAGCTACAGGTGGCATTAAAGCTAGCGAGACCCAAATGGATAAGTAATTGGCTAAGAATCAGGAAGTAAAAGAACCACGTGATCCCAGGTTCGCATACGAACAACGGTGTGCTCCTGGACTCCATGGGGAGTACGCTGCACGGAACTCTGCAGTATTTTAAAGGAAGTTCTCGTGGGGGATCGCTCGAGGTAAGTGTGGATTTACTTGCAATGTCGGCGGTGTACTCCTTCGTCGCCGACCGCAAATTCAGGCCCAATAGATCCTCCAGCATAATTGTTTAAGAATGCAGACATCGATGTAATTGGCAATGTGAATGTAAAGGGGAGAAATTTGAGACAGCCCCATTTGATGGGCTAACCTTTAAAAGTAGAAAAAAATAGCGCACTCTTTTCCTTTTTATATTCCTATAGAAACTCTTGTTATCTGTGTTTATATTTTGTGCTAGTTTACTTTCATAGTCAATCTTCCCTTTCTTAATCATTTTTTTAGTCATTCTTTGGTTTTTAAAAGCTTCCCAATCCTCTGTCCTCCCACTAGTTTGGCCACTTTGTTTGCCCTTGTTTTTAATTGGATACCGTCCTTTATTTCTTTAGTTAGCCACGGATGGCTATCTTTTCTCTTGCACCTTTTTCTCCTCACTGGAATATATTTTTCTTGTGAAATATCTCAAATGTACGCCACTGTTCATCAGCCGTCCTACACTTTAATCTATTTTCCCAGTCCACTTTAGCCAACTCTGCCGTCATACCTTCAGTCTCCTTTATTTAAGCTTAGTATGCAGGTTTGAGATCCAACTTTCTCACCCTCCATCTGAATTTGAAATTCAGCCATGCTATGATCACTCATTCCAAGGGGATCCTTGACCAGGAGATTGTTTATTAATTCTGTCTCATTACACAGGACTAGATCCAAGATAGCCTGCCTCTTGGTTGGTTCTGTTACATACTGCTCAAGGAACCCGTCCCTTATGCACTCCTCCGCAAGGCTACCCTGACCAATTTGATTTGTCCAATCAATATGCAGGTTAAAATCACCCCTACTATTTCCTGGTTTATACTCCAACCAACAGAGTTGCTACTGTTACGGGGCCCATAGACTACGCCCACCTTATTCCCCTTATTATATTTTATCTCCACCCAAACTTTCAATATCCAGATCATGAGCCAATATCGTTTCTCACTATTGCAGTGATTCCATCCTTTATCAATAGAGCTACCCCACCTCCTTTTCCTTTCTGTCTGTACTTCCGGATTGTCAAGTACCCCTGAATATTTATTTCTCAGTCCTGGTCACCTTGCAACCACGTCTCTGTAATGGCTATCAGATCATACCCATTTGTATCTATTTGTGCTGTTAACTCATCTTTTTTGTTACAAATGCCACGTGCATTTCGACACGGTGCCTTTAAATTTGTTTTTCTTACCCTTTTTTCCTGCTTGTTTCCCCTCTCCTTCAAACTCTTTCTTTTTTTGCTTTCTAATTCCAACTTTACTCCCCTCCCTACTGAATCTATTTTCAGGTTCCCATCCCCCTGCCAAGCTAGTTTAAACCCTCCCCCAACAGCACAAGCAAACCCCACCACGAGGATATTGGTCCCGGCTCTGTTGAGGTGCAACCCGTCCGGCTTGTACAGGTCCCACCTCCCCCAGAAGCGGTGCCAATGCCTCAGGAAACTAAAGCCCTCCCGCCTGCACCACCTCTCCAGCCACATATTCATCTGCTCTATCCTCCTATTTCTGTACTCACTAGCTCGTGGCACAGGGAGTAATCGGAGATTACCACCTTTTGAGATCCTGCTTTTTAATCTCTCTCCTAGCTCCCTAAACTCTGCCTGCAGGACCTCATCCCTCTTTCTTCCTATGTCATTGGTCCCGACATGGACCATGACCTCTGGCTGTTTACACTCTTTTTTTTCTCCCCCCCTCCCCCCCCAGAATGCCCTGCAGCCGCTCAGTGACATCCTTGACCCTGGCACCAGGGAGGCAACATACCATCCTGGAGTCACGTTTGCGGCCACAGAAACGCCTGTCTGCTCCCCTGACTATTGAATCTCCTATCACTATAGCTCTTCAATTCTTCTCTCTTTCCCCCCCCCCCCCCCCCCCCCACCCAGTGCAGCTGAGCCACCCACCATGGTGCCGTCGATTTGGCTCTGGCTGCACTCCCCAGAGCCACTATCTCCCTCACCGATACTCAGAACAGAGTACTGGTTGGAGAACGAGATGGACTCTGGACTCCTGATCTAGTAGCAAGACTTCCTGGAATCCCACCATTTAAGGTATAAGGGGCACAGATACTAAAATACTGTAGGTATTAAACTGATTGGACACCTAATGCAGAGCTGATTGCAAATTTATTGCTAGTTGTACCAGCATAACAGGTGAGCCAGGGAATTTGACATCATGATCACCAGCCTGATGCTGGTGCACTGAATCAGCTCCGTGCATTTATCAGGTCAGCATGGCAGCTTGTTCTGACCGGAGGTTGAGATTCATTAAAAGTGGTTCTTTGCCACTGCAGGAAGAAGGTTAGTAGGGCCATTTTATATTTGCAAGTGTGGTTGATGGTGAGGGAACAGCACTTTCGCTGTCAACTGCAGCTTTTTGACTTTAAAAGCACTTGTACAATGACTGTGACCATACTGCATGGGGAAAAAGAGATAGACTTGTATTTATATAGCACCGTGCATGTTCTTCGGACGTCCCAAAGTGCTTTACAGCCAATTAAATATTTTCAAAGTCACTATTGTCATGTAGGAAACGCGACAGCCAATTTGTGCACAACAAGCTCCCACAATCAGCAATATGATAATGGCCAGATAATCTGTTTTCGTGGGTTGAGGGACAAATATTGGCCAGGACATCGAAACCTGGGAGGGCAGACGGGGCTTTGGTTTAACGTCTCTTCAGAAAGATGGCACCTCCCTCAGCATTGCACTGGACTGTCAGCCTAGATTTTGTGCTCGAGTCCCTGGGGTGGGACTTGAACCCAGAACCTTCTGACTCAAGCGAGAGTGCTGCCCACTAAGCCACGGCCAACACTATCTATCATATACGGAGCTGCAGTTTATTTGCTCCATCAAGCAACCAGGAATGTAATTAAATCATTAGTATTAAATTGTACCCTTGTATCAATGGCCCCAAGTTTCCACATGATTTGCTCCTGATTTTTAGGAGCATAGAAACATAGAAAATAGGTGCAGGAGCAGGCCATTCAGCCCTTCTAGCCTGCACCGCCATTCAATGAGTTCATGGCTGAACATGAAACTTCAGTACCCACTTCCTGCTTTCACGCCATACCCCTTGATCCCCGAGTAGTAAGGACTTCATCTAACTCCCTTTTGAATATATTTAGTGAATTGGCCTCAACTACTTCCTGTGGTAGAGAATTCCACAGGTTCACCACTCTCTGGGTGAAGAAGTTTCTCCTTATCTCGGTCCTAAATGGCTTACCCCTTATCCTTAGACTGTGACCCCTGGTTCTGGACTTCCCCAACATTGGGAACATTCTTCCTGCATCCAACCTGTCCAAACCCGTCAGAATTTTAAACGTTTCTATGAGGTCCCCTCTCACTCTTCTGAACTCCAGTGAATACAAGCCCAGTTGATCCAGTCTTTCTTGATAGGTCAGTCCCACCATCCCGGGAATCAGTCTGGTGAATCTTCGCTGCACTCCCTCAATAGCAAGAATGTCCTTCCTCAAGTTAGGAGACCAAAACTGTACACAATACTCCAGGTGTGGCCTCACCAAGGCCCTGTACAACTGTAGCAACACCTCCCTGCCCCTGTACTCAAATTCCCTCGCTATGAAGGCCAACATGCCATTTGCTTTCTTAACCGCCTGCTGTACCTGCATGCCAACCTTCAATGACTGATGTACCATGACACCCAGGTCTCGTTGCACCTTCCCTTTTCCTAATCTGTCACCATTCAGATAATAGTCTGTCTCTCTGTTTTTACCACCAAAGTGGATAACCTCACATTTATCCACATTATACTTCATCTGCCATGCATTTGCCCACTCACCTAACCTATCCAAGTCACTCTGCAGCCTCATAGCATCCTCCTCGCAGCTCACACTGCCACCCAACTTAGTGTCATCTGCAAATTTGGAGATACTACATTTAATCCCCTCGTCTAAATCATTAATGTACAATGTAAACAGCTGGGGCCCCAGCACAGAACCCTGCGGTACCCCACTAGTCACTGCCTGCTATTCCGAAAAGTACCCATTTACTACTCTTTGCTTCCTGTCTGACAACCAGTTCTCAATCCACGTCAGCACACTACCCCCAATCCCATGTGCTTTAACTTTGCACATTAATCTCCTGTGTGGGACCTTGTCGAAAGCCTTCTGAAAGTCCAAATATACCACATCAACTGGTACTCCTTTGTCCACTTTACTGGAAACATCCTCAAAAAATTCCAGAAGATTTGTCAAGCATGATCTCCCTTTCACAAATCCATGCTGACTTGGACCTATCATGTCACCATTTTCCAAATGCGCTGCTATGACATCCTTAATAATTGATTCCATCATTTTACCCACTACTGAGGTCAGGCTGACCGGTCTATAATTCCCTGCTTTCTCTCTCCCTCCTTTTTTAAAAAGTGGGGTTACATTGGCTACCCTCCACTCGATAGGAACTGATCCAGAGTCAATGGAATGTTGGAAAATGACTGTCAATGCATCCGCTATTTCCAAGGCCACCTCCTTAAGTACTCTGGGATGCAGTCCATCAGGCCCTGGGGATTTATCGGCCTTCAATCCCATCAATTTCCCCAACACAATTTCCCGACTAATAAAGATTTCCCTCAGTTCCTCCTCCTCAATAGACCCTCTGACCACTTTTATATCCGGAAGGTTGTTTGTGTCCTCCTTAGTGAATACTGAACCAAAGTACTTGTTCAATTGGTCTGCCATTTCTTTGTTCCCCGTTATGACTTCCCCTGATTCTGACTGCAGGGGACCTACGTTTGTCTTTACTAACCTTTTTCTCTTTACATACCTTTAGAAACTTTTGCAATCCGCCTTAATGTTCCCTGCAAGCTTCTTCTCGTACTCCATTTTCCCTGCCCTAATCAAACCCTTTGTCCTCCTCTGCTGAGTTCTAAATTTCTCCCAGCCCCCAGGTTCGCTGCTATTTCTGGCCAATTTGTATGCCATTTCCTTGGCTTTAATACTATCCCTGATTTCCTTAGATAGCCACGGTTGAGCCACCTTCCCTTTTTTATTTTTACGCCAGACAGGAATGTACAATTGTTGTAATTCATCCATGCGGTCTCTAAATGTCTGCCATTGCCCATCCACAGTCAACCCCTTAAATATCATTAGCCAATCTATCTTAGCCAATTCATGCCTCATACCTTCAAAGTTACCCTTCTTTAAGTTCTGGACCATGGTCTCTGAATTAACTGTTTCATTCTCCATCCTAATGCAGAATTCCACCATATTATGGTCACTCTTCCCCAAGGGGCCTCGCACAACGAGATTGCTAATTAATCCTCTCTCATTACACAACACCCAGTCTAAGATGGCCTCCCCCCTAGTTGGTTCCTCGACATATTGGTCTAGAAAACCATCCCTTATGCATTCCAGGAAATCCTCCTCCACCGTATTGCTTCCAGTTTGGCTAGCCCAATCTATGTGCATATTAAAGTCACCCATTATAACTGCTGCACCTTTATTGCATGCACTCCTAATTTCCTGTTTGATGCCCTCCCCAACATCACTACTACTGTTTGGAGGTCTGTGCACAACTCCCACTAACGATTTTTGCCCTTTGGTGTTCTGCAGCTCTACCCATATAGATTCCACATCATCCAAGCTAATGTCTTTCCTAACTATTGCATTAATCTCCTCTTTAACCAGCAATGCTACCCCACCTCCTTTTCCTTTTATTCTATCCTTCCTGGAGCAACTGGTGTAGAACGGAGTATCTTAGAAATCGGAATTCTCGACATTTAATTTGCTCCAGTTCTAGTCAGTCAGAACAGTTTCACTTTGGAACAGAATTTTTTTTTCAAAAGGGGGCGTGTCCGGCCACTTACACCTGATTTCAAAGTTTCGTGAGTGAAAACTTACTCCAAACTAACTTTGAATGGAGTAAGTGAAGATTTTTGTACGCTCGCAAAAACCTTGTCTACACTTTAGAAAATTAGGCGTAGGAAACGAGGTGGGGGGGTGGGGGGAAAGGGAAGTCATTAAATTCTACAATCAATCCTTAGTTATACTTATACAAATATTATACAAATAAATCCAACCTGAATAAAAATTTATAAGCAAAGAAAAGATTAAATAAACCATGTTCCTACCTGTGAAAGTGCTTCAGGCAGGCCTTTCATGTTGGAGACAGGCAGGGGTGTGGTGTCAGTGTCTCGACGGCAGCGGCAGCAAGCTTGAAGCTGAGCTGCAGTGCTTGAGGCAGGCCTTCATTCACTTCGTGGCTGGCCGTGAAGAAGCAGCACCGGACGGACCCGAGGCCATTCGGCCATGAGATATCAGCGGCATCAGTGGCTGGCCGGCAGCCGAAGAATCGGCGGACCGATGTGAGGCCATTCGGCCATGAGATAGCAGCGGCGTCAGTGGCTGGCCGGCAGCCGAAGATACAGCAGCAGCCTTCGAGCTGTGAGGGGGACTGAGGCCATTTGGACAGGGAGAGGCAGCCACATCGACAGTTTGATATTTAAATTTGCAGAATGGGTGCTGCATTGTCAACACCACGTATTACTGCAAAGTTGAATTGGCACTCTTATTTCTCCAAACACACAGTCCTTAATTTGCATGCACCAATGCAGCACCGGTACTGCAAGTTTAGCAGTGAAAAGCTGAACTCACTGATTTCAGCAGGTGATTTATTCAGCAGTGCTGCTAAAAGCACTCCCTCACACACAGAAATATCAAAAAAAATTAAATTACAAGCCTTTGCAGGGGTCCAAGAAACAAATCTTCACTTTTTCTGCAGTATTTTTAAAAATAGCCGAGTGCCAATGTTTGTGAGACTGCGCGTGCGTGCACGCTCCAACGCGCACGCGCAGGGTTGCCGGCACCACGAAGGCTAATTTAAATTGTACCTGCTACTTCGAAAATCGGCGCGAGTGTTAGGCTCCGCCCCCTGCTGCGAAGAGCACGCCGCGCCAAGCAGACATCGAGCTCCAAGGAGCTCGAGAATATCGGACTTTTTTTTAGGCGCAGTTTTCGGCGCGAAAAACAGGCGCCCAGCTCGGAGGTGCACCGTTTTCGCCGCGGGATGAAACTTGGGGCCTTTAATCCTTGGTATACGTAAAAGTTTTGTTGTTAAGGGGATTCTTAAGAATAAGGCCCTATCGTGATAAGTTCTGTTATCTCCAAAAGTAGGCTTTCACATGTACATTGGTACCCTTTCACCAGCTCTTCACAACTTTGCTCCCTTGCCACTGAGTGCATCCCATTCCTGAGCCATGCTTTCAGGCTAAATCAGACTGCTTAGAACCTTAGTATCCTGTTTGACCATGAGCTTTAAACCCCACATCACACATGTCATCAAGACCACTTCGTTCCACCTCTGTCGCTAACTCTTCCCCTCTGCTGCTCAGACCCTTATCTGTACCTCTGGACTCTATTCTCCTAGCTGGCCCCCACCAATCATCTTCCATAATCTGCAGTGTGCAGTGAACTGTTCAGTATGCATCCTCTCACACCAAGTCCCATTGCTCCCATCCTCACTAACCTGCCCTGGCTCCCAATCCCCCAACATAATCGCGTTTAAAATCCCTCCATGGCTTCACCCACCCTATCGAGGCTTAAGTTCCTTTGACTTTCAGCCTTCTGTACCTCCCCCTTCATTCCACCATTGGTGGCAGTGTTCAGTTGCCTCAATCTTACTATCACTGACCCAAGACTGCTCATGGTGGAGGAGGAGCATCTGACAAGGCACCGAACACTTCAAGTCTCTTCATTGGGAGCACACGGAAGCCAAGTACAAACAGTGGAATGAGCGTACGACAAATCAAGCACCATCTGCCCCACCTGCGACAGAGACTGTCGATCCCACATTGGTCTCATCAGTCACCTTCGAACTCATTTTAGTGTGGAAGCAAGTCATCCTCGACTCCGGGGGACTGCTTAAGAAGAAGACTCTTTGGAACTCCGGACTGAAACCTCTTCAACTCTCTGCCCACTTAAAAAAAATCAATCTGCAATATCCATCTTTTTGAACATGCTTTCAATTATCTTCCTGATTTCTCCCTTTTGGTTTGGTATCTGTTCTCCTTAAACTTATTTGTGAAATACCCTGTGAAGTCTTGTTGCATTAAAGATGCTGTATAATGCAATATGAGTGAGCTCACACTGTTATACGTATGCGAGAGACCATCAGCGGCAGGTCGGGGCCATAAAAGGAGCGGTGAGTGGCGGCCATGGGCAGTGTGGAGGCATGCCACTTCAAGATACAGTGCGAGCTCGTGCAGAAGGGTGACGTCAGCAAGGTCCAGGTCGGTGATTGGTGCGTGGGCAGATACAGCAGGAGCGGCGCGGTCGGGGCGAATGAGCTGTGAGAGACTGGAGGGATGCGATCGGGGCCCAGGGGAGGCATGAGTTCAGGGACAGCGCGGGCCAACCCACACTGAGATACGTGTGCGCACTAGGTCCGTGCAGCAGAGCAGGTCTCCAGTAGTCTTGGGTAATCCTTGCCACTAGACCAAGCTCTGTCAAGCCTGTGTGGTGGCTGGAGTTCAACGGTCACCGCACGTTAAAAAAATCCACCCACAGGCATCTTCCACCCTTCAGGATGGAGTTCGGGATCCGGAATATCATTGAAACACCTGTAAACTCATCCTTTTTTTTGGCGTGGAAGCAAGTCATCCTCGTTTCGAGGGACTGCCTATGACACGTATGTATGTTTGTTTCTTTTTTGGGCTTTTTCCCCACCCACACTTAAAAACGGATTGTCTAGTTTCTGGAATTGGAAAGCTAGTTTTCCTTTACTCCCACTACAAAAACATGTCCCTGGGCCAATGGAGCTTTCGTTTGCTGGAAGCCAGCAGTGTGGATCGTGACGTCTTTGCAGAAACATATTTTTGAATGTAGGGAAATGTTTGAAATGATTCACTCTCCCCATGGAAATGTTACTTTTCACTGTTCCCCATTCTTTTGATTTGTGCAGTTTGCTTGCAGTTTTTCCGCTTACATTGGCAGTAATGCATTGCTCAAATCGCAGGGATAGAAGCATAAATCTGCTTGGGTGCATGTCTGGTTGTGGGGGCATGGCAGAGGAAAGAACAATCCAAAAGGTGTATCGATGCTTCTTGTACAACCCTCATGTTGGATATAGTATATCATATCTAATTCCTATCCATTTCCAACAGGTTTTCATAATCCACTATGTTTCTCCTTTCAGCAGGCACAAGGGTGGAATTCTGTACCCAGTGAAAGAGCACTATGACTGCATGGGCTATGTTCCATTGGTGTTTTATTTCCAATTTAACATAACTTTTTCATCCCTTAGGATCGAAGGTCTTTCTCATATCAAGCTTAGAGACCTGAAATTATTGATCCTTCTAAAGGAAACCAATGCAGCTGTTAAAAGTAGATGATTTTTGCACGTGTTGGTGTGGCGTTGTTGGTAGCATTCTTTCTTGAGCCAGAGGTCACATGTTCAAGCTCCACTTCAGAACTTGGGCACATAATATTGATACTTTAGTGCATTACTGAGGTGATGCTGCATTGTCTGCCGTTGGATGAGATGTTAAACTGAGGCCTCGTCTGCCTGTTCAGACGAATGTAAAGGATCCCGTGTCATTATTCAGAGAAGGGTGGAGTTCTCTTGGTGTCCTGGCCAACATTTATCTCTCAACCAACTGGCGACTTACATCATTTGCTGTTTGTGGTACCTTGTGTGCACATTGACTGCTACATTTCCTACATTACAACAGTGACTACACTTTAAAAAGTACTTAATTGTGAAGCAGTTTGGGGTGCTCTGAGGATGAGAAAACCTTATATAAATGCAAATTCTTCCTTTTTACAATTTGCGAAGCGACTGTCTACAAATAAATTCACCTTTTCTGTTCCCTCCACAGTCCACCAAGGATCAGAGGCTTGTGTATTCTGGCAAACTTCTCCCTGACCACTTGCAGCTGAAGGACATTTTCAGAAAGGTAATTTAAACCATTTACATTTTGGTAGAAAGAATGAAGAGAGAAAATATAAACTAAAGGGTACAATCTTAAAGGTGATACATTAACAGAGAGAGAGCTGGGGGTATATGTGCACAAATCTTTGCAGCTGGCAGGGCAGGTTGAAAAAGGAGACAAAAAGCTTACGGGATCCTGGGCTTCATAAATAGAGGTATAGAGTACAAAAGCATGGATATTGTGATTAAACCCGTATAAAACACTGGTTCGGCTTCAACTGGAGTATTATATCTAACTCTGGGCACCACACTTGAGAAAGGATGTGAAGGCCTTGGAGAGGGTGCAGAAAAGGTTTGAGAATAATCCAGGGATGAGGGACTTCAGTTATGTGGAGAAGCTGGGGTTGATCTCCTTGGAGCAGCGAGAGTTGAGAGGAGATTTGATCAAGGTACTCAAAATCATGAGATTATATCGAGAAAAACTGTTCCCATTGGCAGAAGGGTTGAGAACCAGAGGACACAGACTTAAGTTGATTGGCAAAAGAACCAAAGGTGTTATAAGAAAAAACTTTGTTTACACAGTGAGTGGTTAGCATCGGAAATGCACTGCCTGAAATGAAAGGGTGGTGGAGGCAGACTCAAATCACAGCTTTCAAAAGGGAGTTGGATAAGTACCTGAAAGAAAAACAATTGCAGGGCTATGGAGAAAGGACGGGGGAGTGGGACCAGCTGAGATGCTCTTGCAGAGATCCAGCACGGGCTCGACTGGATGAATGGCCTTTTACAGTGCTGCAACCATTCTATGACTGATTCTATAACCTCTTCCTCTTGATGGTTTTGGATTTGGTTAATAAGTGAATCTGGGTTAATAGATGGTGACCAAATTGAAATAAAACTGGTTCAGAAGTCCATCTTGGTTTCAATGTGTTGCAGCACCAACTCTCCAAATGGCTCCAATTTATTTTTAATTGAGCTTGCATATATATTATGACTAAAATGCCCTGTCAATACAGTATTCACAGGTACATACAAGGGAGGTGGATCGACAATTGTGCATATTTGGGCAGTATTATGCAAGGATGGGAATGGTTGTAAATTTATGGTAATTGAGCCATAAGTTGAGTTGGAGAAGGGGGCATGTTTACTGGGTCCCAATTCCCGGGTGGGGGGGGGGGGTCTTGTATTTTAGCAGAAGGGGGTAAGTTTATATAGTTGCTGGATAATGAAACTCACTTCTCACCCAACAACTTTGAGCATTCAGACAAGCATCAACAACTACAGGTAGGGTATAACCACTAGATACAAAGTAAAACTCCCTCAACTTTGCTCCAACAGTAGAAGATTACCTGCTGCTTCTCTCGTCTGAATATTTCCATTTCCAATACAAACCATACCTGTATGTGAGATTGGCAATGAGAGTACTAATTCTGAGGTCGAGATCTCTTGATTCTTGCAACTCCTACACAAAGCTAGTATCATATGTGTAGTCTGTGAGGATGAAGCAAAATGTTTTGTCAATTTTGAATTTGTCATTGATCAGAAGTCTGTATATTGGAAGAAAAATGTTCTTCAGCGTATCCTCTTGTAATTCATGCAGGAAACCTTGAGCTGGACACTTGGGAAACTCCACTAGTCACTATGTCCCAAGAGATCTTTCCATTTATCGCCTCACATTACCTCCTGTCTCAGTTTGGCTGAATCCAGATTCAGCAAATGTGGTCTCTGTCTGTGTTTTTTAATCCAATTCCAGCTGCTAATGGGTGTAGTGACAAGGGAGTCTTGGCCATAAATTCCATTGTCAAGATTCATGAAAGCTGCATCACCATCTGTTATAACAATACAAGTCTTTTCATTCCATGGTTAATAGTCTTCGAATTAGACCTAACATATGTTGCCATCAACATGGGAGTTGTCAGTACAGTACCTCTTTTCATACTGATGCATGTTCAACCTGCCCTTCACTCTATATTGGTATCCTATAGTAGTCATAAAGGTGTAACGTCTTTTATACCCAATATGAAGTTTGGGATTAGTCGGGTGGCATTTGTAATACGTCCAAATGCATGTCTGGAATTCTTCTGCTATTTTATTGTGTTTGTTAACTAGTTCACTTTAAATTAGTTCATGATTGTATTAAACTAGTGCACAGCAGGATTGCATACCTATTTGTTTCAAGTACTGCTGAATAATTTCAGTGTGGCAGTGAATTCTGCATTTGTGCTCCTGAACGTCTCGGCAAACACAAATCTAAAAGAAATAGGGATTTGATCTTTTAAATTAAGACTGTCCTGAGCTGCTGGTTTGCAGAAGATTTTACTCTTGCACTGTACAGGTGGGGAATAATTGACATCTATGTTCACATCTTTCTCAAACAGAAAATGGAATGGTGTAAACTTGGATCTGTGGTGAAATTATGATTTAAAATGTAGAGATTGTGATATGAGCAGTGGTACTGGAATCAAACAAGTGAGAGCTTGGATAAAATTAATATGGGTGTTGGTCAGAATAATGGAGAAACCTGCTCGATGGGCCAAATGTCTGGCTTCATTCTGAATTTATTTTGAGATGTGGGCAATGCTGGCAAGACTGCATTTATTGCCCATCACTAACTGCCCATAGAAGGTGGTGATGAGCTGCTGCCTTGAGCTACTGCAGTCCATGTAGCAGTTGTGCTCCCATGGAGTTAGGTAGCGAATTCCAGAATACCAGCCCAGCAATAAAGAAGGAACACTGTTCTATGTCCAAATTAGGATGGTGTGCGATTTGGAGGGGAAATTGGAACTGAAGGTGTCCCCATGGCATTGCAGCTTGTCCTTCTCTGGGTGGGGTGGATTGGATGGGAGGGTGCTGTCAAATGAACCTTGGCAAGTTTTTTTTGTTTCCCTCCTGCCAGCCCCCTTGCACCACACTATGATCCAATAGGGTAGACCTCTGGAAATTATCTACCAAGCTGTTTGGAAATGAGAAAATGCTGAAGTGCTTAGGCTCTTCTCCTCCTCCTCCTCCTCCTCCTCCTCCTCCCCCCCGCCCCCCCCTTATTTTTGATAGTGCAGCTAAATCCGGGAGTCACTGTGTAGGATGGATGTGAACCTGCTTGCTTTCCTTCAGTACAGTGTGCTCATAGAACGGTGTTGCACATTCTAACACACTTATGGTGTCATGTTATTGGTCATAGCTGCATGTTAAAATGGTTTTACTTCCCTGCAAAGCTATGAATCAATATTGCTCATGGTTTGAAAGGCACAAATTCTTAAGAATTACTTTTATGTGAAGTGTTTACAGACCAATACCAATTCCTTCTGCATCTGCCCCTGGAAAAAAAAACTCAATTCTATTACAACTGCACTTATCAACTCCAAGCTTTCCAACCGTTGGCCCTCTTTTAACAATGACATATTTCTGCAGCCACCGATCTGCTCAGCCACACCCTCACTACTACCTTTGAAGCCCTAGTACCTATTAAACTGATTATTCTCTCTCATCCTGGCCGTTCCCCATGGTACAACCCTCATCTTCGCTCTATCAAGTCAAAAGGGCTCAGATTTGAATGGATGTGGCAGACAACTGGTTTAGCCATTCACCGCCAGACCTGGCTAGAATGCATAAACACTATCAGTTCCTACTCTTGTCCTCAAAAACTGCTCACTATTTCAGGATCATTCTGGATTGCAAAAATAACCCCCGGCTACTATTCTCTACTGCTAACCGTCTCCTTAAACCCCTCTCCCTCTCTCCACCACACTCGCTTCCAACAACGTGTGAGGAGCTCATGGACTTCTTTGTCACAAAGATTGAGACCATTCGATCAGCTGTCCCTGCAAGTTCCCTTCCTTCACCTAGCCCACAGGGCCAAACTTCATCTGAGGCTCCTACCTGCCTAGCCCTAAACTCATATCTTTAGTTTCTCTTTGATCTCCCTTCTTGATCTCTCCAAACTCATCTTGTTCATGAGACTCATTTCCTGCTCTCTTGACCCTATTAGTGTGAGAGGAAATATTAAGGGATTTAGCAGCTTTGAAAGTGGATAAATCCCCAGGCCCAGATGAAATGTATCCAAGGCTATTAAGCAAAGCAAAAGAGGAAATAGCAGATCCTCTGACCATCTTTTTCCAATCCCCTCTGGCTTCAGATGTGGTGTCGGAGGACTGTTAATGTGGTACTTTTGTTTAAGAAGGGAGAAAGGGATAGACAGAGTAATTACAGGCCAGTCAACCTTATCTCGGTGGTGGAAAAATTATTGGAAAGAATTCTGAAGGACAGGATAAATCTTCATTTAGAAAGACATGGATTAATCAAGGTCGGCATGGATTTATTAAGGGAAGATCATGTCTGACTAACTTGATTGAATTTTTTGAGGAGGTAACGAGGAGGGTAGATGAGTGTAGTGCGTTTGATATAGTGTATATGGATTTTAGCAAGACTTTGGATAACGTCCCCCATGGCAGACTGGTCACAAAAGTAAAAGCCCATGGGATCCAGGGAAAAGTGGCAAGTTGGATCTAAAATTGGTTCGAAGGCAGGAAACGGAGGGTACTGGTCGGATGTTTTTGTGACTGGAAGGCTGTTTCCAATGGAGTTCCGCAGGGCTCAATACTAGGTCCCTTGCTTTTTGTGGTATACATCAATGATCTAGACTTGAATATAGGGGATATGATTAAGAAGTTTACAGATGATACTAAAATCGGCTGTTTGGTCGATAATGAAAAAGAAAGCTGCTGACTGTAGGAAGATATCAACTGGTCAGGTGGGCAGAATAGTGGCAAATGGAATTCAATCCGGAGAAGTGTGAGGTAATGCATTTGGGAAGGGCTAACGATGAAAGGGAATACACATTAAATGGTTGGACACTGAAGTGTAGAGGAACTAAGGGACCTTGGAGTGTATGTCCACAGCTCCCTGAAAGGAACAGGCCAGGTGGTTAAGACATACAGAATGCTTGTCTTTATTAACCAAGGCATAGAATGTAAGAGCAGGGGAGGCTTATGCTTGAACTGTATAAAACACTGGTTAGGCCACAGCTGGAGTACTGCGTGCAGTTCTGGTCACTGCATTACAGGAAGGACGTGATTGCATTGGAGAGAGTACGGGGAGATTTACGAGGATATTGCCGGGAGTGGAGAATCTTAGCTATGAGGACAGATTGGATAGGCTGGGTTTGATTTCCTTGGAACAGAGGAGGCTGAGGGAGACCTCATTGAGATGTATAAAATTATGAGGAGCCTCGAAATAGTGGATAGAAAGGGTCTATTTCCCTTAGAGGGGTCAACAACCAGGGGGCATCAATTTAAAGTAATTGGTAGAAGGTTGAGAGAGGATTTGAGGGGATATTTCTTCACACACAGGGTTGTGGGGCTCTGGAACTCACTGCCTGAAAGGGTGGTAGAGGCAGAAACCCTCACCACATTTAAAAAAGTACTTGGATGTACACTTGGTGCTGTAACCTGCAGGTCTACGGACCTAGAGCTGCAAAGTTGGATTAGGCTGGATAGCCTCTTGTTGGTCGGCACAGACACTATGGGCCAGAATGATGACCACCTGTGCTGTAAATTTCTGATTCGATTTCCATTAAACTGCTGACCACCCAACTATCTTTTCTGGCTCCCATGTTAGCCGACATTGTTAATGGTTCTCTCTCATTGGGTACTAATCCCCTCTCCTTCAAATCTGCTGTCATCACCCCTCTCAAAAAAAAACAATCCTTGACCCCACTTTGCTTGCTAGTTGTCGCCCCATCTCTAACCTCCCTTTCCTGACCAAAGTACTTGTTGTCTCCCAAATCCATGACTTCAATGTTTGAATCCCTTCAATCTGGTTTTCGCCTTTGCCACAGTACTGAAACTGCTCTCATCAAAGTCACAAATTACATCCTTTGTGACTGACAAAGGTAAACTATCCCTCCTCGTCCTCCTGGACCTGTCTGCAGCCTTTGACACACATGACTACTCCATCCTTCTCCAACGCCTCTCCACCGTCGTTCAGCTAGACAACAGTCGCTTGATTCTATTCTTATCTATCTAATCATGGCCAGAAAATCGCCTGCAATGGCTTCTCTGCCCACTCCGGCCTTGTTACCTCTGGTGTCCCTAAGGTTCTGTCTTTGGCCCCCACTTATTTCTCATCTATATGCTGCCCTTGGCGATATCATCCATAAACAGAGTCAGTTTCCACATGTATGCTGATGACACCCAGCTCTCTACCTCTCCACAACTTCTCTCGACCCCTGCTTGGTATCTAAATTGTCAGATTGCTTGTCCGACATCCAGTACTGGATGAGCAGAAATTTTCTCCAATTAAATATTGGGAAGACCAAAGCCATTATCTTTGGTCCCCGCCACAAACTGCGTTCCCTAACCACTGACTCCATCCCTCTCCCTAGCATCAATCTGAGGGTGAACCAGATTGTTCACAATCTAGGTGTCATATTTGACCCTGAAATTAGTTTCCAGCCACATATCCGCAGCATAACTAAAACCACCTTTTTCCACCTCCGTAACATTGCCCACCGTTGCCCCTGCCTCGGCTCGTGTGCTGCTGAAACCCTCATTCATGCCTTTTTTTACCTTTAGACTTCACGACTCCAACTCACTCCTGGCCGGCCTCCCACATTCCACACTACGTAAACTTGAGGTCATCCAAAACTCAGCAGCCTGTGTACTAACCGGCACCAAGTCAAGATCACCCATCTCACCCCTGTGCTTTCTGACCTACAATGACTCCTAGTTAAATGATTTCAAAATTCTCATCCTTGTTTACAAATCACTCCATGACCTTGTCCCTCCCTATCTCTGTAATCTTTTCAGCCCCTCAACCCACAAAATGTATGTGCTCCTCAAATTCTGGCCTCTTGAACATCCCTCATTTTCACTGCTCAACCATCGGTGGATGTGCTTTCAGCTGCCTGGGCCCTAAGCTCTAAACATCTCTGCCTCTCATTCTTTCCTCTTTTTAGACGCTCCTTAAAATCTACCTCTTTAACCAAGCTTTTGGTCATCTGCCTTAATTTCTTCTTTAGTGGCTCGGTGTCATTTATCTGTTTTGTCTTGTAACACTGTTGTGAAGCGCCTTGGGATGTTTTACTATGCTAAAGGTGCTATATAAATAAGTTTATTATTATTATTAATACTTCCTTGGGGTTGGTTCAATTTAATATTTTGACTTCTTTTTAAAAAAAAAACTAAACATCTTGTATGAAATTAATCTATTTTCCCAGCACCTTTTGTCTGCTGTGTGAAGTGAACAAAGACAGTCGATAAGATTATAATTGAAAAATCTGCGTCGTTAGCTGTAGCTTTGCTTAATAGTTGTAGCACTCCACTTTGGCTATGAAATTTGATGGCTAAAATTAACTCCTAATTCATTGTTTTTTTCTCCCTTCACTCTTTCTCCCCCTCCACCCACATTTGCAAAACAGCAAGATGAGTATCACATGGTTCACCTAGTCTGCTCTTCAAGGAGTCCTCCAGGATCACCCAAACCCAGTTACAGGAACAATGAAACGGCAACAACCAACAGTGGCATGACGGTAAAGTTTTTTCCATTTAAAGTAGCTGCAGCTGTCATTTTAATCATCATCGATCAATGTTGCTTCCCTTTCAGCTCATGACACTCAACTCCTGAGCTGGATTGAGCTTTTAGTTTTGTGGGTTACCATGGTTCCAAGAAGCTAATAAATATCCTTTAAAATTACTATTTCAGATGTATCATAAGTCTCAGATGCTGATACAAATATTTTAAAAGCTGGGCGTCTTAACAATTATGTTTGTATATGTATACATTTGGTTTCTTCGGATTATTTCACTGCTTTTAGGACAAGTTCTTCACGATTTCTTATTTCCGTTGCAAGCATTGCCATGTTTCTAGTATGTGTTTGAAAACATCACTAAACTTGTATTATTGTGCTATGATTCTGTCCATTCATTGAGATAAAATGCATTGGTTTTAGACCCAGTGACTAGCTAAAGGGACATTTACTTTTGGCGCTTCTGAGAGAGCATTATCCATGCACCGGCTCCCCACATTTATCACTATAACCTACAAGATGGCGGAGCCATGTTTTTGTGAGTATATATCTGACATCAGGATAGGTGAGGAATGTAAACAGAGAGTCGACACACAGTCATCACACTCCTGCAATCCAAGCTGCAGAAGCATCAGATATAAAAGCCTATTGAGATCACTGGAGAACCAGTATCGCTCATTCTGCGTTGATGCGTGGTTTGAATATTGACCCTGACTGACACTTCCATCTTCAATCATTTCACTTTTCAAAGATTGACAATTGGCTTGAGAGCATTTTGTCAATCTTGTATAGGTCATTGGTTTTCTTTTCTGGGGCAAGGGAATGTTGCATGATGGAACTCTGACATGTTTGACCATTACAAAGTGGTTAGTGTTAGTGTCATAAAGTAAATTTATAGCTCAGACTGTTGTATTTGGCTGAAGAATGAGATGATTGTGGAATAAAAAATAGAACATTCCAAAGTACTAAGCAAGTTGAAGCAGCATCTGTCTCGAGAGAAAAAGGGACTCGAGGGTTATGGGGAGCGGGCAGGAAAGTGGAGTTGAGGCTGAGATCAGATCAGCCATGATCTTATTGAATGGCGGAGCAGGCTCGAGGGACCAAATGGCCTACTCCTCCTATTTCTTATGCTCTTATGTTAAGCTGTTATCGTTTCAGGTCGATTACCTTTTATTTGTGGGATGGTTTCATTACAGTAGACAGGTTCATTCGAGTCACTTAATAATATCTACAATGAACTTTAATTCTCTCTCCAGAATTCTGAAAGTTCAAGTACCACAACACCTTCGCCATCTCCGAGCCAAGAAACCATTATTGGATCCACAGGTTCCAATTCAACTGGTATGAGGCATCGTAACTTTACTCAGGTTCCTTTAAACCATGCACAGAGCCATGGATTCCAATATGTAATGCAAGGGTAAGTAGATTAAGTTTAAAAGTTTTTTTTTCAAAGGGTTCTTGGGATGTCATACCTACTTGACTTGAGAAGGTGGTGGTGAGCCACCTTGAACCACTGCAGTACCTGAAATGATTGCACTCCCACAGTGGTGTGACCCAGCGATGATGGAGTAGCAGTACGTGCCCAAGTCAGGATGGTTGTGACTTGAGTGTGAACTTGAAAGTGATGTCTCCAGCTCAACCGGACTGTTCACAACCTTGGCTCCTGTTTGAGCATGAGCGGAGCTTCTAACCCCATATCCTCCATCTGAAAAGTAATGTCTACTTCCACTTTCGTAACGCCACCCACCTCTGGCCTGACTTCTGCTTGCATGCCTCTGAACCACTCATACTTGCTGTCACTTCCATCTTCCACAAACCTGCCCATCTAAAATGCTCCTATCCATACCTTATCTTACAAAGTCACATTTGTCCATCACCCTGTCTTTGCTGACCTACATTTGGCTCCTGGTTCTCCAATGCCTCAAATTTTAAATTCTCATCTTGTATTTAAATCTTTCAGCGGCCTCATCCCCTCCTGTGTCTAGAAATTTCCTCCACCACTACAACCCTCTTCCGAGATCTCCATTTATCTGACTTCAGGCTCTTTTACATTCTCCTTCCCCCCCCCCCCCCACGCCCCTCTTTGGTGGCTGTGTCTTCAGCTGCCTAGGTCCCACTCTCTGGAATTCCTTACAGAAACCTATCCACCAATACCTTCCTTAAAACCCACCTCTTTGAGCACATTTTTGATCATTCCTCCTAATCCCTTTATTGGCTTGGTGTCTATTTTCTTGAAGCCTGTTTGAAGTTTTTCTATGTTAAAGGTGTTCTATAATTGCAAGTTGTTGATATTCCTTTGATCTTGGTGGTAACGGTTACAAAGTTGGGTAGTGCTATTGAAATAACCTTAAATGAGTTGTTGCCGTGCATGCTATAACCACAGTGTGCCAGTCATGGAGGGGATATATTTTGAGTCTAGTAGTAGCAGGGCCATCGATCAAGTGGATTCCTTAGTCATAGAAATTTATGGCACAGAAGGTTATTTGGTCCTAGAGAGTGTAGTTGCATCTGCACCAGCTAAGCAAGTGTCACACTCTTGGTTTGAGACTTGTATGCATCGCGGAGTACCTGGTCTCTGCCCATCTCTTGCAGCCATGCTGGTGCTATGGCCGATCGAATTACACTTCTGGTCATTGGTGACCTCCTCCCCAGGATTTTGATGGTGCCATTAACAGGTCGGAGGGCCTTTTTCCTGTTGAAGATGGCAATTGCCTGGCACTTGTCTGCCCAAGCCTGGATGTTGTCCAGGTCCTGCTATCGGCTGACATGGGCTACTTCATTATCAGAGCAATTGTGAATGGGAGGACTCCAACCACTAAGGTTTTCCATTTCACCCCCATAGGTCTGAGTTTTGCTAGGAATCCTTGTTGACATACTTGGTTGAATACAGCCTCGATGTCGAGGGCAGTTGCGCTCTCCTCTCCATTGGCATTCACTTCTTGCATCCAAGTCCCGATCAAGGCTGTGACAAGGTCAGCAGTAATAGGCAACACAACCAATCTGTCTGAGTAGCAGAATGCTACTGGTATCCAACCCGATTTAGATCTCTGACTTACTCAGTTTTAGGAGGGAGTATCAATTGTAAAGTGTGCTTTTGGTCTTTGTTTTTCCCTCCCTCTCCTCTGCTAAACTATAGTGTCTGTTTCCTTTTAGATATGGAGTTGGCCAGGTTCCTATGCAGCCAGGGATTCCAGGTGGCTTTCCAGTGTATTCCATGTACAGTCCGCAGCATGTCCTCTGGTGGCAGCAGATGTATGCACGCCAGTACTATATGCAGTAGTAAGTACTCAGTTACTCAGACCCGAGAAGACACATTACTCAATTCTGAATGATATATAGAAAATAATAAGTTTAATATAGCCAGGAAAATGATATAGCACCACGCACTCCGATTTGTACTTTGCCTGTTATTTCCCAGCTCCTATTTTTACTTTGTGCAAGCAAAGTTCTAGTGTAGGGGGAAAGTAATACAACGGTCTGCTGCATTCTTGACCTCTGATCCTGTTTATAGGACTAATACAGTTGCATTATATTCACCATAGTTCATAAACCTGCAACTTTACCTCACAGCCACTGTTCTGAGTTCTACAGCAAATGCAGATTTACTCAAGTTCATAGCATATGCAGTTCAATTTGCTTCACTTTTTTCTTTTACCATAAATTAAACTGGTTTCCAATCCTCTCAAAAAAACAGACATAAAGGTTGTCGGGAAGTCTTAGTTTCTGATCAGGTCTGATTTGCATTTTAAAATCAGTTTGTGTAGTTTTTTTTTATCCTGATCATGTAAGTAAGCAATTCTAAATAGTTTGTAAATGTAATATAGCAAGTTATGTGTAAATGAAAACATGGAAAGGTTACACTATTGTTACTTTCTTCCCCTTCCGGCCTGCACTTCGTACTGTGATGCAGGTAAAGGAAGAAAGGTAAACCTGAAATAATTGTTTGATCAACCCCATACAGTGCGCGATGTTCTGAGTGTTGCTGCTGTATCATGGAGAAATCCAGTTGTCATTTTCTTTCACCACTTGGCACAAACCCGCTGTTGCTGAAGGCACCTCTACATGAAATTGTTGTGAAGTTGTGTTCTGCACTAACTTTTTTTCCATTGGAAATTTTGGCTACAGGGTGCAGTGGGTCAAGCTGCAATTTGACATTGAGGTCCGAGTGTGGATCCAGCTAATAAAATAAGAAAATAGGAGCAGGAGTCTGCCATAAGCCCCCTTGAGCCTGCTTTACCATTCAGTAAGATCATAACTGATCTATCTCAACTCCACTTACCTGCCCGATCCCCATGTCCCTTGATTCCCCTCCAATCCAAACGTCTATCTTTTTCTCAGCCTTAAATATACTTAGTGATTCAGCAAATGATGACAGAAAATCCTAACAAAAGGTCATGACGTTGGGATGTAACATCTGAGAGTAAAAAATTCCATGTGTAGTGCAAGATGTATTTTTACCCTTGTGGAGGCCATCATTTGCATTTCTACTTCCTTTAGAACTGCTTGAGTGATTTGGGTTTCTGGTAGTTAAAGCACATCATGTTAATAGAGTGACTCCATTTACACTTTTTTAATGCCGGTTTTCTTCCCCCTCCTACTTCGCGAAGGCTAATGATTCCGATCGTAATGGGGTACGGTTCCAAGGACACCGGCAATCCTCCAGTACTTTTTCTAAGTGGCCATGCTTTGTTACCCGAGTGTCCGCTATTCAATTGTAGAGGGCATTGCACTTGACTCCAATCCTGTTCTCACCTGATGTCCAAACATGAGCACTTTGCTGACTTTTTTTTTTCCTCCCTCCTCTGGCCGTTTGTGTCACACTGTAACTAGGCCTAGCTCGGCTAACCGCTAGCAGTCAAATCTGAGCCCTTTTCGTTTCAAAACTTAGCATGATAACATATACTGTCTTGCCTACTGGGAGGCTGCACTTTAGACTGATCCAGAACAGCCCAAGCTCAGGAAGTCCTTCAATTTTTATTTTCCAGAAAACCCATTGCTTGGGGCACCTTTAGTTTATGATTGGAGCTGCTTTTTTGTCAGTGCTAAAGAATGGAACATCCATTTGTTGAACCTTGTGTCTGTATGAGACATGGACCATGTACAGTAGACACCTTAAGTCGCTGGAGAAACACCACCAATGATGTCTCCGCAAAATCCTACAAATCCCCTGGGAGGACAGAAACACCAACATTAAGGTCCTCGTCCAGGCCAACATCCCCAGCATTGAAGCACTGACCACACATGATCAGCTCCCCTGGGCAGGCCACACTGTTCGCATGCCAGACACAAGACTCCCAAAGCAAGCGCTCTACTTGGAACTCGTTCACGGCAAACGAGCCAAAGGTGGGCAGCGGAAACCTTACAAGGACACCCTCAAAGCCTCCCTGATAAAGTGCGACATCCCCACTGACACCTGGGAGTCCCTGGCCAATGACCACCCTAAGTGGAGGAAATGCATCCGGGAGGACGCTGAGCTCCTCGAGTCTCGTCGCCGAGAGCATGCAGAAATCAAGCGCAGGCAGCGGAAGGAGCATGCGGCAAACCAGACTCCCCGTCCACCCTTTTCTTCAACCACAGTCTGTTCCACCTGTGACAGAGACTGCACAGCCACCTAAGAAGTAATGCTAAGAGTGGAAGCAAGTTTTCCTCGATTCCGAGGGACTGCCTATGACGATGATTGGTTGACTATAAGCACTGATTCGATACGACTGAAGCTATGTGCACTTTGTCTTAATAATGCGTCTTAACCTGAGCACATGAAAAATGCCCCAATCTCACCAGTGTGACATTTCCATTTCTCAAAACAGCCATGCTTATCAGGCATTGTTGATGGGCATTTGTTCGTTGGCCTTGTGGCCAGTAAGAACGGGTCTAAATTAATCTTATACAAAAGCAAAATACTGCGGGTGCTGGAACCTGGGGTTGGGGGGGCGGGGGTGTGAAAGGGAGCCAAAGATTGGCAGCGGTTACACTCTGAAATTGTTGAACTCTCTGTTGAGTCCAGAAGGCTGTAAAAGTTCCTAAACGAAAGATGAGGTGCTGTTCCTCGAGCTTGCATTGAGCTTTGTTGGAACAGTGTCGGAGACAGAGGACAGCATTCTGAAGGGACCGCTCCCTCCGCGACACCCTGATTCATCCCGCAGTCACCACCAGCACCACCTCCTCCCCTTCCCACGGTACCTTCCCGTGCAAGCGCAGGAGATGCAACACCTGCCCTTTTACCTCCCCCCTTCCCACTATCCAGGGCCCCAAAAATACTCCTTCCAGATGAAACAACGATTTACTTGTACTTTCAATTTAGTATACTGTATTTGCTGCTCACTATGTGGTCTCCTCGACATTGGGGAGACCAAGCGTAGATTGGGTGACTGCTTTGTGGAGCACCTCCGTTCAGTCCGTAAGTGTGACCCCGAGCTTCCAGTCGCCTGTCACTTTAATTCTCCACTGCATTCCCACTCTGACCTCTCTGTCCTCTGCCTCCTACACTGTTCCAGTGAAGCTCAACGCATTCAGTGGTCACTGATGAGCTTAATGGGAGAGCTGAGTGAGAGGATTTACCAATCTGAAATAGCTAGAGGGAATGGTTCCACAATACAAAGTTGCCTATAGTTTAAAACAGGTTTTCACTGGCCTGGGAACAAATACTGGGGTCGTATGAGTTTGGGGAGAGTAAAAGGTGGTTTGATCTGGGAGTGCTAAATGCTGGCAACAGGTGAAGAATTCTTTTTTTTTTATTCGTTGCCAATCTTTCCAATTCTTTGTCAAATCACAAACGCCAGAGGTCACCTTGCACACATCAAGGATCACTCTGCGCCAATGCTCTTAGCCAAAAGGCCGAGAGCCACTGCACCGTTCCTGGAAGTACTGCAATACCAGGTTCGTGCCATGGAGGTGGATGGGTCAGGCCCCCCACACACCTCCGTGGAGGTGGATGGGTCAAACCACCCCACCCACCTCCTATTTCCTTCTTTCCCCATTCTCCTGCCTAACATCTGTCCCCTTGATGAGCGCAAATTTTCACAACTAGTTTCTTTCCCTCCCCTTCTAGTCAAGCTGCAGCCAGGCTTTCTGGATCAGCCAACGCACAGCCCTCTGGTCCGGCAGCCTCTGAGCCTGTAAACCCTGAGCCTAATCGCCCGGATGAGGCCCCAGCCGCCCCCATCGCTGCAGCTGTCCCAGAAAACAGACCCATGAACCAGAATATTCAGATGAATGCACAAGGGGGGCCAGTGCTAAATGAAGAGGACTTGAATCGTGATTGGCTAGACTGGATGTACACAGTCTCCCGAGCGGGCATCCTGCTGAGTATTGTGTACTTCTACTCGTCTTTCAGCCGTTTTGTGATGGTGATGGGAGCTATTTTGCTGGTTTACTTGTAAGTAATTCTTTTCTTTTTGTTTTAAATTTGCAATTTAATTCAAATCTGTGCCTGAAAAGAATCTCCCATTTTTCAATTAAACCTGAATGCAGCATGCAGACAGGGCTAGAAATGTTTAGCAGCTGTTTTGTATCGGTGATCTCACACCCAGTGATATTCTCAAAGTGCCATTGCTTCTACAAGAAAACTGGACTGCAAACGTCACCTTGAGCACTTTCTTTTAATGTTTTGTTTTTAAAAAAAAAATCAGGTCCTGTTTTCAATCATGCAATAAGTATTGAAGTAACTAAAGTGTGATTATAGAAGGAGTTCATAAAACTGTGTCTGGTCTAATACTAGTGCTAAAATTCTGCCAGCAACCCACTGTACGTCAAGAACAGATTGGATACTAGCTCTTGCCTTGTTCTGGCAGTGTACCTCAGTTCTCTTTTGGCAGCAGTTTGTTCTTCTGTCAAATGAAAAGTGTAGCACTTTTATTGGTTGCTTGCATATTAATTCATGTTAACACTATTCATCATTTTTATTGTTGGGCAGTTTTTGTAAAGATCTTTTTTTTTACTGTGTACATTCATTGACTTTTGAACTCTCATGCATTATATTTTTTCATTCAAGATTATTGATCACAGCCTGAGTTGACTGTTCTGTTATCTCAGTCACATCTAGAGTTGACTTATCCTCTACTAAGTTGCTGGATCACTGTTTCAGTATCTTTGCTGCTTGAATTAGGTACTTTTGAGCACATGTTACATCTACTTTTGCTTGAGGTGTGCAGCCTATTCTGCAATAAGTTTACCTGCATAACCGAACCTGCACTTCAAAATAATTAATTTGGTTTGTAAAGCACTTCGGGATATTCTGAGGATGTAATCAGGTACTATGTATATGTAAGTGGAATAGTAGGCCCCCACGCTGCTCCCCGTGGCTCCCGCGCTGCTCCTTTTATGGCTCCGACCTGCCGCTAATGTTCTTACGCAGATCGGGGTGTCCACGCTGCTCTCCAAGGCTGCAGCTCAGGGAACAGCGCGAGCTGGTGCAAGAGGGAGACGGCAGTGAAGAGTGACGTCATCAAGGTCCACGTCGGCGATTGGAGTGTGGGCAGGTACAGCAGGAGCGGCGAGAGACTGTGGAGGGATGTGATCGGGGCCCAGGCGAGGTGTGAGTTTGGGGTCAGGGGCCCAGGGGCAGCACAGGCCAGCCCACACTGCGATATGTGTGCACACTAGGTCCGTGCAGCAGAGCTGGTCTCCAGTCGTCTTGGGTAATCTTTGCCACTGGACCAAGACCTAGCTCTGTCAAGCCCGTGTGGTGGCTGGTGTGCAACGGCCAGCACGTTTACAAAAAAAAAAATCCTCGCACAGGCATTTCCACCCTTCAGGATGTAGTTCGGGTTCTTCATTGAAACACCCGTGAACTCATCCTTTTTTGGCATGGAAGCAAGTCATCCTCGTTTCGAGGGACCGCCAATGATATGTAAGTAATTTTTTTTTTTGAGCACGAACATTGCATTTATTTTTATTTGCTCTTGGGATGTGGGCAACCCCAGCAAGGCAGCATTTCTTGCTCATCCTTAGTTGTCATGGGGGCATAAAGAATTAACCATGTAATTTGGAATTGGAGTCACGTGCAGGCTGGATCAGGCAGAGATGCCAGATTCCCTTCTCTGCAGGACTTCAGTGACCCACCTGGTGAGGAAAAAAGAGCTACGTAGGAGAGGTCACCAAAGAAGTGGGTTATAAGAACATCAGAAATAGGAGCAGAAGGAGGCCATACAGCCCCTCAAGCCTGCTCCGCCATTTAATACGATCATGGCTGATCCAATCATGGACTCTGATCCACTTCCCTGCCCGCTCCTCATAACTCCTTATCTCTATCGTTTAAGAAACTGACTATTTCTGAAATTTATTCAATGTCTCAGCTTCCACAGCTCTGAGGCAGCAAATTCCACAGATTTACAACCCTCCGAGAAGAAATTCCTCCTCATCTCAGTTTTAAATGGGCAGCCCCTTATTCTAAGTTCTATTCTCCCCTATCAGTAGAAACACCCTCTCTGCATCCACCTTGTCAAGCACCCTCACAATCTTATCCGTTGCAATAAGATCACCTCTCATTCTTATGAATTCCAATGAGTAGAGGCCCAACCTACTCAGCCTTTTCTCATAAGTCAACCCCCTCATCTCCAGAAATCAACCTAGTGAACCTTCTCTGAACTGCCTCCAAAGCAAGTGTATCCTTTCGTAAACATGGAAACCAAAACTGCACGCAGTATTCCAGATGTGGCCTCACCAATACCCTGTATGACTGTAGCAAGACTTCCCTGTTTTTATACTCCATCCCCTTTGCAATAAAGGCCAAGATTCCATTGGCCTGCCTGATCACTTGCTGTACCTGTATATTATCCTTTTGTGTTTCAAGCACCAGTACCCCCAGATCCCGCTGTACTGCAGCACTTTGCAATCTTTCTCCATTTAAATAATAACTTGCTCTTTGATTTTTTTTGCAAAAGTGCATGACCTCGCACTTTACAACATTATACTCCATCTGCCAAATTTTTGCCCATTCACTTAGCCTGTCTATGTCCTTTTGCAGATTTTTTGCGTCCTCCTCACACATTGCTTTTCCTCCCATCTTTATATCATCAGCAAACTTGGCTACGTTACACTCGGTCCCTTCTTCCAAGTCGTTAATATAGATTGTTAATAGTTGGAGTCCCAACACTGATCTCTGCGGCACTCCACTAGTTACTGATTGCCAACCAGCGAATGAACCATTTATCCCAACTCTGTTTTCTGTTAGTTAGCCTCTATCCATGCTAATATATTACCCCCAACCCCATGAACTTTTATCTTGTACAGTAACCTTTTATGTGTCACCTTGTCAAATGCCTTCTGGAAGTCCAAATACACCACATGCACTGGTTCCCCTTTATCCTCCCTGTTCGTTACATCCTCAAAGAACTCCAGCAAATTTGTCAAACATGACTTCCCCTTCATAAATCCATACTGACTCTGCCTGACCGAATTTTGCTTTTCCAAATGTCCTGTTACTGCTTTAATAATGGACTCCAACATTTTCCCAACCACAGATGTCTGGCAACTGGTTTATAGTTTCCTGCTTTTTGTCTGCCTTTTTCAAATAGGGGCGTTACATTTGCAGTTTTCCAATCTGCTGGGACCTCCCCAGAATCTAAGGAATTTTACATCGAAACATAGAAAATAGGTGCAGGAGCAAGCCATTCGGCTCTTCGAGCTTGCACTGCCATTCAATATGATCATGGCTGATTATTCAACCTAAGTACCCCACCCCAGTCATCTCTCCATACCCCGTGATCCCTTTAGCCGTAAGGGCCACATCTAACTCCCTTTTGAATATGTCCAACAAACTGGACTCAACAACTTTGTGGCAGAGAATTCCACAGGTTCACAACTCTCTGGGTGAAAAAGTTTCTCCTCGTCTCGGTCCTATATGGCTTTACCCCTTATCCTTGGACTGTGTCTCCTGGTTCTGGACTTCCCCAACATCTTCCGGCATCTAACCTGTCCAGTCCCGTCAGAATTTTATACGTTTCTATGAGATCCCCTCTCATTCTTCTAAATTCCAGTGAGTAATAAGCCTAGCCGATCCAGTCTTTCTTCATATGTCAGTCCTGCCATCCTGGGAATCAGTCTGGTGAACCTTCGCTGCACTCCCTCAATAGCAAGAATGTCCTTCCTCAGATTAGGAGACCAAAACTGCACACAATGCTCAAGGTGTGATCTCACCAAGGCCCTGTACAACTGCAGCAAGACCTCCCTGCTCCTATACTCAAATCCCCTTGCTATGAAGGCCAGCATGCTATTTACTTTCTTTACTGCCTGCTGTACCTGCATGCCTACCTTCAATGACTGATGTACCATGACACCCAGGTCTCGTTGCACCTCCCCTTTTACTAATCAGTCACCATTCAGATAATCTGCCTTCCTGTTTTTGTCACCAAAGTGGATAACCTCACGTTTATTCACATTATACTGCATCTGCCATGTATTTGCCCACTCACCTAACCTATCCAAGTCACTCTGCAGCCTCATAGCATCCTCCTCGCAGCTCACACTGCCACCCAGCTTAGTGTCATCTGCAAACTTGGAGATATTACATTCAATTCCTTCGTCTAAATCATTAATGTATATTGTAAATAGCTGGGGGTCCCAACACTGAGCCCTGCGACACCCCACTAGTCACTGCCTGCCATTCTGAAAAGGACCCGTTTATTCCCACTCTTTGCTTCCTGTCTGCCAACCAGTTCTCTATCCACATCAATACATTACCCACAATACCATGTGCCTTAATTTTGCACACTAATCTCGTGTGGGACCTTGTCAAAAGCCTTTTGAAAGTCCAAATACACCACATCCACTGGCTCTCCCTCATCCACTCTTAGTTACATCCTCAAAAAACTCGAGACTAGGGTCCTGAACTTAAAGAAAGGAAACTTTGACGTTATGAGGCGTGAATTGGCTAGGATAGACTGGCGAATGATACTTAAAGGGTTGATGGTGGATAAGCAATGGCAGACATTTCAAGATCACATGGATGAACTACAACAATTATACATCCCTGTGTGGCGTAAAAATAAAAAAGGGAAGGTGGCTCAACCATGGCTAATAAGGGAAATTAGGAAATGTGTTAAATCCAAGGAAGAGGCATATAAATTGGCCAGAATGATTTTCCCTTTCATAAATCCATGCTGACTTGGACCAATCCTGTCACTGCTTTCCAAATGTGCTGCTATTACATCTTTAACAATTGACTCCAGCATTTTCCCCACCACCGATGTCAGGCTATAACTGTTCTATAATTCCGTTTTCTCTCTCCCTTTTTAAAAAAAAAAGTGGGGTTACATTCCATCGGAACTGATCCCGAGTCCATGGAATGTTGGAAAATGACCACCAATGCATCTACGATTTCTAGGGCCACTTCCTTAAGTACTCTGGGATGCAGACGATCAGACCCTGGGGATTTATTGGCCTTCAGTCCCTTCAATTTCCCTAACACCACTTCCTCACTAATAGGGAGTTCTTTCAGTTCCCCCTTCTCGCTAGACCTTCGGTCCCCGAGTATTTTCTGGAGGTTATTTGTGTCTTCCTTAGTGAAGACAGAGCCAAAGTATTTGCTCAATTGGTCTGCCATTTCCTTGTTCCCCATTATGAATTCACCTGATTCTGTCTTCACTAATCTTTTTCTCTTCACATATCTGTAGAAGCTTTTGTAGTCAGTTTTTATGTTCCCTGCAAGCTTACACTCATACTCTATTATCCCCCTCCTAATTAAACCCTTAGTCCTCCTCTGATGAATTCTAAATTTCTCCCAGTCCTCTGGTTTGCTGCTTTTTCTGGCCAATTTATATGCCTCTTCCTTGGATTTAACACATTTCCTAATTTCCCTTATTAGCCATGGTTGAGCCACCTTCCCTTTTTTATTTTTACGCCACACAGGGATGTATAATTGTTGTCGTTCATCCATGTGATCTTGAAATGTCTGCCATTGCTTATCCACCATCAACCCTTTAAATATCATTCGCCAGTCTATCCTAGCCAATTCATGCCTCATAACGTCAAAGTTTCCTTTCTTTAAGTTCAGGACCCTAGTCTCTGAATTAACTGTGTCACTCTCCATCTTAATGAAGAATTCTACAATATTATGGTCACTCTTCCCCAAGGGATCTCGCACAACCAGATTGTTAATTAATCCTCTCTCATTACACAAGACCCAGTCGAGGATGGCCTGCCCTCTAGTTGGTTCCTCGACATATTGGTCGAGAAAACCATCCCTTATAAACTCCAGGAAGTCCTCCTGCACAGTATTGCTACCAGTTTGGTTAGCCCAATTAAGATGTAGATTAAAGTCACCCATGATAACTGCTGTACCCTTATTGCACGTGTCCCTAATTTCCTGTTTGATGCTGTCCCCAACCTCCCTACTACTGTTTGGTGGTCTGTACACAACTCCCACTAACGTTTTCTGCACTTTGGTGTTTCGCAGCACTACCCATATAGATTCCACATCATCCAAGCTAGTGTCCTTCCTTACTATTGCGTAATCTCCTCTTTAAACCCAGTAATGCTACCCCACCTCCTTTTCCTTCCTGTCTATCCTTCCTGAATAATGAATACACCTGAATGTTGAGTTCCCAGCCTTGGTTACCCTGGAGCCATGTCTCCGTAATTCCAATTACATCATATCCGTTAACAGCTATCTGCGCAGTTAATTCATCCACCTTATTACGAATACTCCTCGCTTTGAGACACAGAGCCTTCAGGCTTGTTTTTTTTAACACTCTTTGTCCTTTTAGACTTATGTTGTAATGTGGCCCTTTTTGATTTTTGCCCTTGATTTCTCTACTTTTCACTCTTGCTTTTCTCCTTCCTATCTTTTGCTTCTGCCCCCTTTTTACTTCCCTCTGCCTCCCTGCATTGATTCCTATCCCCCTGCCTTTTTAGTTTAAACCCTCCCCAACAGCACTAACAAACACTCCCCCTCGGACATCAGTTCCGATCCTGCCCAGGTGCAGACCGTCCGGTTTGTACTAGTCCCACATCCCCCAGGACCAGATCCAATGTCCCAGGAATTTGAATCCCTCCCCCTTGCACCATTCCTCAAGCCACGTATTCATCTGAGCTATCCTGCGATTCCTGCTCTGACTAGCACATGGCACTGGTAGCAATCCTGAGATTACTACCTTTTTGAGGTCCTACTTTTTAATGTAACTTCTCGCTCCCTAAATTCAGTTTGTAGGACCTCATCCTGTTTTTTTTTTTTTTACTTATATCGTTGGTACCTATATGCACCACGACAGCTGGCTGTTCCCCCTCCCCCTCCAGAATGCGCTGCAGCCGCTCCGTGACATCCTTGACGCTTGCACCAGGGAGGCAACATACCATCCTGGAGTCTCGTTTGTGGCCGTAGAAATGCCTATCTATTCCCCTTACAATAGAATTCCCTCTCACTATAGCTCTCCCACTCTCTCTTTCCTGCCCTCCTGTGCAGCAGAGCCACCCTTGGTGCCATGGACTTGGCTGCTGTTGCCTTCCCCTGATGAGCCACCTCCCCCAACAGCACCCAAAACAGTGTATCTGTTTTGGAGGGAGGTAACCGTAGGGGACCACTGCACTACCTGCCTTCTCTTGCGCTTCCTGATGGTCAGCCATTCCCTATCTGGCTGTGCAACCTTTACCTGCAGTGTGACCAACTCACTAAACATGCTATTCACAACATCCTCAGCATCGCGGATGCTCCAGAGTGAATCCATCCGCAGCTCCAGAGTGAATCCATCCGCAGCTCCAGTGCCGCAATGCGGTCTGTCAGGAGCTGCAGCTGGATACACCTCCCGCACACATAGTAGTCAGGGACACTGGTAGTATTCCTGATTTCTCACATAGCACAGGAGGAGCATGACACAGGTCTGGGCTCTCCTGCCATGATTTAACCCTTAGATTAACTTAATTTGGTAACAATGCCAAAGGTTTCTTACTGCTAAGAAAAATAAAAGATCAAATACTCACCAACCAGCCAATCACTTGGCTGTGATGTCCCACTTCGATTTCTTCCTCCTTCTTTGTTTATCTTCTGCTCCTGCACTAGCTAGCCTCCTCCGACTCTCGAGCCTTTATAGGCCGCTCGATTGCCTGAACTCCCACTCCAGTGGCTACCTCCTCCGACTCGCGGGCCTTTAAAGGCTGCTCGACTGCCCGAATTTCCGCTCCTGTGGCCCCCTCCTCCGATGCTTGGGCCTTTTATAGGCTGCTCGACTGCCCGAACTCCTGCTTCTGTCAAATTTTGGTAAATTATAACCAATGCATCCACAATCCCTGCTGCTACTTCTTTTAAGACCCTAGGATGCAAGCCATCAGATCCAGGGGATTTATCTGCCTTTATCCCATTCTGTTTCTGAGTACCACCTCCTTCGTGATTGTGTTAAGGAGGAGGGTATAATGATTGGGCTCGGGGGTGTGGGGCATGTAGTGGTGGAGGGGATGGGTTGCACAAGAGACCAAATGTCTGAGGAATCGTGTGTTCGGGGGAGGGCAGTTGTAGGGCTGGACGAGGTTACAGATAGGAAGGGTGATGACATGAAGGAATTCAAATCCAAAGATGAGAATTTGAAATTTGAGGCACTGGGAGGGACCAGGAGTTGGGCTTGGCTACCAATGTAAGGTCTGAGTTCAGCAGTAAAAAGCAATCAGGTGCAAGATTTGATGTGGGCAAGCAGTGTTTTGGATGAGATGAAGTTTTTATGGAGGGTGGAGGATGGGAGGCCAGCCAGGAAAGCATTGCAATAGTTGAGTCTGGAGGTAATGAGGGTAATGAGGATTTCAGCTGAGGTATAGTTAGAGGTGAGCGGTTTTAGGTAATCTATATGATTTGACAGGAACCGAGGTTGTGAACAGACTGGTTGAGTTTGAGACTGTCGATGGCAAGGAGTCAGAGTTTGTGGTGGCGGCTAAATACGATGGTTTCAGTCTTCCCAGTATTTAGCTGGAGGAAATGGCAGCTCATCCAAGATTGGATATCTGGTCAGCAGTCTGACAGTACAGAGGCAGTGGAAGAGATCTGATGGTGTTGAAGAGGGGGAAGCTCAGTGTTATCAGCCTATGTTTGACCCAGTGCTTTCAGATGATATTGTCAAGGAGCAGCATATAGATCATATAGAGGAAGGGGCCAAGGATCGATATTTGAGAGACTGAGGTGACAGTGCCGATGTGGGAAGAGAAGCCAATGGTAGGGAACCTTTGGCTATGAACGAATAATTAAAAGTGGAGCCAAACCAGTTCTGAGCAAGAAAAGAGAGGAGAGACATTGGAGGAGAATGGTGTGGTCGACCACATCAAAGGATGCAGAAAGGTCAAGGAGGATGAGGTGATAATGCACCACAATCAGAACATTGTTTAGTTAGGGTTGTTCCTTCAGTACTGCAGGAGGGGAGCAAACCTGTTTGGAGGTGTTCAAATGGAGTTACAATACATTAGAGGACTTGAGAGGAAAGGGGAGTTGGGGATGGTAGTTTGCACGAACAGAGGGGTAAAGGATATTTTCTTAAATGTTTTTATTATTGAGGCTCTCATCGCTACTGCCTTACAAGCAGTAACCCCAACGTCCCCAATCCTCCTCCTCGTACTCAACGACACTCCCACGCAAAGGGTAGTAAAAAGCTGTAACTCTTTCTTTTCCCCCCTCCAAATGCTGTGGATGCTGGGAGTGAATTGAAATTTTCAAGAATGTGATGAATAAATGTTTTTTGAGTAAGAGTATCAAGTTTATGGAGCAAAGGTGGGTAAATGGAGTTGTTCATATCAGCCATGATCTAATTGAATGGCTGAATGGATTTGAGGGGATGAGTGGCCTCCCCCAGTTCCTGTGTCACAAAAGGAGCAAGGGTGAGCTCATTCATTTTCTGTTTGAACACAAATGCTGCAGCAAGATTATAAGTCAGACACAACTGTGCCTTGTACAATGGGGATAGATAGTCTGCTATCAGAATATGCTGATACTCTGGAATTTTCACATTGTTTGTAGATAGCCTCACCAATTATAATGTTGTACAATGGCATTCTTTGAAGCTGTTCCTAGATGATTGCAAAGCCTATGTGCACCATGAATGAAAATGGCTGATAGTGCAGTGTTAAATGTCTCGTCTCAGCAAGAACCAAAGGAGGCAGTTTCAGCATCATCTTGGGCCATTCAGATACAGATTGTTACAGCTCTTTTCGTCTCGAGCACTTGTATTTCTTGATAGATAGGCATTCAATAGAATGGTTTGTTTATTATCAGGACATATACTTTCTGCTCCTGCAGTCCTTCACTGATACATTTTTGTGAATTGCTTAGATGCCAGTGACCCCACATGGCTAAATTTCACAACTCAATCTGCAACTTCTTGTGATGTGAATGAGGTTCTGCTAAGGCCTTCTTTTAATGGATTAATTTTTATATCATGTAGCTTCCCTTTCTGGTCAATTTTTATGATTGTTATTGCAATAGCTCTCATTCTTTTTGGCACCAAAGCAGTTTTGATGAACGAGACATGTCTGACACTTTTGAAAAGCGCTCATTGAATGTGAAAGGTTTGATGCACATAGTTGGTTTGTGTTATTTTCAAAAACCAGGCTTTGCCCATGTACAGAACCTATGTTGACTGCAGTGAGACACGAGCCCAGTGAAATTGTAAAGCTGCCTATAAGTTTACTCTCCCACTTTATTCAATCATGATCCAGTGTAGAAAATTGAAACTCATTTAATACATCATGGGCCAATGTACAGTTGGTTTTTCTCCACAATCCAGCATATGAAGTAATTTGTATCTGTTCCGAAAAAATATCATCATCTTCATTTCACAATCAAAGCCAATGAACTCTGGTGCTTCAACATTAATTTATAAGATTTCTTCTTGGACTCTGTATTGTTTTGAAGCAACTCATTTATCACATTGTGGTTAAATAAATTAGAAACTGCCTGCGATATGTCTTCCTACCAGGCATAATTAAGCAATTGGAACAAGAAGTTCTGTAGATATTCCACTTTAACACTTCTCTGAAATCTGAGTGACAACTTTTTTTTCCATTCACGAGTTGGTATTGCTGGAAAGACCAGCATGTATTGCCTATCCCTAGTTGCCCTTGAGAAGGTAGTGATGAGCCAACACCTTGAACCACTGCAGTCCGTGAGGTGAAGATACTCCCATATTGCTGTTGAGGAGGGAGTTCCAGGATTTTGACCCAGAGATGATGAAGGAACAGCAATATATTTCCAAGTCAGGATGGTGAGAGACTTGCAGGGAAACCTGGAAATTATGGTATTCCCATGCACCTGCTGCCCTTGTCCTTCTAGGTGGTAGAGGTCATGCGTTTGGGAGGTGATATCGAAGAAGCCTTGGCGAGTTTCTTATAGATGGTGCACACTGCAGCCACAGTGTGCTGGTGGTGGAGGAGTGAATGTTTTAAGGAGCGATTATATGATAGGTCTTCATTCTTTGTATGCTGTTTAGCCCCCAGCTCCCAAATTATTACCCTATCTGTCCTTGGTTTCCCTTTTTTCTTTTCAAGTCTCCCTTCACTTGGAACTTATTGGCACGTGTTCAAGTTCACTTTTATCGGTTTCTATGCTGTTGCCTCTCAAAGAACTAATGTACACTTTCACTTTGAATAAAAACAGTAAATGTGGTAAATTTCAGGGTTGCATTGTTGTCCCCTCTTTTTTCCCCCCCAAAAAAAACCTTTTGAATCATGTCCTTTTGATGTGTGGAAGTTGAACTACACCCAAAGTTTGAAGTCCATACCTCTGGTAGGTAACATCTAACTATTTTATAATAGGCTCCAGATTTGTTTTGATGCATAACTGGGTAGCAAAGTACCAATATTATTCAGTGAGTGAGGAAGATCTTTAAACTCACGTGAATCAATGGAAGCTTTCTTCACTTGTGGAATGAATTGGACATATCCCTATTCCTGGTGTACCACCTTCAGCAATGGTTTTGATGATGTCTTTAAACTCACGTGAATCAATGGAAGCTTTCTTCACTTGTGGAATGAATTGGACGTATCCCTATTCCTGGTGTACCACCTTCAGCAATGGTTTTGATGGTGTGAAAGCCAACACACCAAAGCACTCTGTACGTTATAGTGCTGTGACTGAGTTGTGAAAGCAACTTTGAGTCCATTGTCGCATCTGAGTTTTGTGTCACAATAAAGGATGTTCTTTGCACCTCCTTTACAGTGAAAGGAAATTAATCTAGCTTGTCCTGCTGCGTGCACATTTTAGAATGCATTAAGAGCACTGCTGACTCCCTCTTGCGAGAGGATCCTGGGTAATCGCAGTGAGAGATGAAGAGAAAAAACATTGGAACAAATTCTAATTGTGAATGCTACAGATTTAATAGCAAAACTTGTATGCTATGTTTAGAACAGGTTATTTAAGTCCAGTATTCTGCAGTTTTAGTCACGTCAATTGTACTTTTTTTTTTTTAAAACTTCCCCCTTTTCCCCCAAAATGGGCCAGTTACTTGCCTGGTTGAGAACTGGTGATCCGATCCAGATACCAATTGAATGTTCTTTGCTGGAGGCATTTAATGTGTTTATGATGGGGAAGGAGGTGTTATCTGCTGCTCCAGGCACATACCGTGTCAGAACAGTTTCACCACGCGCACTGTTGTGCAAGGATTCGCATAGTATTTTATTTCCTTTTTGAGGTACCCATATCAAGTTCGTAAGCCATCAACAACTTAAACAGTCAGAGCATTGACAGATTTGAGTGTTGGTTGCAACAAATAGCTACCAATTATGTAAAAAAAAATAAAGGCACTTTAACTATTTCAGTAGCAGGAAATTCCCTCGATCCATTCTTCATTTGCTTTTTAAAAATGTGTGGCTTACTGTAGCTTAGTGTAAACTGTGAACTTTGGCTACTGATACCAGTTGTGCTCATTGAAAATTCCTAGGCATCAAGCTGGATGGTTCCCTTTCAGGCAAGATGCACAGAATCGCCAGCCAGCAAATCAACCAGTGGAGTTCAACCAGGAAGGACAGGAGGACAATGCCATCGAAGTGCATGAAATGGTGAGTTTGAACTCGTTCCAGATGTGCTGTCTTGTGTCTCAGTGCAGCGATCTGATTGAGTCCCAAACATTTCTAGTCATTTACAGTGTACACAGTTCACCATTTTACTATCTATTTCACTCTGCGAACTGAGGGCTAGTTTGTAAGTATCATGAGCACTGTTTAAAAAAAAAAAATGTAATCATGGGATGTAGGCGTCACAGGCTAGGCCAGCATTTATTGTCCATCCCTAATTGCCCTTGAGAAGATGGTGGTGAACTGTGGCTGTCCGTGTGGTGAAGGTACTCCCACAGTGCTGTTAGCGAGGGAGTTCCAGGATTTGATCCAGCAACGATGAAGGAACAGCGATATATTTCCAAGTCTGGACGCTGTGTGACTTGGAGGGGAGGGGTGTACTGGAGGTATTGGTGCTCCCATGCACTTGCTGCCCTTGTCCTCCAAGGTGGTCGAGGCAGCGGGTTTGCAAGATGCTGTCGAAGAAGCATTGGCAAGTTGCTGCAGTGCATCTTGTAGATCGTACACACTGCAGCCAGGGTGCGCCGGTGATGGAGGGAGTGAATGTTTAAGGTGGCAGATGGGGTGCTGATCAAGGGGGGCTGCGTTGTCCTGGATGGTGTTGAGCTTCTTTGGTTGTTGGAGCTGCAGTCATCCAAGCAAGTGGAGAATATTCCATTACTCTTGACTTGTACTTTGTAGATGGTGGAAAGGGTTTGCAGAGCCAGAGCAAGGTGCTGGTGAACTATAAGAAATAGGAGCAGGAGTAGAACTCTTGCCCGCAATAATGTGTTCAGGTTTGTGTACAGCCACACCAACACTTGCCAAAGATTACAGACAGCATTCTCTCCAGGTTTAAACCAGAGTTCTACAGGACAGATGGGTCCATAAGCTTTGCCTGGCCATATTACACAAAAGTCTCCCTCACGTGATTTAGACCTTCACTCTAACTTGTTCCCCTCAGATCGTTTTAACCACATTGATAAGCGGAAATGCTATTTGAGCTTCTTAATGGTGAGGTCTTTCCCACAATGCAATGATTTAAAAATTCATTAAAAATGCAAACTTCTTCAGCAGTCGTTCTACAAAAAATATCTGGACTTGGTCCTCTAAATCAAAAATGCCACCACACAGCACAGAGACGGGAAGAGGAGAAGCTGGCTCAGTCTTTGAGTTTGATAGAAAAGCTGGAAGGGGGGAAAACAACTGAATTTATGGCGTCCAAACCAGGCTGTTTTATAAAAAAAATAATAAGTTGTGTTTACAAGTTCGAGAGAGGCATGGAGTAATTGCAGAATGGATGTGGAGATTAGTCCCAGTATTTAAAGTAGGAAAAGGCTTGCAATGGTACTTCCATGGCTGTCAATATGCTCTCCAGTTTGGTTAATTCTATTAAACAAACTTTAAAGTGTAGGTAGATATCCAGATTGACAAAATATATTGTAATCACTACAAACTAGTGCTGTTAACCCATTGGTAACAGCAGTTCTTACTGCGGTGATACAAGAGGTGTACAGACACTCCATTGAGCACCTCAAGGCTGACTCATGGTGTACTTACAAAGTTGCACTGATTGCAATGGGCTGCATTTTGTATTTCTAGGAGCGGCTAATGGATGAAGGTCTAGACGACGACAGCGGTGAAAGTGGCGATAGTGGAGACGATACCACGGAAAGTACAACAGGGACAGAGGCACCTGGTTTCATGGCATCCACGTGGTCATTCATCACTACCTTCTTTACCTCACTCATCCCTGAAGGCCCTCCTCAAGTTGGCAACTAGGACAAGCAGTGGACTTTAACTTACTGCTCACTACAGCTGTATATTTGAGTGGCATTTACTTAAAAAAAAACACAAGACTGAAGTGTGGGAGTGTACTTTACCCTTTATTCTGTTGCCATTATCTCTGCGATTTTTCCACGGGTTCAGTGTCCCAAGTTTTTCTCCAGATCATGACATGCATTGAGTTTCACTTCTTTTATTGCACCCAAATTCTGCAGAGCACCAAGTGGAAAATGTGTACTTTCCTTGGTTTAGTTTTCACTGCTTTACATTAGCAAAGATAAAATGTAATAAAAGTTAACCGTCTTCCATGTTTTTGTTGTAATTGCCACAAGCTGTGATTTTAGTAGCAACTGGGTGCTGGTAATAGGAAATTCAAAGAGCTAAATAAACTAGACTAGCCTTGCTGGTCTAAATGTGGAGAAGTGAGGAATCAATTTGGTTCAAAACTTTTTTTTTTTCTTAACTAACATATGGTAATGCAAAAATGCTATAACAAAATCTGCTTTTTGCAACATACCAGTCAACGCACCAAGTTGCTGCTCTTAGTTTCCCCGAAGAATTATTTTTCAACAGCTGGCAGCCTAGTACTCCGATTTAAATAAACACTGCAGCCTGGTGCCGTGTTACTGGTTGTTGAAATAAATTGAATATTTAGTTTGGATTATGAAGCTAAGTAGTATGTGCTTGGCTTCATTTGGATGTATTATACAAGTGAACAAAAAAATCCCCTGGAGTATTTAACTTGAATCCAGTACTTGTGTGCTAACCAGATGGAGGTGTCGAGAGGTGACGTTCACGAACTGGTCTTAATTGTCAGCCACTTAAATATTCTGGAGCATTCGTGACACTTCTGAGCAGTGATTTGGGATTTGAAAGGCTGAGAACTCAAATAAACAGATTTAATTCCTCTTTGTTATATACATTTTTAAATTACTTTTACATTTAAAAAGCTCATTTTAGGATTATATATTTTACAGCCTTGTCTTTATCAATGGAGATCTGAGTTTGAAGGCATAAATGAGGATCATAATCAGTCAATTGCCAGTTTTCATTTGGAAACGACAATGTGACTCATGTTAAGTGGCATATTACTGATACAATAGAAGCGTGAGAGCATAGTGTTGTAAATAACGTGATCTGTGAGAACGTTACCAGCCTGAACAGCAATAAATGCAATGTTATAAAAAAAGCAGCACTGTTTGGTACTTTACAGAAGGACCAAATAAAGTCAGTGCTTGTAGTATGCTAACATACTTCACGTTAAAATACTGTCACAATGTATTGCTGATTGTTAGAAAAAAAATAAAACAAATAATGACTTATTTGAATAAACATTGACACTTGTGCATTTAAGATGTAGTATGCAGGGGCCACATGGCTTACTGCATTGAAAATCTTTTTTATAAGTGGCATGGGTGGCATTTGTGCCAAGACAAAGCTCTTTTCCAAAACATGTGCAAGCTTCCTCCATGCACCCCATGTTGTGGGATATTGCACTCTGTGAAATGGCACATGCAAGGCATAACTGACTCAAAACTGTCATTACCTCTAACCTGCAACAGGTGTCGTCTTTGCAAGAAAGATAGTTAATGTCTTAACATTAACACCTGTAACATGATAGCCAATTTTTTGGTGATAAGGTCCTGTCTGAACTGTTGCTCAGTGCCAAAGTTCAGAATCTATTTTAGTTGTCCTGTGGTGCTCAGAAGATTACAGTTTCTCTACATGTGTTCAATTATTGGACCTCAAGGAGGACTTATTTAAGCTCCTATGGATGGACTCCATCTTTATTTTCTAAGTAATTCGACAATTGGTAGCTTTCTGCATTTCTTTTGCTTGTGTAATTATCGTAATTGTAAATAAATTTGATTAATAGCCCAATGTAATGGTTTGACAGTGAACACAGTGGGCATGTTTTTTTTACTGTACTAAGTTAATTTTGTGCCACACTATTCCATTTATGTCATATGTAAGGGTTGAAGTTTCAATTCATGGGAAATGTCTGCTTTTGCAAATTACCCTTTTAGAAGAAAAAAATGTTGCAAGAAAGGTCAAATCATTTTTCACCTACATTACGGACCATAGCCTTGAAACACTTTCTTTCCCTGATGCGATCTTGGGCAATGACCTCTGCCATGGTGAAAAAGTGATGATCTTATGCAGAGATAAAGCAACGTGCATATCATTTTAAATATTTCCCTTTACAACAGTGACTATACTTCAAAATTGGCTGTCGAGTGCTTTCGGATGGTCTGAGATCATAAAAGGTGCTATATAAATGCAAGTCTTAATATGCAAGAAACAACTCTTGTTTTATATGACTCCCTTCACAACCTCAATGTCCCAAAGTGCTTTACAACCAATTAAGTACTTTTGAAGTGTAGTCACTGTTGTAATGCAGAAAACGTAGCAGCTAATTTGTGCACAGCAAGCTCCCATAAACAATCATAGAATAGAATCTTGCAGCACATTTTGTAAAAGCTGTTTAATTTAGTCTTGCACCACATAACCCTGTAAATTAGTTCTCTTCAAATACATGTCCAATTGCTTTTTGATAGTTCCTATGGAATCTGATTCTCCTACCCTTTAAGGTAGTGCATTCCAGATCATCATAACCCTCTGAAATAATTTCTCTAGTTCTTTTTCCAATTATTTTAAATCTGGTTATCAAACCACTTACCAGAGGAAACAGTTTTTCTGTGTGCTCAAAGCCCCTCAATTTTGAACACCTCTATTAGGTCTCTTGACCTTCTCTGTTCCAAGGAGAACAATCCCAGTCCCTCATCCCTGGTATCATAAACTGTGTACATTCTCCAAGGCCTTGATATCCTTCCTAGTGTGGTGCCCAGAATACAACTGAGGCCCAGTGATTTGAAACATTTTAGCAAAACTTCCTTGTTTTTGTATTTAATGGCCTCATTTACATCCATTTATTATTCTAGTCTTGATGTTGTCTTGTGCTACTCAAAGCATGTATTTTTTTTCTTTTAAACTGAAACTTCCAACTCTGGCAGTTAATGCAATCTGATGAGACACCTAATGTAGGATCAGAGTCAACTCCAGAAGCCCAGCAGAAAGAGACTGGGCGGACCTGTTAACACAAGAAATAGGAGCAGGTGTAGCCCATTCCGGCCCTTGAGCATCCTCCGCCATTCAATTATTATGGCTGATCTATCTCAACTCCACTTTCCTGCACTGTCCCCATATCCCTCGATTCCCTTAATATCCAAAAATCTACCAATCTCTGCCTTGAATATACTCAATGATCCTCCACAGCCCTCAGGGTTAGAGAATTCCAAAGATTCACCACCCTCTGAAGAAATTTTTCCTCATCAGTCCGAAATGGCCAACCCCTTCTGGTTCTAGACTCCCCAGCCAAGGGAAACATCCTCTGCATCTACCCTGTCGAGCCCTGTAAAAATTTTGTATTTTTCAACGAGATCACCTCTTGATCATAACTCTAGAGAATATAGGCCTAATCTCAATCTCTCTTCATAGGATAATACCCCCATCCCAGGAATCAGCCTGGTGAATCTTCATTGCACTTCCTCTATGGCAAGCATATCCTTCCTTAGGTAATGAGACTCCAGATGTGGTCTCACCAGGCCCTATATAATTGCAGTAAGATATTATGCTTATACTCAAATCCTCTTGTAATAAAAGGCCAACATACCATTTGCTTTCCTAATTGCTTGCTGTACCTGCATGTTAACTTTTTGATTAGTGTACAAGGACACCCAGGTCCCACTGACCAGCAACATTTCCCAATCTCCATTTAAAAAAAAATACACTGCTTTTCTATTTTGCCTACCAAAGTGGATAACGTCACATTTCTCCACATTATATTCCATTTGCCATTTTCTTGCCCACTCATTTCGCCAGTCTGTTTCCCCTTGAAACCTCTTTGCATCCTCCTCACAACTTACATTTCGACCTAGCTTTGTATCCTTAGCAAACTTAGATATATAACATTTGGTCCACTTATCCAAAATCATTGATATAGATTGTGAATAACTGAGGCCCAAGCAATGACCCTTGTGGCACCCCACTAGTTACAATCTGCCAACCCGAAAATGACCCATTTATTCCTACTCTGTTTTCTGTCTGTTAACCAATCCTCAATCTATGCTAGTATATTACTCCCAATCCCATGAGCCCTAATTTTGTTTAATACCATCTTGTGTGGCGCCTTATTGAATGCCACCTTAAAATCCAAATACACCACATCCACTCGTTCCCCCTTATCTATTCTGCTAGTTACAACCTCAAAATAAAACTCTTAAAACATGATTTCCCTTTCATGTATTGGTGCTGACTCTTCTCAATCCTATTATTTTTTAAGTACCCTGTTACCATATCCTTAATGATTGATTCTAGCATTTTCCCTACTTTTGATAGGCCAACTGGCCTGTAGTTCCCCATTTTCTCGCTCCTTAAATAGTGGGGTTACATTTTTTATTTTCCAATCCACAGGAACCATTGTAGAATCTATGGAATTATGGAAGATGACAACCAATGTATCCACTATCTCTATAGCCATCTCTTTTTTAAAACTAAAATGTAGGCCATCAGGTCCAGGGGATTTATCAGCTTTCAGTCCTGTTAATTTCTCCAGTACTTTTTTTAAACTAATTTCTTTCTGTTCCTCATTCTCGCTAGCCCCTAGGTTTTTCACATCTTCCAAGAAGATTGACAAAGTATTTGCTAAATTTCTCTGCCATTTCCTTATTCCCCATTTATAATTTCTCCTGTCTCAGCCTGTAAGAGACCCACGTTTACGTTCACTAATTTTTCCTTTTTACATACTTATAGAAGCTGTTAGTTTTTTTGTCTCTTGCCTGTTTACTCTCGCTGTATTTTCCCTTTATCAATTTCTTGGTCCTACTTTGCTGAATTCTAAAATCTTCCCAATCCTCTGCTTGCTACTCCTTTTAGCAACATCATAAGCAAATGGAATGTTGGCCTTTATTGCAAGGGGGATAGAGTATAAAAGCAGGGAAGTCTTGCTACAACGATAGGGTATTGGTGAAGCATCTGGAGTCTTGTGTACAGTTTTGGTCTCCGTATTTAAGGAAGGATATACTTGCATTGGAGGCTGTTCAGAGAAGGTTCACTACGTTGATTCTGGAGATGAGGGGGTTGACTTAAGATAGGTTGAGTCGGTTGGGCCTATACACATTGGAGTTGGAGGTGATCTTATCGAAACATAAGATAATGAGAGGGCTTGACAAGGTGGATGCAGAGTATATTTCCACTCGGAGGAAACTAAAACTAGGGGACATGGTTTCACAATAAGGGGCCACCCATTTGAGATGAGGAATTTCTTCAGAGGGTACATCTGTGGAATTCTCTGTTGCAGAGAGCTCTGGAGGCTGAATATATGAAGTGGAGATAGATTTTTGAGCGACAAGGGAATAAAGGGTTTTGGGGAGCGGGCAGGGAAGTGGAGCTGAGTCCATGATCAGATCTTATTAAATGCCATGATCTTATTAAATGGCAGAGCAGGCTCGAGGGGTAAAATGGCCTACTCCAGCTCCTATTTCTTATGTTTCCTTTGATCTAATAATATCTTTAACTTCTCTTGTTAGCCATGGTAGGAATACTTTTCCTGGGGGATTTTTGTGCCTTAATGGAATGTATATTTGTTGTAGATTATGTATTACTTCTTTAAATGCTAGCCATTCCTTGTGGACCATCGTACCTTTTAATGTCGTTTCCCAGTCTACCTTAGCCAACTCGCCCCTCATACCTTCAGTAGTTTGTTTTGTTTAGATTTAAGATCCTAGTTTCGGATTTAACTAAATCACTTTCAAACTCAGTATAAAGTTTTATCATATTATGGTGACTCATTCTTAAAGGCCCGCACAATACTGGATCTAAACTAGCCTGTTACCTCGTTGCTTCCTCAACATACTGATCGAGAAAATTATCTTGTATACATTCCATGAATTCATCCTCCATGCTATTACTGCAAATTTGGTTTGCTTTGTCTATTTGTAGATTACAGTATTAATCTTGTTACATGCATCTCTAATTTCTTGATTTATATTCTGCCTGACATTACACCTACTGTTTAGGAACCTATAAACAACTCCCACCAATGTTTTTTGCTCCTTGCTGTTATTTTAGCTCCACCCAAACTGATTCTACATGTTGATTGTCAGAACTAAGAGTCTTTCTGTCTTTTATTTCAAGCTTTATTATCATGGCTACTCCTGCTCCTTTTCCATTTTGCCTGCCTCTTCTAAAAGTTAAGTAGCTTGGAATATTTAATTCCCAATCTTGGCCATTTTGCAACCACATCTCCCTAATGGCTAATAGATCAAACCTATTTCATTTCTAACTGCACTATTTTGTTGCAAATGCTTCGCACAGATACCAGCCACCGACGGGCTTGACAGAGCTAGGTCGTGGTCCAGTGGAGACCTGCTCTACTGCACAGACCTAGCGCGCACACATATCGCAGTGTGGGCTGGCCCATGCTTCCCTTGGGCCCCATACCCTCACCTGTCGCATCTCTGCCACGATCTGTCGCCGCTCCTCTGCTATAAACATTCACTGCATCTCGCCACAAACACTGCCGCTCATCCGCCCCGACCTTCCCACTCCTCTGTACCTGGGACCTGTTGATGTTCCTGCCCATGCTCCAAAATGGCAACCAGGGTTGTGATGACATCACCCATCTCAAAATCGTCACACACTTGGAGCAGCTCGTGCTGGAGGTTGAAATGGTACGCCGCTCCAGCTCTTTTACTTCCCGACCTGTGGAGCTGTTCTCACAGGTTCAGTATTCACTTACAAACAGGGAATACTACAGTCGTTAAGATCACAATGTTGGGACAAGATCTGAGTACATATGATTTTATTTGTTTTGTCCAAATGAGTGATGATCAAGTTATGACTTGAGATTTTTAAGTTACTATTTGCATAGGAATGATCAAGATAAATTAAACACATGCCTTCTTAAACCAGTATTATCAACAGTTCCTACAACTTTGACCAAAAGAATGATAAAATGAGCTTCCCAAGCTCAAGATTCTATCTTGTACCATTGACTATCTGAATTTAGAATGAGCTTTACTTCAAAATGAGGGCATGTGAATTCTGGTCTTAAGTCGTTATTGGTACGTTGAATATGGGTGCCAGGTTTGAGGAGTGCAGCAAACTCCTCTCTGTCACTTTTCCTTTATTCTGAGTTGTAATTTGTCACCTTTTATTTTCCTGTTGCTGTTTTTCAGGTCTCTAGCACAATTACAAACAGCACCAAACTTGCCATATCAGGGTTCAAAACTACAGTCCATTTTCAAAAGGGGTATTGGAGGCAGCAACCTTAGCAAAGACAATAAATCTAAACTTATAACAAAACAGAAAAAAGACAGTATATTCTGAAAATGCCAGTTATAAATCACATGAAAACAGACGAGTTTGATCTACTTGCAAATGGCCACTTACTTATGTCCTTGGATGCTCTGATAATGACTCCACGAGGCAATGTGTTGTACTTGAACTGTAGTGACCTTAGTCCTTTATTGATAACTCCAGAGTGAGGATCACACCTGTTGGCCTGCTTTTTATACTAGGCCAGGCACACCTGTACAGGTAACCTACAAGTCTCCCACTGCTGTGCCCTCTGGTGGCACACCTTGTGATAGTTACAAACAGTCATTCCCCCCCTCCCCAAGCCTTTAGTGCAAATCGCCTCTGCATTGACTGTGTTCTGGGCTTAGCTCTATCTGGTTGACCCTTGGTGGGTCGTTTCAATCTTGGGTGAGTGGTTAGTGTTTCGTTGGCAGTAGAGTGCTGGTGATTGCTGCTTGTGTGTGTCCCTGACCACTCCATTCTTCCCCCCCCCCCCCCCAACCCTGCCCACACACGCACATATAGATTATGCCAGAGGCTCATTGCATTCATATACAGTCAAGTCCAGAAAAACAAGTGTGCATTACATTTATGGTTCAGTTGTGAGACAAGTACGTACTGGGGATCGGTAACCGGTGCGTAAGGATAAGCTAGTTCCAGAATTGCAGGATGGTGTTCAGGCAGTCTGGTGGCAGCACGATGCCCAATGCTGGCAAAGTTGCCTGCTTTTGGGGTTGTTGCTGTTGCTCCTAGCGTCGGGCAGGTTCACAGATGCCTGTGACCTCCCTGTCCTTTCTTTGTGCCCTGGGTCGCTGCTGCTCCCTGAGGAGCTGTCGTCTAGCAGTGGACAGGGAACTGCTGACTCGCTAGCCTGAGCGTCGTTTGGTTTGGGAGCCTGGCTGGTCCCGGTCCCCTTTGGGAGGACTGTTGCAGGTGACCCTTCGTTCCCGGGTATGGGATCTGAGGGCTGCGCCTTAGCACAATTTGTTCTTTCAGGCTGCTGGCGGTTGGTGCCATCGGGTGCCTGAGAGGCGGAGCCGATTTGGGGTAGGGTATCGATACCGGTGCTGTTGCCCTCCTGAGATCGCTTGCTCTGCAGCTCATGTGTATTGGCTGCTTGTGGCTACACTCCAGGTTGCATAACTCTGGTCCCAGGGACGCAGGCAACAGCGTTGGACCTGTGTGCTCCCGATGGGTGTTTGCCCGCTGCATTGGCTGTATGCAGTTGAAATCCTACATTGCACAATGTTTCATTACTTATTGTGAATACCCTGTAGCTCCGATCACGATTGCGTGACTTTTCCTTGCTTGTTGCATGTACACAATTCTGATCATCAATTATGCATTTTACATGATCGCAATCGCCCGACTTTTCCTTACTTATTGTACATTTTATCTCTAACTCACAGTTGCTATTGCATTGCTTGAGTGTGTGGAACTGTCCCTTTAATTGTAGTGGGTTGCAGGCCTGCTTTAAGAGAGCCTTGCTTTCTTTACCCCAATCCTCTTCTCCGTTTGGTGCCACGTGTTGCTCCATCAGCGCTGCACCTCGTGGTCTGGCCTCCGCCATCTTTTTCTTCAACGCATCACCTCGTGGTTTGGCGCCATCTTTCCTCCATCCACGATGTCGACTGCGGTGATCCTCTTCTCCCCGGGTTCTGCCTCTGAAGCTTGGAAGTTGCCTCTGGATCCAATTTTCTTTCTCCGGAGCCCTGCCACTGGAGCCTGGAAGGTGCATTTGGGTCGTCTCAGCTGGATCATCTCCACGCAGTCGTGCTGAGCGGTCCGTGTCTCGGGTGCTGGGCTGGTCTGCTCTCTGGTGTCATTTCCAACCTCAGAATTCGCTTCTGCTGGATACCTATTCTGTACTTAAAAACCATCCCATACTTTAAGTAAAAAAAAACATGTTGAAATGTTAAAATAAATCACTTTGGTAAAGATCACGACAAAAGTTTGGTACTAGCATCCAAATTGTTTAAAAGTGGATTATAAGACTAATTCAATCAATGCATGTTTGAATATTTTAGATGCCCAAGTAATGTATTGCCAACAGCATTCTCCTATTCACCCCAATACACTGAGTTGGTGACTGAGGTTGTGGACACACAAGCCTGAAAAACATTAGAACCCAGGCTTTAGCAAAAGGATCAAAAATCCCAGAGCAGACAGAAAATCGGTTAGAGCTGCCCCCGCAAGGGGAGGGAGTTGGGAGTGCTTAGCAATATAGAATAGGTAAGTTTAATGATTTTCCCTCCCCCAGTCACAGTTGCCTCATGACAAAGGTTAGGTTGGGCATGTGGAGTCAGGGGACAAATAGCTGAATGCATAGCAAATTGTCGAAAAAAATAGAAAGCCGAGAATAGAAAGGGTAATAATTCAGATTGGAGGAAGGTAGAAAGCAGTGTTCTACAAGGATCACTATTCGGACTACTGTTATTCATAATTTACATGAATGATTTGGACTTCGGAACAAGTAACTATCAACATTTGCAGATGATACCAAACTAGGGACATAGTTAAAACTGAGGAAAAATGCAACATTATACAAGAGATTAGAAAACTTGCAGACTGGGCAATTAAGTGGCAAATTAAGTTTAACAATGAAATAAACGACCAGATAATCAGTTTTAGGTGTTGGTTGAGGGATAAATATTGACCAGGACAGCGGGGAGAGCTCCAATATTCATCTTCAAAATAGTGTTATTGGATCTTTTATGTCCACATGAGAGGGCGGACATCTTGTCCGCTAAACAGTACCTCCGACAGGGCACACTCTTACTGTACGGATGTGTCAACAACTTGCATTTATATAGTCCCAAGGTGCTTCACAGGACCGTTATCAAAGAAAATTTGGCATCGAGCCACAAGATATTGGGATGTGTGCCCAAAAGCTTGGTTAAAGAAGTAGGTTTTAATAGGGGAGAGGTTTAGGGAGGGAATTCCAGAGCTTGGGGGCCGAGGCAGCTAAATGCATGGCTGCCAATGGTGGGGTGAAGAAAATCAGGGATGCGTAAGAGGCCAGGATTGGAGGAGCGCAGGGCGCAGGGTTCTCGGAGGAGGTTACTGAGCTAGGGAGGGACGAGACCATAGAAGGATTTGAAAACAAGGATGTGAATTTTAAAATTAAGGCATTGCCAGACCAGAAGCCAATATAGGTCATCAAGCACAGGGGTGATGGGTGAACGGTACTTGGTGTGAATTAGGGTACGGGCAACAGAGTTCTGGTGGGAGGTTGGCCAGGGGAGTATTGGAATAATGGAGTCTAGAGATAACAAAGGCAGGGATGAGGGTTTCAGCAGCCGATGAGCTGAGGGGGGGGGGGTTATGGGTGATGTTGGAGGCAGAAGCACGTGTCAGCCTAGATTATGTCTTGAAGTCTCTCGGGTGGGACTTTGAACCCACGACCTTCTGACTCAGGTGAGGGTGCTACCAAGCAGTAGAATGTGCCCATCTCATCAGTCTATTTCGTCTTTACTGTAAATATGGCAGCAACATGGATGCAAAAAAGTTTTGTTTACAGTTTTCCATTGCATCACTATCGTCGATCATCCCTGATACATGGGGTTAGGAGAAGGAACTTTGAGTCCTTAGTTTTTAGTTCTGACCTTTATGTGACCCATGTTTGCAAATATCCCGCACAGAGATCCAGGTTGCAGCTCCAGCTGGGCATTTTCCTATTCAGCAGTGAACAGAGCAAGAGACAATTAACATCCTGCTGGCACAGTGAAATATCTGCTCGCAGTGCCTATTGTTACCAGCAGAGGGCAGCATGGCTGCAAGAAACAGGCTCCTGAAGATCCCACTGATTTTCATTGAAAGTGATGGGAGAGCACAATGAAATCATTAAAAAAAAGCCAAGCTACTGAACAATAAAGGGCGAGGATAAAACCTGAACTTTTAACCAATAAGGGAATTAAGGGTTATGGGGAGCGGGCGAGTAAGTGGAGCTGAGTCCACGGCCAGATCAGCCATGATCTTGTTGAATGGCGGAGCAGGCTCGAGGGGCTAGATGACCTACTCCTGTTCCTAATTCTTATGTTCTTATTATGTTCTTAACTAAACGTACAATAATATTGGAGAATATTAGACAATAATAATGGAGACTTGACAGAAAAATATATTTGACAAAGGATATTGCGAAGACATAGTTACATTTCCGTCAGATTCAGGAAAGTAACAGTACAAGGATAAAAGTAACAGTACAAAAGTGTGAAACAATACTGTAATGGAGCCAGGCTGCCAATCAGATTGACTTTAATGAACTTGATTAGACATATAACTACATTGTGAAAACTATCTATAAAAATGGTACGTCCAGCATGAGTTTCATCATTCATATTTTAAACATATAATATATATATGCAAATTTCTGGGTCACACTTGGCTCAAGTGTTGAATTGATGAATCCCCAGCAAATCACAGATGAAGAGGTAGACGACCAATCAGCGAAGCTTGAATGGAAACCACTGGCGATGAACTACCAATCAGAAAAGGACAAATCAGCAACAATTACTAACAAAAAGTAAAATGTTACCATTCAAATTGCTCAAAATGTGTTTTTTCCAAGCCCTACTGGTCACCATATTGAATTCTCACTACTGAGAAACTTAGGACGGGAAATAAAGTTTATTATATTAAAAGAATGATAAAATGAATTAACTTAGAGACACAGTGACATTTTCCGACTGAGAAGCTTGGGGTTTAAGTTCAAGCTCACCCAGAGATTTCACTCTGTCAGCTGGAGACAATGACCTACAACTCCCAGAAAGCAGCTGGGCCGGTAATTCAGTGTTCCACGGGTGCAAATACTCTCTGGATAAAACTCCCAATCAGGAGTCTCTGTTGGCAGCCTGTGAGGTACTTGGCTGCAATGGTAATTCTAAGTTTGTTTTTGCAAAGACTTCAAGGTAAGGGAAAACATTAACTGGATTTTGTTGAGGTCGGTTTTGACAAGAAAATTTAAGGGTTATTTTTTTTTTAAAGAGAGACAGAGAATGCATGGAAGAGAAACAGAAGTGAGAGTGAGTGAGAGAGAGAGAGAGAAATAAATAAATAGTAGGAGAGGCTGAGAGAGTGAAAGGATGAGAGCAGGAAAGGATTGGAGGTGAAGAAAGTTGAGATATGGATAGAGGGAGAGAAAGGAGAAAGGAGATGAATGGATAGGTAAGTAAAGAGTACTAAAGAAAGATGGGGAGCAGATAGTGGTGGTACTAACCAAAATTTTCAAAAAATATTTGGAAATGGGAATAGTGTCAATGTACTAGAGGGTACAGCTCTGTTCAAGAAAGGGCAGCAGCTAGGAACAAAAGAACATAAGAATTAGGAACAGGAGTAGGCCATCGAGCCCCTCAAGCCTGCTCCGCCATTTAAAAAGATCATGGCTGATCTGGCCGTGGACTCAGCTCCACTTACCCGCCCGCTCCCCATAACCCTTAATTCCCTTATTGGTTAAAAATCTACCTATCTGTGATTTGAATACATTCAATGACCTAGCCTCAACTGCTTCCGTGGGCAGAGAATTCAACAGATTCACAACCCTCTGGGAGAAGTAATTCCTTCTCAACTCGGTTTTAAATTGGCTCCCCCGTATTTTGAGGCTGTGCCCCCTAGTTCTATTCTCCCCGACCAGTGGAAACAACCTCTCTGCCTCTATCTTGTCTATCCCTTTCATTATTTTAAATGTTTCCATAAGATCACCCCTCATCCTCCTGAACTCCAACGAGTAAAGACCCAGTCTACTCAATCTATCATCATAAGGTAACCCCCTCATCTCCGGAATCAGCCGAGTGAATCATCTCTGTACCCCCTCCAAAGCTAGTATATCCTTCCTTAAGTAAGGTGACCAAAACTGCATGCAGTACTCCAGGTGCAGCCTCACCAATACCCTGTATAGTTGCAGCAGGACCTTCCTGCTTTTGTACTCCATCCCTCTTGCAATGAAGGCCAACATTCCATTCGCCTTCCTGATTACCTGCTGCACCTGCAAACTAACTTTTTGGGATTCATACACAAGGACTCAAAAGAGTTTCATACACAAGGACTCTAAAAGAGTTTCATGCACAAGGACCCCCAGGTCCCTCTGCACCGCAGCATGTTGTAATTTCTCCCCATTCAAATAATATTCCCTTTTACTGTTTTTTTTTCCCCAAGGTGGATGACCTCACATTTTCTGACATTGTATTCCATCTGCCAAACCTTAGCCCATTCGCTTAACCTATCTAAATCTCTTTGCAGCCTCTCTGTATCCTCTACACAACCCGCTTTCCCACTAATCTTTGTGTCATCTGCAAATTTTGTTACACTGCACTCTGTCCCCTCTTCCAGGTCATCTATGTCTATTGTAAACAGTTGTGGTCCCAGCACCGATCCCTGTGGCACACCACTAACCACCGATTTCCAACCCGAAAAGGACCCATTTATCCCGACTCTCTGCTTTCTGTTAGCCAACCAATTCTCCATCCATGCTAATATATTTCCTCTGACTCCGCGTACCTCTATCTTCTGCAGTAACCTTTTATGTGGCACCTTATCGAATGCCTTTTGGAAATCTAAATGCACCACATCCATCGGTACAGCTCTATCCACCATGCTCGTTATATCCTCAAAGAATTCCAGTAAATTAGTTACACATGATTTCCCCTTCATGAATCCATGTTGCGTCTGCTTGATTGCACTATTCCTATCTAGATGTCCCGCTATTTCTTCCTTAATGATAGCTTCAAGCATTTTCCCCACTACAGATGTTAAACTAACCGGCCTATAGTTACCTACCTTTTGTCTGTTTCCTTTTTTAAACAGAGGCGTTACATTAGCTGCTTTCCAATCCGATGGTACCTCCCCAGAGTCCAGAGAATTTTGGTAGATTATAATGAATGCATCTGCTATAACTTCCGCCATCTCTTTTAATACCCTGGGATGCATTTCATCAGGACCAGGGGACTTGTCTACCTTGAGTCCCATAAGCCTGTCCAGCACTATCCCCCTAGTGATAGTGATTGTCTCAAGGTCCTCCCTTCCCACATTCCCGTGACCAGCAATTTTTGGCATGGTTTTTGTGTTTTCCACTGTGAAGTCCGAAGCAAAATAATTGTTTAAGGTCTCAGCCATTTCCACATTTCCCATTATTAAATCCCCCTTCTCATCTTTGAAGGGACCAACATTTACTTTAGTCACTCTCTTCCGTTTTACATATCGGTAAAAGCTTTTACTATCTGTTTTTATGTTTTGCGCAAGTTTACTTTCGTAATCTATCTTTCCTTTCTTTATTGCTTTCTTAGTCATTCTTTGCTGTCATTTAACATTTTCCCAATCTTCTAGTTTCCCACTAACCTTGGCCACCTTATACGCATTGGTTTTTAATTTGATACTCTCCTTTATTTGGTTATCCACAGCTGGTTATCCCTTCTCTTACCGCCCTTCTTTTTCACTGGAATATATTTTTGTTTAGCATTATGAAAGAGCTCCTTAAAAGTCCTCCACTGTTCTTCAATTGTGCCACCGTTTAGTCTGTGTTCCCACTCTACTTTAGCTAACTCTGCCCTCATCCCACTGTAGTCCCCTTTGTTTAAGCATAGTACGCTCGTTTGAGACACTACTTCCTCACCCTCAATCTGTATTACAAATTCAACCATACTGTGATCACTCATTCCGAGAGGATCTTTTACTAGGAGATCGTTTATTATTCCTGTCTCATTACACAGGACCAGATCTAAGATAGCTTGCTCCCTTGTAGATTCTGTAACATACTGTTTTAAGAAACAATCCCGTATGCATTCTATGAATTCCTCATCAAGGCTACCCCGTGCGATTTGATTTGACCAATCGATATGTAGGTTAAAATCCCCCATGATTACTGCCGTTCCTTTTTCACATGCCTCTATTATTCCCTTGATTATTGTTCGCCCCACCGTGAAGTTTTTATTTGGGGGCCTATAAACTACGCCCACCAGTGACTTTTTCCCCTTACTATCTCTAATCTCCACCCACAATGATTCAATATTTTGTTCATTAGAGCCAATATCATCTCTCACAACTGCCCCGATATCATCCTTTATTAACATAGCTACCCCACCTCCTTTCCCTTCTTGTCTATCCTTCCGAATTGTCAGATACCCCTGTATGTTTAATTCCCAGTCTTGGCCACCCTGCAACCACATTTCTGTAATGGCCACCAAATCATACCCATTTGTAATGATTTGTGCCGTCAACTCATTTACTTTATTTCGAATGCTGCGTGCGTTTAGCTAGAGTGTTTTAATACTAGTTTTTAAACCATGATTTTTAGTTTTGACCCTTCCTGCAGCCCCTTTATATTCTTACATATTGTCCCTTCCTATCACCTTGTGGTTTACACTTACCCCAGTGCTACTCTGCTCTGTTGCCTCCTGCCTTTTGCATTCTTCCTTGGGGTCCTGTTCATCTGCGCTCTCACCCACTCTAACTAGCTCAGAGCCCTCTCCTGGGTTTCGAATACTCCTCGCATTGAGGCCCCGAGCTTTCAGGCTTGCCTTTTTATTACACTTGGACCCTTTAGAATTTTGCTGCACAGTGGCCCTTTTTGTTTTTTGCCTTGGGTTTCTCTGCCCTCCACTTTTACTCATCTCCTTTCTGTCTTTTGCTTCTGTCTCCATTTTGTTTCCCACTGTCTCCCTGCATTGGTTCCCATCCCCCTGCCATATTAGTTTAACTCCAATCCAACAGCACTAGCAAACACTCCCCCTAGGACATTGGTTCTGGTCCTGCCCAGGTGCAGACCGTCCGGTTTGTACTGGTCCCACCTCCCCCAGAACCGGTTCTAATGCCCCAGGAATTTGAATCCCTCCCTGCTGCACCACTGCTCAAGCCACATATTCATCTGTGCTATCCTGCGATTCCTACTCTGACTAGCACGTGGCACTGGTAGCAATCCCGAGATTACTACTTTTGAGGTCCTACTTTTTAATTTAGCTCCTAGCTCCTTAAATTCGTCTCGTAGGACCTCATCCCTTTTTTTAACCTATGTCGTTGGTACCAATGTGCACCACGACAACTGGCTGTTCACCCTCCCTTTTCAGAATGTCCTGCACCCGCTCCGAGACATCCTTTGACCCTTGCACCAGGGAGGCAACATACCATCCTGGAGTCTCGGTTGCGGCCGCAGAAACGCCTGTCTATTCCCCTTACAATTGAATCGCCTATCACTATCGCTCTTCCACTCTTTTTCCTGCCCTCCTGTGCAACAGAGCCAGCCACGGTGCCATGAACTTGGCTGCTGCTGCCCTCCCCTGATGAGTCATCCCCCTCAACAGTACTCAAAGCGGTGTATCTGTTTTGCAGGGGGATGACCGCAGGGGATCCCTGCACTGCCTTCCTTGCACTGCTCTTCCTGCTGGTCTTCCATTCCCTATCTGGCTGTGGACCCTTCACCTGCGGTAAGACCAACTCGCTACACGTGCTACTCACGTCATTCTCAGCATCGTGGATGCTCCAGAGTGAATCCACTCTCGGCTCCAGGGCCACAACGCGATCCGTCAGAAGCTGGAGGCGGATACACTTCTCACACACGTAGTGTCCCTGAGTTCCCACATGGTACAGGAGGAGCATATCACGTGTCCGAGCTCTCCTGCCATGACTTAACCCTTAGATACACTTAAATTGGCAACAACAATGTTAACAGGTTACTTACTGATATAAAAAAGAAAAAGAAAAGCCACTCACCAATCACTTGCCCCTTTGGCTGTGACGTCACCTTTTGAATTCTTCCTACATCTTTTTTGCTTTTTCTCCCAACTGGAGTTGTACAAGCTCACCTTTGTAGGCCTCACCATGCACCTCGAACTCTCGATTCAGGCCGATTGCCTACTGTGGGGAAACTGCGTAGTCATGCCCCAGATGGGCAGAGAGGTGTTCATCAGAGAACTCCACAATGGGCACCGAGGCATTGTCACGATGAAGGCAATTGCCAGGTCACACGTTTGGTGGCCAGGGATAGACGCAGATCTGGAACTTTGTGTTCGCAGGTGCAACACGTGTGCCCAGCTGGGCAATGCGCCCAGGGAAGCCCCCCTTAGCCCCTGGCCATGGCCCGCCAAACCTTGGTCACGCATCCATGTGGACTACGCAGGTCCTTTCATGGGGAAAATGTTTTTGGTTGTACTCCAAATGGATCGAGTGTGACATTTTAAATTCAAGCACATCCTCTGCCACGGTAGAAAGTCTACGGGCAATGTTCGCCGCCCACGGTCTACCGGACATCTTGGTCAGCGACAATGGCCCGTGCTTCACAAGCACTGAATTCCAGGACTTTATGGCAGGCAATGGAATTAACCATGTTAGAACGGCACCGTTCAAGCCGGCCTCAAACGGCCAGGCAGAACGAGCAGTGCAGATAATCAAACAGGGGATGCTCAGAATCCAAGGGGGTTCCCTACAAACCCGCTTATCATGCCTCCTGTTGGCCTATAGATCCTGACCACACTCGCTTACGGGGGTTCCACCAGCAGAGCTGCTAATGAAAAGGACGTTCAAAACCCGGTTACCCCTTATACACCCCACCATGAAAGAAATTGTCGAGAGCAGGCACCAGTCACAATATCACTACCATGACAGGAATGCGAGGGCGCGATGTATTGATGTAAATGATCCTGTTTTTGTCCTCAACTACGCTGCAGGGCCCAAATGGCTCGCAGGCACTGTGGTTGCCAAAGAGGGAAATAGGATTCTGGTAGTTAAACTTACCAATGGACAAATCTGCCGCAAGCATGTGGATCAAACAAAAAGGAGGTTCAGCAACCCCATAGAAGAAGCAGAGGAAGAACACGATATAGAGTTCACTCCATCACAAGTGACTGAACACCGGAACCAAAGGGAGGAGAGCCCAATCACTGTGGGCAGTCTGGATAGGCCTGAGGCACCGCAAACAGCAGACACTCAGGCCAGCGCCCAACAACCGGAGCCCCAACTCAGGTGCTCTACAAGAGAGCGTAAACCACCAGAGAGACTCAACCTGTGATCCCAATAAGACTTTGCGGGGGGAGGTGATGTCATGTATTCAGCCAGCATTGTAACCCATGTATAAACTGACCTAAGTTGTACACCGTGAGAACAATGACCACTAGGTGGGAGACACTCCTAACCTGGATCTTCAGGTATAAAAGGGGAAGCTCCACCCACTTCCTGCACTTGAGTGCTAAGGAATAAAGGACAGGTCACAGACTGACCTCTCAAGCATGGGCCTCGTGTGCATTTATACTGTATAGTAAGGACGTATCAAGCATGAAATATAAAAACAGATAGTAAGAGTTTCTACAGGTACATAAAAAGGAAAAGAGTGGCTAAAGTAAATGTTGGTCCCCTAGAAGATGAGACTGGGAAATTAATAATGGGGAACAGGGAAATGGCAGAGACATTGAACAAATATTTTGTATCGGTCTTCACAGTAGAAGACACTAAAAACATCCCAATAGTGGATAATCAAAGGGCTATAGGGAGAGAGGAACTTAATACAATCATTATCACTAAATAAGTAGTACTCGGTAAAATAATGTGATTATAAGCGGCCAAGCCCCCTGGACCTAATGGCTTGCATCCTAGGGTCCTTAAAGAAGTGGCTGCAGAGATAGTGGATGCATTGATTATAATCTGCCAAAATTCCCTGGATTCTGGGGAGATCCCAGCAGATTGGAAAACCGCAAATGTGATGCCCCTATTTTAAAAAAGGAAGCAGACAGAAAGCAGAAAACTATAGACCAGTTAGCCTAACATCTGTCATTGGGAAAATGCTGGAGTCCATTATTAAGGAAGCAGTAGCAGGACATTTGGAAAAGCATAATTCAATCAAGCAGAGTCAGCATGGTTTTATGAAAGGGAAATCATGTTTTGCAAATTTGCTGGAGTTCATCGCGGATGTAACGAGCAGGGTGGATAAGGGGGAACCAGTGGATGTGGTGTATTTGGATTTCCAGAAGGCATTTGATAAGATGCCACATAAAAGGTTACTGCACAAGATAAAAGTTCACAGGGTTGGTGTTATGTCCAGAATAAGGTAATGTGATTGAGTACTGTAAATGAGAGTAAGTGTGACCTTAGTCTCTTCATTCTAACTCCAGAGTGTTGGTACAGCATGGGAGTCCTGCTTATATACAGTGCTCCCAAGGGATGCTGAGATCCCTTGGGACTCCAACAGGTAGGCCCTCTGGTGGCAGTAGAATGCTGGTTACAAAGTGTTGTATACATAACATCACTCCCTCCCAAAGTCAATAGTACACTTATTTACAGGGTGAGACGATCTGGGGCTTTTCGCTTCCTAGTCGACCGTCTCGGTACAAATGCAGGTGCAGGTGACTTGGTTGGCTCTTAGCCGGGCTGCTGCGCAGCTGGCCTTGCTGGGCTGCTGGGGATGATGAGTTCAGCTTCGTGGTCAATCGTGATGTCAGTTGCCACTTGTGTGTGTGTGTGTGTGTGTCGGAGGGTTGAAGTTGGTGGTGTCCTCTTCAGGTTGCTCGTGGCTGTCTGTGAATCGCAGTTTGGTTTGGTCCAAATGCTTTCTGCAAGTTAGTCCATTTGCGAGTTTGACCTGAAACACCCATCTCCCTTCTTTGGCTATGACAGTGCCAGTAAGCCATTTGGGACCATGTCCATAGTTGAGTATAAATACAGGGTCATTGACTTCAATATCGCGTGACAAATTTGCGCGATCATGGTACATGATTTGTTGATGCCGCCTGCCCTTGACATGAGCATGGAGATCAGGGTGGACGAGAGAGAGCCTTGTTTTGAATTCCCTTTTCATGAGTAGCTCGGCTGGGGGAACCCCGATGAGTGAGTGGGGTCTGGTGCGGTAGCTGAGCAGGACTCAGGACAGGCGAGTCTGCAGGGAGCCTTCCGACATGCATTTCAAGCTTTGCTTGATGGTTTGGACTGCCTGTTCTGCCTGGCCTTTGGATGCGGGCTTGAACGGGGCAGATGTGACATGCTTGTTCCCATTATGGGTCATGAATTCCTTGAATTCAGCGCTCATGAAGCATGGCCCATTGTCGCTGACAAGGACATCAGGCAGGCTGTGCGTGGAAAACATGGCTCGTAGGTTTTCGATGGTGGCAGTCGACGTGTTTACAGACATTATTACACACTCAATCCACTTTGAGTAAGCATCCACAACAACCAAGAACATTTTGCCTCGAAACAGGCCACGACCACAGTTTGGACACCCATGACCACAAACTTAGCGGTGCCTCCCTGGGTGCATTGCTCAGTTGAGAGCAAGTGTTGCATTGGCGCACGCATGACTCCAAATTTGAGTCAATGCCGGGCCACCACACATGGGATCTGGCTATAGCTTTCATCACTGCTATGCCTGGGTGGGTGCTGTGTAGGTCACGTATGAACGTTTCCCTGCCTTTCTTAGGCAAAACCACGCGATTACCCCACAAAAGAAAGTCCGCTTGAATGGACATTTCGTCTTTACGCCGCTGGAACAGCTTGATCTCTTCATGCATCTTCGCTAGGAAGCTGGACCAGCTCCCATGGAGGACACAGTTTTTTACAAGGGACAGTAAAGGATCCTGACTGGTCCAGGTCCTGATCTGATGGGCCGTAGCGGGTGACTTTTCGTTTTCAAATGCATCCATCACCAAGAGCAAGTCCGCAGGCTGTGCCATTTCCACCCCGGTGGTGGGCAATGGTAGCCGACTGAGAGCATCAGCGCAGTTCTCTGTGCCTGGTCTGTGGCGAATTACATAGTTATATGCAGACAGTGTAAGCGCCCATCTTTTGAATGCGAGCAGAGGCATTGGTATTAATACCTTTGCTCTCTGAGAATAACGATATGAGCGGCTTATGGTCAGCATCTAACTCGAACTTAAGCCAAAACAGATACGGATGCATTTTTTTAATCCCGTAAATGCATGCCAGTGCTTCTTTTTCAATCATGCTGTAGGCCCTTTCGGCCTTGGACAAGTTCCTGGATTGCAATGTCCCTGATTCGGTTGCTTGTTGTAACACACACTCGACCCCGTACGAAGGCGCATCGCAAGCCAGCACTAAATGTTTACAAGGATCATACAGGACAAGCAGTTTGTTGGAACATAACAGATTTCGGGTTTTCTCAAAAGTTGACCTCCATGTTCTGCATGTTTTCGATGGTGTCCCGACCTGTGACCAGTATGTCGTCCTGGAAAACCACAGTGCGCGGAACCGACTTTAGCAGATTCTCCATGTTCCTTTGAAAAATAGCCGCGGCCGATCGAATCCCAAACGGGCATCTATTGTAGATGAACAGACCTTTGCGTGTTGATGCAGGTGAGGCCTTTCAAAGATTCTGCCAGCTCCTGCGTCATGTAGGCTGAGGTCAGGTTCAATTTGGTGAACGTCTTTCCTCCTGCCAGCGTTGCAAATAGGTTGACTGTTTTGGGTAGCGGGTACTGGTCCTGCAGCGAAAAACGGTTAATCGTTACTTTATAGTCCCCGCAAATTCTGACCGTGCCATTGCCCTTGAGAACAGGAACAATCGGACTGGCCCACTTGTTGAACTCCACCGGCGCAATGATGCCTTCTCGTTGCAACCTGTCCAGTTCGATCTTCACTTTCTCTCACATCATATATGGCACCGCCTGTGCCTTGTGGTGGATGGGTCGTGTACCGGGAACCAAGTGGATCTGCACCTTCGCCCCCGAGAAACTTCCGATGCCTGGCTCAAACAATGACGGAAACTTGCTCAGAATCTGGGCACATGAGGCGTAGTCGACAGATGAAAGCACTCTGATGTCGTCCCAGTTCCAGCGGACTTTTCCCAGCCAGCTTCTGCCGAACAGTGTGGGGCCATCTCCTGGTACTATCCATAGTGGTAGTTCGTGCACCGCTCCATCATAGGAGACTTTTACTGCTGCGCTGCCAATTACAGGGATCAGCTCTTTGGTGTAAGTTCTCAGCTTGGTATGAATAGGGCTCAGCTTGGGCCTTTGTGCCTTGTTGCACCACAGCCTGTCGAAGGCCTTTTTGCTCATGATGGACTGACTCGCACCCATGACCAATTCCATGGATACTGGAATTCCGTTCAGTTCAACTTTTAACATGATCGGTGGACATTTTGTGGTGTACCCTGTACACGTCTGCCTCCTTGGTTTGAGTCTCTAGTTCAGTTTGATCCACCATGGATTGGTCTTCCTCTGCAATGTGGTGGTTTGCAGGGTCTGCAGCTTGTCTGCACATTCGCTGGAGGTGTCCCATTGTTCCACAGCCTTTGCACACATAGTGTTTGAAGCGGCATTGATGGGCTCGATGATCACCTCCGCAGTGCCAACAAGGTGTTAACTGCCTTGCATTAACGTTTGATGGCGGACTCTGGGTCATCTGAGGTCATGCAGCTGCAGGCGTGTACGTTCTGCCATATGCATTCCTGCCTGAAAACGATGTTACTTTGTGTACAGTACTTGCCGAAACATCTTTATGCTGCAAAATTTGTTTGGTGTTAGCCCAGGCATTTATGTCCACCAGCGATATCGTTATGGCTTTGCTCAGGTTCGGTGTTTCAACAGTCAATAGTTTGCGAAGGATAACCTCGTGGCCAATGCCAAGCACAAAAAAGTCTCTTAGCATTTGTTCCAGGAATCCATCAAATTCGCAATGTCCTGCAAGGCACCTTAGTTCGGTGATGTAGCTCGCCATTTCCTGGCCTTCAGACCGTTGACATATGTAAAATCGATACCTTGCCATCAGAACGCTGTCCTTCAGATTTAGATACTCCCGGACCAGTGTACACAGTTCTTCATACAATTTGGTTGTTGGTTTTACCAGAGCAAGAAGATTCTTCACAAGGCCATAGGTTGTTGCCCCGTAGATGGTGAGGAGGATCGCCCTTCGTTTGGCAGTGTTTATACTCCCTTCCAGCTTGTTGGCCATGGAGTATTGGTTGAGTCGCTCCACGAAGGCTTCCCAATCGTCCCCTTCTGAGAATTTCTCCAGGATACCAACAGTTCTCTGCATTTTCACATGATGGTTCGTTATCTCATTGCCAGTTATTATGTCCAGAAAAAGATAATGTGATTGAATACTGTAGACGTGAGTAAGTGTGACCTTAGTCTCTTTATTCTAACTTCAGAGTGTTGGTACAGCATGGGAATCCTGCTTATATACAGTGCTCCCAAGAGATGTTGGGATTTCAACAGATATGCCCTCTGATGGCGGTAGAATGCTGGTTACATAGTGTTGCATACATAACAGTTGGGGGTAATATATTAGCATGGATTGAGGATTGGCCAACTAACAGAAAACAGAGAGTCAGGATAAACGGGTAATTTTCTGGTTGGCAAACAGTAACTAGTGGGGTGCCGCAGGGATCGTTGCTGGGGCCTCAACTATTGCAGTTGTACAGGGCCTTAGTGAGGCCTCACCTGGAATATTGTGTTCAGTTTTGGTCTCCTAATCTGAGGAAGGATGTTCTTGCTATTGAGGGATACAGCGAAGGTTCACCAGACTGATTCCCGGGATGGCAGGACTGACGTATGAGGAGAGCTGGATCGACTGGGCCTGTATTCACTGGAGTTTAGAAGGATGAGAGAGGATCTCATAGAAACATATAAAATTCTGACGGGACTGGACAGGTTAGATGTAGGAAGAATGTTCCTGATTTTGGGGAAGTCCAGAACCAGGGGACATAGTCTAAAGATAAAGGGTAAGCCATTTAGGACTGAAATGAGGAGAAACTTCTTCACTCAGAGTTGTTAACCTGTGGAATTCCCTACCGCAGAGAGTTGTTGATGCCAGGTAATTGGATTTATTCAAGAGGGAGTTAGATATGGCCCTTACGGCTAAAGGGATCAAGGGGTATGGAGAGAAAGCAGGGTACTGAGATGAATGATCAGTCATGATCTTATTGAATGGTGGTACAAGTTTGAAGGGCCGAATAGCCTACTCCTGCACCTATTTTCTATGTTTCTATTTACAATGACTTGGATGAAGGGACCGAGTGTAATGTAACCAAGTTTGCTGATGACACAAAGATGGGTGGGAAAGCAAATTGTGAAGAGGACACAAAAAATCTGCAAAGGGATATAGACAGGCTAAGTGAGTGGGCAAACATTTGTCAGATGGAGTATAATGTGGGAAAATGTGAAGTTGTTCACTTTGACAGAAAAAATAGAAAATCAAATTATAATTTAAATGGAGAAAAGTTTCAAAGTGCTTCAGTACAGAGGGACCTGTTGGTCTTTATTGCAAGGGGGATGGAATATAAAAGCAAAGAAGTCCTGCTACAACTGTACAGGGTATTGGTGAGGCCACACCTGGAGTACTGCGTGCAGTTTTTGTCATGTATGTAACCTTTATGTAACAACACTGCAATACTGTATATACGTAAGAAATGCACACCTTGACCACAGGGGGTGAACTTGTGGGAGACACTCCTCACCTGGTCATCCAGGTATATAAAGGGAGGTGCCACACAGGGTCATCACTTCTGGGTCCTATGAATAAAGGTTTAGGTCATGGAGTGTGGATTTGTGGTATTGTGTAAGGACTTTACAGTTTTGGTCTCCGTATTTAAGGAAGGATATACTTGCATTGGGGGTTGTTCAGAGAAGGTTCACAAGGTTGATTCCGGAGATGAGGGGGTTAACCTATGAAGATAGGTTGGGTCAATACTCACTGGAGTTCAAAAGAATGAGAGGTGATCTTATTGAAATTTATAAGATAATAAGGGGGCTCGACAAGGTGGATGCAGAGAGGATATTTCCACTCATAGGGGAAACTAAAACTAGGGGGCATAGTTTCAGAATAGGGGGTCGCCCATTTAAAACTGAGATGAGGAGGAATTTCTTCTCTTGGAGGGTTGTAAATCTATGGAATTCTCTGCCCCAGAGAGCTGTGGAGGCTGGGTCATTGAATATATTTAAGGTAGCGATAGACAGATTTTTGAGCGATAAGGGGTTATGGGGAGCGGACAGGGAAGTGGAGCTGAGTCCATGATCAGATCAGCCATGATCTTATTGAATGGCGGAGCAGGCTCGAGGGGCTGTACGGCCTACTCCTGCTCCTATTTCTTGTCTTGCACCTTTCAGGACCTCAGGGCGTCCCAACACATTTTTTGTACGAACAAGAAGATTCCTAGAATTTACTTTTCTGTATCTTTATTCAGTGTGCACGAGCTATTTAATGTACAGAGGGAGTGCTACACTGTCGGAGCGACCATCTTTTAGATGAGGTAGTAAACTGAGGCCCGGTGTCCTGACCAATATTTATGCTTCAATCAATATCATCAAAACAGATTATCACGTGTAGTGAGTTGGTCTTACCGCAGGGAAAGGGTCCACAGCCAGATAGGGAATGGAAGACCAGCAGGAAGAGTAGTGCAAGGAAGGTAGTGCAGGGGTCCCCTGTGGTCATCCCCCTGCAAAACAGATACACCGCTTTGGGTACTGTTGAGGGGAATGACTCATCAGGGGAGGGCAGCAGCAGCCAAGTTCATGGCACCGTGGCTGGCTCTGCTGCACAGGAGGGCAAGAAAAAGAGTGGGAGAGCGATAGTGATAGGGGATTCAATTGTGAGGGGAATAGATAGGCGTTTCTGCGGCCGCAACCGAGACTCCAGGATGGTATGTTGCCTCCCTGGTGCAAGGGTCAAGGATGTCTCGGAGCGGGTGCAGGACATTCTGAAATGGGAGGGAGAACAGCCAGTTGTCGTGGTGCACATTGGTACCAATGACATAGGTAAAAAAAGGGATGAGGTCCTACGAAACGAATTTAAGGAGCTAGGAGCTAAATTAAAAAGTAGGACATCAAAAGTAGTAATCTCGGGATTGCTACCAGTGCCACGTGCTAGTCAGAGTAGGAATCGCAGGATAGCACAGATGAATATGTGGCTTGAGCAGTGGTGCAGCAGGGAGGGATTCAAATTCCTGGGGCATTAGAACCGGTTCTGGGGGAGGTGGGACCAGTACAAACCGGACGGTCTGCACCTGGGCAGGACCAGAACCAATGTCCTAGGGGGAGTGTTTGCTAGTGCTGTTGGGGAGGATTTAAACTAATATGGCAGGGGGATGGGAACCAATGCAGGGAGACAGAGGGAAACAAAAAGGAGACAAAAGCAAAAGACAGAAAGGAGATGAGGAAAAGTGGAGGGCAGAGAAACCCAAGGCAAAGAACAAAAAGGGCCACTGTACAGCAAAATTCTAAAAGGACAAAGGGTGTTAATAAAACAAGCCTGAAGGCTTTGTGTCTTAATGCAAGGAGTATCCGCAATAAGGTGGATGAATTAATTGTGCAAATAGATGTTAACAAATATGATGTGATTGGGATTACGGAGACGTGGCTCCAGGATGATCAGGGCTGGGAACTCAACATTCAGGGGTATTCAACATTCAGGAAGGATAGAATAAAAGGAAAAGGAGGTGGGGTAGCATTGCTGGTTAAAGAGGAGATTAATGCAATAGTTAGGAAAGACATTAGCTTGGATGATGTGGAATCTATATGGGTAGAGCTGCAGAACACCAAAGGGCAAAAAACGTTAGTAGGAGTTGTATACAGACCTCCAAACAGTAATAGGGATGTTGGGGAGGGCATCAAACAGGAAATTAGGGGTGCATGCAATAAAGGTGTAGCAGTTATAATGGGTGACTTTAATATGCACATAGATTGGGCTAGCCAAACTGGAAGCAATACGGTGGAGGAGGATTTCCTGGAGTGCATAAGGGATGGTTTTCTAGACCAATATGTTGAGGAACCAACTAGGGGGGAGGCCATCTTAGACTGGGTGTTGTGTAATGAGAGAGGATTAATTAGCAATCTCATTGTGCGAGGCCCCTTGGGGAAGAGTGACCATAATATGGTGGAATTCTGCATTAGGATGGAGAATGAAACAGTAATTTCAGAGACCATGGTCCAGAACTTAAAGAAGGGTAACTTTGAAGGTATGAGGCGTGAATTGGCTAGGATAGATTGGCGAATGATACTTAGGGGGTTGACTGTGGATGGGCAATGGCAGACATTTAGAGACCGCATGGATGAATTACAACAATTGTACATTCCTGTCTGGCGTAAAAATAAAAAAGGGAAGGTGGCTCAACCGTGGCTATCTAGGGAAATCAGGGATAGTATTAAAGCCAAGGAAGTGGCATACAAATTGGCCAGAAATAGCAGCGAACCTGGGGACTGGGAGAAATTTAGAACTCAGCAGAGGAGGACAAAGGGTTTGATTAGGGCAGGGAAAATGGAGTACGAGAAGAAGCTTGCAGGGAACATTAAGGCGGATTGCAAAAGTTTCTATAGGTATGTAAAGAGAAAGAGGTTGGTGAAGACAAACGTAGGTCCCCTGCAGTCAGAATCAGGGGAAGTCATGGCGGGGAACAAAGAAATGGCAGACCAATTGAACAAGTACTTTGGTTCGGTATTCACTAAGGAGGATACAAACAACCTTCCGGATATAAAAGGGGTCAGAGGGTCTAGTAAGGAGGGGGAACTGAGGGAAATCTTTATTAGTCGGGAAATTGTGTTGGGGAAATTGATGGGATTGAAGGCCGATAAATCCACAGGGCCTGATGGACTGCATCCTAGAGTACTTAAGGAGGTGGCCTTGGAAATAGCGGATGCATTGACAGTCATTTTCCAACATTCCATTGACTCTGGATCAGTTCCTATGGAGTGGAGGGTAGCCAATGTAACCCCACTTTTTAAAAAAAGAGGGAGAGAGAAAACAGGGAATTATAGACCGGTCAGCCTGACCTCAGTAGTGGGTAAAATGATGGAATCAATTATTAAGGATGTCATAGCAGTGCATCTGGAAAATGGTGACATGATAGGTCCAAGTCAGCATGGATTTGTGAAAGGGAAATCATGCTTGACAAATTTTCTGGAATTTTTTGAGGATGTTTCCAGTAAAGTGGACAAAGGAGAACCAGTTGATGTGGTATATTTGGACTTTCAGAAGGCTTTCGACAAGGTCCCACACAAGAGATTAATGTGCAAAGTTAAAGCACATGGGATTGGGGGTAGTGTGCTGACGTGGATTGAGAACTGGTTGTCAGACAGGAAGCAAAGAGTAGGAGTAAACGGGTACTTTTCAGAATGGCAGGCAGTGACTAGTGGAGTGCCGTAAGGTTCTGTGCTGGGGCCCCAGCTGTTTACATTGTACATTAATGATTTAGACGAGGGGATTAAATGCAGTATCTCCAAATTTGCGGATGATACTAAGTTGGGTGGCAGTGTGAGCTGCGAGGAGGATGCTATTAGGCTGCAGAGTGACTTGGATAGGTTAGGTGAGTGGGCAAATGCATGGCAGATGAAGTATAATGTGGATAAATGTCAGGTTATCCACTTTGGTGGTAAAAACAGAGAGACAGACTATTATCTGAATGGTGACAGATTAGGAAAAGGAAAGGTGCAACGAGACCTGGGTGTCATGGTACATCAGTCATTGAAGGTTAGCATGCAGGTACAGCAGGCGGTTAAGAAAGCAAATGGCATGTTGGCCTTCATAGCGAGGGGATTTGAATACAGGGGCAGGGAGGTGTTGCTACAGTTGTACAGGGCCTTGGTGAGGCCACACCTGGAGTATTGTGTACAGTTTTGGTCTCCTAACTTGAGGAAGGACATTCTTGCTATTGAGGGAGTGCAGCGAAGGTTCACCAGACTGATTCCCGGGATGGCGGGACTGACCTATCAAGAAAGATTGGATCAACTGGGCTTGTATTCACTGGAGTTCAGAAGAATGAGAGGGGACCTCATAGAAACGTTTAAAATTCTGACGGGTTTAGACAGGTTAGATGCAGAAAGAATGTTCCCAATGTTGGGGAAGTCCAGAACCAGGGGTCACAGTCTGAGGATAAGGGGTAAGCCATTTAGGATCGAGATGAGGAGAAACTTCTTCACCCAGAGAGTGGTGAACCTGTGGAATTCTCTACCACAGCAAGTAGTTGAGGCCAATTCACTAAATATATTCAAAAGGGAGTTAGATGAAGTCCTTACTACTCGGGGGATCAAGGGTTATGGCGAGAAAGCAGGAAGGGGGTACTGAAGTTTCATGTTCAGCCATGAACTCATTGAATGGCGGTGCAGGCTAGAAGGGCTGAATGGCCTGCTCCTGCACCTATTTTCTATGTTTCTATGTTTCTATCTGGTCATTATCACATTGCTGTTTGTGGGAGCTTGCTGTGCATAAATTGGCTGCCGTGTTTCCCTACATTACAACAGTGACTACACTTCAAAAGTTCTAGTATTGACCGTAAAATGCTTTGTGACAGCTAGTGGGTATAAAAGGTGCTATATAAATGCAAGTCCTTTCTTTCTGAAGAAGAAGCATCCACACCATCCTCTATGCGAGTCAACAAAGTGCAGTAAAATAAGGACAGAAATTAAGAAGATTTTCTTTTAGAGTTAAAAATTTAAGATGTGAGTAAATTATTTCTTAAAGATGCAACTGTGGAGCCTGGCTAGGATCCCTGCTTTAAAGTAGATTAAAGATTATCTCCAGCATTTGGCAATGAAGTTGTCTGAACTTGGATTAGACGATGATGTGGAACACCTGGTCCCTCATTTCTCCAGTTGAAGCTGGCTTTAAGTTGCTAAAAACAGCTCTGGGCCCTGACTCCATTAAGTGTATCGAGGAGGCTCAAGCACGTGGGGAGATCCCGTCCGAACTGACCCCCGTCCGGACGGAATTCCTCATCGGCGCCAAACCCCGGAACCTCCCTCGGGAGCCGGCGCCTCACAACTTGAGCCACCTCGGGGAAATCCCCTCCGTGCCTTTCAGTTCTGCGCGGAGGGGTTTCCTGTACGGGCTGCTCCTGCACACTCTCAACTTTGCCATCCTCGTCTGCCGTCCGGACACGCCATGGCGTACCATCTTGCCGTCCGGAGGAGGCGGGGGTCCCCGATGGAGTGCACTCTACGGGGGAGTCCTCCCACTATTTATCGGGGACTTGGCCTGGAGGGTGGTGCACGGAGCAGTCCCGTGCAATACATTTTTTAATCGGTTCACGGGCTCCCAGGCCGCCTGCAATTTCTGCGGTCTGGAAGAGTCCGTGTTCCATGTTTTTATTGAATGTACGAGGTTGCAGCCCCTGTTCCATTATTTAAAGGGGCTGCTCCTCAATTTCTGGTTGCACTTCAGTCCCACACTCCTGATCTTTGGGCACCCTGTGCGGAGGGGAGCGGGTAGGTCCGAGGGCCTCCTCGTAGGACTGCTCCTGGGCACGGCCAAGGGTGCCATCATCCGGTCCAGGCAGCGGGCGGTCGAGGGGGTTGTTCAGCACGACTGCCTGCCTCTCTTCCGCGCGTACATCCATGCCAGGGTGTCCTTGGAGATGGAGCAGGCAGTGTCCACCGGTACGCTCCCGGACTTCCGCGAGAGGTGGGCGCCGGAGGGACTGGAGTGCATTATAACCCCCGGCAACCAAATTTTAATTTGATTTTATATGTTTTAAAGTCTAATTTATTTTAAATGCCGGTTTTAGTGCCCCCCTCCCCTTTTATAGGGAGCATTTGTAAAATTAATGATTTTAATGCCCAAAATAAAATCACAAAAAAAACACAAAAAAAAAATTTTTTTTTAAAGTGGAGTTGAAAAGTGTCTGGAGTGTCCCCCAGATTGGGGGGCACTTGATTTAATGTTTATTTTGTCTCCTATCAAAAGAGTTGTTGAGCTGTTGGTAATGTCCCCCCTCCCCCTTTATAGGGGGCATGTGTAAAATGTATGATTTTAGTGCCCAAAAAAACCCCACAAAAAACAAAAAACCCAAAAAAACAAAAAAAAAGGAAAAAAGGGCCTTGAAAAATGTTTGGAGTGTCCCCCAGGGGGCACCTGACTTAATTGTTTTATTTTATCCAACCAAAAGAGTTGAAGCTGGCTTTAAGTCGCTAAAAACAGCGCTGGGCCCTGACTCCGTTAGGTGTGTCGAGGAGGCTCAAGCACGTGGGGAGATCCCGTCCGAACTGACCCCGTCCGGACGGAATTCCTCATCGGCGCTAAGCCCCGGAACCTCCCTCGGGAGCCGGCGCCTCACAACTTGAGCCTCCTCGGGGAAATCCCCTCCGTGCCTTTCAGTTCTGCGCGGAGGGGTTTCCTATACGGGCTGCTCCTGCACACTCTCAACTTTGCCATCCTCGTCCGCCGTCCGGACACGCCATGGCGTATCATCTTGCCGTCCGGAGGAGGCGGGGGTCCCCGATGGAGTGCACTCTACGCGGGAGTCCTCCCACTATTTATCGAGGACTTGGCCTGGAGGGTGGTGCATGGAGCAGTCCCGTGCAACAAATTTTTAAGGCGGTTCATGGGCTTCCAGGCCGCCTGCAATTTCTGCGGTCTGGAAGAGTCCGTGTTCCATGTTTTTATAGAATGTGCGAGGTTGCAGCCCCTTGTTCCATTATTTAAAGGGGCTGCTCCTGAAATTCTGGTTGCACTTCAGTCCCACACTCCTGATCTTTGGGCACCCTGTGCGGAGGGGAGCGGGTAGGTCCGAGGGCCTCCTCGTAGGACTGCTCCTGGGCACGGCCAAGGGTGCCATCAGCCGGTCCAGACAGCAGGCGATCGAGGGGGTCGTTCAGCCCGACTGCCTGTCTCTCTCCCGCGGTTACATCTGAGCCAGGGTGTCCCTGGAGTTGGAGCACACAGTGTCCACCGGTACGCTCGCGGCCATCCGCGAGAGGTGGGCGCCGGAGGGACTGGAGTGCATCATCAACCCGGCAACCAAATTTTAATTTGATTTTAATGTCTAAAGTCAATTTGTTTAAGTTGTCGGTTTTAGTGCCCCCCTCCCTTTTAGCCAAGGGGCACTCGTATAATTTGTGTTTCTAGTGCCCTCAAAAAAAACAACGGGGCACTTGAAAAGTTTTTGGAGTGTGCCCCCCCGCCCTTTAATCAGGGGGACACGATTACTGATACAACTAAAATAGTTGAAGCTGGCTTTAAGTTCTTTCCCAACACTTGAAGTCGGCCTTTATTTGGGATCTCTACAAGGGAGGAAATGAATCACATTGGGGGAAAATAGAGACAAAAATAAATTGGTATAATCCATCAAATAAATGATATCTGATTTAAGAAGTGGTTTCTTCACCAGAACGTGACATAGAAACATAGAAACATAGAAAATAGGTGCAGGAGTAGACCATTCGGCCCTTCGAGCCTGCACCACCATTCAATATGATCATGACTGATTATGCAACTTCAGTACCCCATTCCTGCTTTCTCTCCGTACTCCTTGTTCCCTTTAGCCATAAGGGCCACATCTAACTCCCTCTTGAATATATCTAACGAACTGGCCTCAACAACTTTCTGTGGTAGAGAATTCCACAGGTTCACAATTCTCTGAGTGAAGAAGTTTCTCCTCATCTCGGTCCTAAATGGCTTACCCCTTATCCTTAGACTGTGACCCCTGGTTCTGGACTTCCCCAACATCGGGAATATTCTTCCTGCATCTAACCTGTCCAATCCCGTCAGAATTTTATATGTTTCTATGTGATCCCCTCTCATTCTTCTAAATTCCAGTGAATACAGGCCCAGTCGACCCAGTCTTTCTTCATATGTCAGTCTGCCATCCTGGGAATCAGTCTGGTGAACCTTCGCTGCACTCCCTCAATAGCAAGAATGTCCTTCCTCAGATTAGGAGACTAAAACTGCACAAAATACTCAAGGTGTGGTCTCACCAAGGTTCTGTACAGCTGCAGTAAGAGCTCCCTGCACCTATACTCAAATCCCCTTGCTATGAAGGCCAGCATGCCATTTGCCTTCTTTACTGCCTGCTGTACCTGCATGCCTACCTTCAATGACTGATGTACCATGACACCCAGGTCTCGTTGCACCTCCCCTTTTACTAATCTGCCACCATTCAGATAATAGTCTGCCTTCCTGTTTGTGCAACCAAAGTGGATGATCTCACATTTCTCTACATTATACTGCATCTGCCATGTATTTGCCCATTCACCTGACCCGTCCAAGTCACTCTGCAGCCTCTTAGCATCCTCCTCACAGCTCGCACTGCCACCCAGCCTAGTGTCATTTGCAAACTTGGAGATATTACATTCAATTCCTTCATCTAAATCATTAATGTATATTGTAAATAGCTGGGGTCCCAGCACTGAACCTTGCGGCACCCCACTAGTCACTGCCTGACATTCTGAAAAGGATCCGTTTATTCCCACTCTTTGTTTTCTTTCCACCAACCAGTTCTCTATCCACATCAATACATTACCCCCAATACCATGTGCCTTAATTTTGCACACTAATCTCTTGTGTGGGACCTTGTCAAAAGCCTTTTGAAAGCCCAAATACACCACATCCACTGGTTCTCCCTTATCCACTCTACTCGTTACATCCTCAAAAAAACTCTAGAAGATTTGTCAAGCATGATTTCCCTTTCATAAATCCATGCTGACTTGGACCAATCCTGTCACTGCTTTCCAAATGCGTTGCTATTACATCTTTAATAATTGATTCCAACATTTTCCCCACTACCAATGTCAGGCTAACCAGTCTATAATTCCCTGTTTTCTCTCCCCCTCCTTTTTTAAAAAGTGGGGTTACATTAGCTACCCTCCAATCCATAGGAACTGATCCCGAGTCCATGGAATGTTGGAAAATGACCACCAATACATCCACTATTTCTAGGGCCACTTCCTTAAGTACTCTGGGATGCAGACTATCAGGCCTGGGGATTTATCGGCCTTCAGTCCCTTCAATTTCCCTAACACCATTTCCTGACTAATAAGGATTTCCCTCAGTTCCCCTTCTCGCTAGACCTTCGGTCCCCTAGTATTTTCTGGAGGTTATTCATGTCTTCCTTAGTGAAGACAGAACCAAAGTATTTGTTCAATTGGCCTGCCATTTCCTTGTTCCTCATTATGAATTCACCTGATTCTGACTGCAAGGGACCTACATTAGTCTTCACTAATCTTTTTCTCTTCACATATCTTTTGAAGTTTTTGCAGTCAGTTTTAATGCTCCCTGCAAGCTTACTCTCATACTCTATTTTCCCTCTCCTAATTAAACCCTTAGTCCTCCTCTGCTGAATTCTAAATTTCTCCCAGTCCTCAGGTTTGCTGCTTTTTCTGGCCAGTTTATATGCCTCTTCCTTGGATTTAACACTTTCCCTAATTTCCCTTGTTAGCCACGGTTGAGCCACCTTCCCTTTTTTATTCTTACGCCACACAGGGATGTACAATTGTTGTCATTCAGCCACGTGATATTTAAATGTCTGCCATTGTCTATCCATGGTCAACCCTTTAAGTATCATTCTCCAGTCTATCCTATTCTAGCCAATCTAGCCAATTCACGTCTCATACCGTCAAAGTTTCCTTTCTTTAAGTTCAGGATTCTAGTTTCTGAATTAACTGTGTCACTCTCCATCTTAATGAGGAATTCTACCATATTATGGTCACTTTTCCCCAAGGGGCCCCGCACGACTGGATTGCTAATTAATCCTCTCTCGTTACACAAGACCCAGTCTAGGATGGCCTGTTCTCTAGTTGGTTCCTCGACATATTGGTCTAGAAAACCATCCCTTGTACAGGAAATCCTCCTCTATAGTATTGCTCCCAGTTTGGTTAGCCCAATCAATATGCAGATTAAAGTCACCCATGATAACTGCTGTACCCTTATTGCACGCATCCCTAATTTCCTGTTTGATGCCATCCCCAACCTCCCTACTACTATTTGGTGGTCTGTACACAACTTCCACTAATGTTTTCTGCCCTTTGGTGTTTTGCAGTTCTACGCATATAAATTCCACATCATCCACGCTAATGTCCTTCCTTACTATTGCGTTAATCTCCTCTTTAACCAGTAATGTTACCCCACCTCCTTTTCCTTCCTGAATATTAAATACCCCTGGATGTTGAGTTCCCAGCCTTGGTTGCCTTGGAGCCATGTCTCCGTAATCCCAATTACATCATATCCGTTAACAGCTATCTGTGCGGTCAATTCATCCACCTTATTACGAATGCTCCTCGCATTGATACTCAGAGCCTTCAGGCTTGTTTTGTTAACGTTGTTTCACTCCTTCATTTCAGCATCACTTGTCTTGTACTCTCTCAATCTTTTTGAATGATTCAGTTCACTGAGCCAGAGCTGTATATTGCTTTTCCAAACCTTTTTAGTGAAAAAAATACAAGTTACTACAATACCAGCACCATTAGATTAACATGGCCATGGAATATGAAATATAAATCACAACAGTAGCTTAACCAGAGTAATCGGCTCAGTCTTTCTCCCCAAACCCTTACCAGAAACTATGGTTACAAGTAATAAATTTTGTTTCAAAACTCCTCTTACCATAATCCTCTTGGGTGAGAACCTCCTCAAAACAAGAGCTGTCTTAGAACTTCCATATTCCTTTAAAATGACTCAACATTTTTTTTGATTATTTCCAATGAATGTACTTCTAGTGTTCAAAACTCTGCTGCCCATGTCCTAACTCGCACCAAGTTCCGTTCATCCATCACCCCTGTCCTCACTGACATATATTGGCTCCTGGTCTGGCAATGCCTCAATTTATAAATTCTCATTCTAGTTTTCAAATCTCTCCATGACTTTGCCCCTCTCTTTTTCTATCATCGCAAGAATCCTCTTGAGTCGCCTTCTCCCTGTGGCTGAAGTGCTCCTCCCAGAATTGCAATGTGGATTCCGCCCATTAAGGGGCACAATGGACATTGTGCGGCAGATACAAGAGAAATGCAGGGAACAGCACCAACCCCTGTACATGGCCTTCTTTGATCTCACAAAAGCCTTCGACACTGTCAACCGTGAGGGATTATGGAGTGTCTTTCTCAGATTTGGCTGCCCTCAAAAATTTGTCACCATCCTCCGCCTGGTCCACGATGACATGCAAGCCATGATCCTAACCAATGGATCCAACACAGATCCATTCCATGTTCAGACCGGGGTCAAGCAAGGCTTTGTCATTGCACCAACGCTCTTCTCGATCTTCCTTGCTGCAATGCTTCATCTCCCCCTCAGCAAGCTCCCCGCTGGAGTGAAGCTAATTTACAGAACAAACGAGAATCTGTTCAACCTCCACCGCCTCCAGTCCAGATCCAAGGTCGTCCCATCCTCTGTCATTGAATTATAGTACGCAGACGATGCTTGCATTTGTGCACACTCAGAGGCCGAACTCCAAGCCATTGTCAGCACCTTCACCGAGGTGTACGAGAGCATGAGCCTTACACTAAACATCCATAAGACAAAGGTCCTCTACCAACCTGCCCCCGCCACACAGCATTGCCCCCCCGGTTATCAAAATCCACGATGAGGCCTTGGACAATGTGGATCATTTTCCATACCTCGGGAGCCCACTGCCAACAAGGGCAGACATCGACAATGAGGTCCAACACTACCTTCGGTGTGCCAGTGCAGCCTCCGGTCACCTGAGGAAGACCAGGACCTCAAATTTGGCACCAAGCTCATGGTCGACAGAGCAGTGGTGATACCCGCCCTCCTATATGGCTCAGAAACATGGACTATGTACAGCAGGCACCTCAAAACACTGGAAAAGTACCACCAACACTGCCTCCGCAAGATCCTGCAAATCCACTGGCAGGATAGGCGCACCAACATCAGTGTCCTTGCTCAGGCCAACATCCCCAGCATTGAAGCATTGACCACACTCGATCAGCTCTGCTGGACAGGCCACATCGCCCGCATGCCTGACACCAGACCCCCAAAACAAGAGCTCTGCTTGGAGCTCTCACAAGGCAAGCGAGCCACAGATGGGCAGAGGAAATGCTTCAAGAACACTCTCAAAGTCTCCTTGAATAAATGTAACATCACCACCCACACCTGGGAATCTTGGCCCAAGACTGCCCAAAGTGGAGGAAAAGCATCCGGGAAGGTGCTGAACACCTTGCGTCTCTTCGCCGGGAGCAAGCTGTAGCCAAGCGTGGACAGCGGAAGGGGCATATTGAAACCCAGGCACCCCACCTACCCGTTCTGTCAACTACCGTTTGCTCCACCTGTGACAGAGACTGTAGTCCCGTTGGAAGCAGTCCCCTCGCCTCTGAGGGTCTGCCTATGAGGAATCTCTTCCAGTCCTACCACTTCGAGATCTCTGCACTCCTCCAATTCTGGCCTCTTGCCGATCCCTGATTTCCTTCGCTCCATCATCGGTGGCCGTGCCTCCAGCTGCCTCAGCCCTAAGCTCTGAAATCCCCTCCCTAAAGCTCTCCAGCTCTCCTTCTTTAAGATACTCCTTAAAACCTACCTCTTTGACAAAGCTTTTAGTCATCTGTCAAAATATTTCCTATGTGGCTCGGTGTCAAATTGTGCCTGATAATTGCTCCTGTGAAGTATCTTGGGATGTTTCACTCCATTAAAGGTGTTCTATAAATGCAAGTTATGGTTTTTCTGATACTAACTTGTCTTTGCCTTCTTTTATGTAGAAATTAATTGTCGATGGCCACTGTTGTGTATAGAAGAACTCCCCGAGGCTGAATACTGTGAGCTAAACTTCGTGTGACCTTAGTCATCTTTATTACAACTCCAGAGTGCCTAAACCACATGGCAGCCAACCTTTTATACTGGCCCTGCACATGTGTGCACGTGACCATTAAGACTCCAACAGTTGCGCCCTCTGGTGGCAAGTATTACATAATTACATACATAACATCACTCCTACCCCGCCCCCCCCAACCCAGCCCCCCCCCCCCCCAAAGTCTTCGGTACAAGTTATTTACAAGTTGAGGCAATCCGGAGCCCTTTGCTCCCTGGTTGATCATCTAAGTTCAAACCCTGGCGTGTGTGAGTTGGTCGGACCATTGCTGCACTGCACCGTGGCTGGTCTGACTGGACTGTCAGGAACGGTGGGTTCATCCTTGTGATTGACAGCAAGGTCGATTGCTGGTTGGGTGTGTGTTGTTGGATCATCGATGGTGATATCCTCTTCAAGTCATTCCTGGTTGTCAGTAAATCGCAATTTGGTCTGATGTTTGGCCATTTAACAGTTTGATTATAAACACTCTATTCCCTTCCTTGACCAAAACAGTGCCAGCAACCCACTTGGGACCATGACCATAATTCAGGACAAACACAGGGTTGTTAACATCAATGTCACGTGAAACAGCCGCGCGATCGTGGTACATGTTCTGCCGGTGTCGCTGGGGTTCCACGTGGTCATTAAGATCCGGGTGGACTAGGGAGAGCCTGGTTTTGAGGGCTCTCTTCATTAACAATTCTGCCGGGGCAACCCCGGTGAGCGAGTGGAGTCGCGTCCGATAACTGAGCAGAATGCGAGACAAGCGGGTCTGCAGGGAACCATCCGTCAAGCGTTTCATGCTCTGCTTGATTATTTGGACTGCCCGCTCCATTTGACCGTTAGACGCGGGCTTAAACGGAGCAGACCTGACATGCTTGATGCCATTGCAGGTCATAAACTCGTTGAATTCTGAGTTGGTGAAACACAATGTCGTTGACAAGGACGTCGGGCAAGTCATGGGTGGCGATCATGGCCCGGAGGTTTTCAATGCTGGCTGTGGACATGCTGGATGACATGATTATGCATTCAATCCATTTGGAGTAAGCATCCACTACTACTAAAAACATCTTTCCTAGAAAGGGGCTGGTAAAATCTACGTGGATCCTGGACCACGGTTTGTAGGGCCATGACCACAGACTCAGTGGAGCCTCCCTTGGTGCATTGCTCAGTTGCGAACAAGTATTGCACCGATGCACGCATGACTCCAAGTGCGAATCAATGCCGGGCCACCAAACATGCGACCTGGCAATTGCCTTCATCAGGACAATGCCTGGGTGGGTACTGTGTAGGTCGTGCATAAATGTTTCCCTGCCTTTTGTTGGCTAAACCACGTGATTACCCCATAAGAGATAATCCAACTGGATGAACATTTCATCTTTGCGTCGGTGAACCGGCTTAATTTCATCTTACATTTCCCTGGGAATGGCCGACCAGTTCCCATTTAAGATGCAACTCTTTACTAATGATAGCACAGGATCCTGGCTTGTCCAGGTCCTGATCTGGCGAGCCGTGATGGGTGACCCCTCGCTCTCAAAAGCATCCATGACCTGAAGCAAGTCTGCGGGCTGCGCCATTTCAACCCCAGTGGTGGGTAATGGTAGCCGACTGAGAGCATCGGCACAGTTTTCAGTGCCTGGTCTGTGGCGGATAACATAGTAATAAATAGATAACGTTAGTGCCCATCTTTGGATGCGGGACGAAGCATTGGTGTTTATACCTTTGTTCTCTGAAAACAGCAAAATGAGCGGATTGTGGTCAGTTTCAAGTTCAAACCGAAGTCCAAATAGGTTTTGGTGCATTTTCTTAACCCCATATACACATTCTAACGCCTCTTTTTCGACCATACTATAGGCTCTCTAAGCCTTAGACAGACTTCTAGATGCGTATGTAATGGGTTGGAGGTTGCCCGATACATTGACTTGCTGTAACACACAGCCGACCCCGTATGATGAGGCATCACAAGCTAGCACTAATCGTTTACATGGATCATACAGTACAAGTAACTTATTTGAACATAACAGGTTCCTGGCCTTCTCAAAGGCTGTGTCTTGAGATTTGCCCCAAACCCAGTCATCACCCTTACGTAGCAACATGTGTAAAGGCTCAAACAATGTGCTCATTGGGCAGAAAGTTACCAAAATAGTTGAGGAGTCCCAGGAACGAACGCAGCTCTGTCATATTCTGTGGTCTGGGCGCATTCTTGATGGCCTCTGTCTTTGAATCCGTGGGCCTGATGCCGTCTGCTGCAACAATTCGACTTCTGGCACCAGGAAAACACACTTGGAGCGTTTCAGCCTGAGTCCCACTCTGCCGGGGCGACTTAGAACCTCTTCCAGGTTGTGTAGGTGTTCGATGGTGTCACAACCGATGATCAGGATGTCGTCTTGAAACACAACGGTGCGCAGAACAGATTTCAGCAAACTCTCCATGTTTCTCTGGAAAATTACTGCAGCCGAGCGAATCCTGAAAGGGCATCTGTGTTATATAAACTGTCCTTTGTGTATATTGATGCACGTCAGTCTTTTCGAAGATTCAGCCAACTCCTGTGTCATGTAGGTGGAGGTTAGGTTCAACTTGGTGAACAGGTCATCTGCCTTGGGCAGCGGGTACTGGTCCTGTAGTGAGATTTGGTTAATCGCTACCTTGTAGTCGCCACAGATTCTGACCGTGCCATCGCTTTTCAACACCGGAACAATCGGACTGGCCCACTCATTGAACTCAACTGGCGATATGATTCCTTTGCATTGGAGTCTGTCCAGTTCGATCTCGACTTTCTCCCTCATCATGTACGGAACCGCCTGAGCCTTGTGATGGATGGGCCGTGCATTGGGGCCTAGATGGATCTGTACCTTGGCACTTGTGAAGTTGCCGATGCCTGGTTCGAATAGTGAGGGAAACTTGCTCAGCACACGAGGCGTCATCCACTGAAGATAGTGCTTTGATATCGTTTCAGTTCTATCTAATCTTTTCTAGCCAGCTTCTGCTGAACAGCGTTGGGCAATTGCCTGGAACAATCCACAATGATAGGTCATGCACAGCTCCATCATACAATACCTTCACTGCCACACTTCCAGTGACTGGTATGAGCTCTTTGGTGCAGGTATGCTGCTTTGCATTAATCAGGCTCAGTTTGGGCCTTTGTGCTTTATTGCCCCACAGTTTCTCGAACGCCTTCTGGCTCATTATTGACTGACTCGCATCCATGTCCAACTCCATGGATACTGGAACTCCATTTAATTTGACTTTCAGCATTATAGGAGTGCTCTTGATGGTGAAGGTATGTACCCCATACACTTCTTCCTCGGGTTGAGTTGCCTGTGCTGCGTGATCCACGTGGTGTGCCGCAGCACGTTTGCACATTCGCTGGAGGTGCCCCATTGTTGCGCAGCCTTTGCACACGTAGTGCTTGAATCGACATTGATGGGCCCGATGATTATCCCCGCAGCGCTAACACAGTGCTAATGGATTCACATTCACCCCCGATGGCGGACTCTGAGTCATCACAAGTCTTGCAGCCGCAGACGTATAGGCCCTGCCATATGCAGTTCTGCCTGTTAGCAATGTCATTTTATGCACAGTACTTGCCGGTGAGCTTCGATGTTGAGAAGATATCTGTTTGGTGTTATCGTCCGTGGCCATGCAGCCTGGGCGATCGCGATGGCACTGCTCAGGTCGAGGGTTTCGGCAGCCAGCAACTGTCGAAGAATGACCTCGTGGCTGATGCCCAGCACAAAAAGTCCTGCAGCATTTCCCCCAACGCAGCTCCAAAATCGCAAGGTCCCGCGAGGTGCCTCAGGTCGGCGACATAATCCGTCACGTCCTGGCTCCCGGAGCAATGGTGCATGTAAAAACGATACCTGGCCGTGAGGATACTCTCCTTCGGCTTGAGGTGGTTCCGAACCAGCGTGCACAACTCTGTATATTCCTTCTCCCTTGGTTTTGTCGGTGCGAGCAGATTCTTGATGAGGCCGTATATTTTAGGCCCGCAGACGGTGAGTAGAACCGCCCTGCGCTTGACCATGTTAGTGACTCCTTCCAGCTCGTTGGCCACGAAGTACTGGTCGAGACGCTCGACGAAAGCTTCCCAATCATCACCCTCTATGAATCTCTAATATTTCAACGGCAGCCATGGTTGTGTGAAGGTTCGTATTCTGTTACTGGTCGCCAATTGTTGTGTATACAAGAACTCCACGAGGCTGAGTACTGTGAGCTAAACTTAGTGTGATCTTAGTCTTCTTTATTACAACTCCAGAGTGCCTAAGCAACATGGCAGCCAACCTTTTATACTGGCCCTGCACGTGTGTGTAGGTAACCATTAGGACTCCAACAATCACGCCCTCTGGTGGCAAGTATTACATAGTTACATACATAACAGCCACCTCACTGGTATTGCCCCAGACATTACAACACATAGCAAGAAATTAATTGATAGAATCAGAGAGGCTCCTTCCAAGGCCCACAAACAGGCAGAGGTGTTCAGTTACTGAGAATGAAGGTAATATTTTAATATTTGAGTTGGAGACTGATGAGTGGAGTAATTGCCAAGATTTTATGAATGTTTTCAATGCATTAGTACAAAGTGCATTATACATATAGGGCTAGACTTTCCACTAGGTGGCTAAGGCCCCAAAAAATGGCCACGTTCCAGCGATGTGGGACGTGTCGGCCTTGCTGATTGCCGGCACAAGGCCCATTTCTTTTTTGCGATTTTCCACTCGGCCTTACCCTGGCAATGTCAAATGGGCGATGTGATTTTTCGGTGATCTCACGATCGCCCACCGAAAACGGAAATACAAAAAAAAGCTTCCCTAGCAACACTATTCTGTGCATGTGTGGGATTTTTTTTTGTGGTTGCGTTTCTTTGCTGCGTTTTGAGAGGCCAGGAGTCATTGCACATGCTCAGAAGCACAGGGAGGGTCAGAGAGCGAGAAAGAGAGGAAGGAAGGAAGGGACGAGGAGCTGTTTGTGTTTGCTGCTATTGCTATTTGAATTCGTATTGAAAATTATTCATTCTTATCGACTTTTAATTTTTTTTTGCTCAATATTGGAAAAAAATACTATATAATATATTATCTAATATATTGATAAATATATTGAAATATATTGAAATATGGAGGGAGATAGTGAAAGGAAAAGGGCTAAACCCTTTAGCGAGGAGGCCAACGAGGCACTTGTGAATATAATGAGTGGAAGATGGGATGACTTAACACGGGGTGGGCATGGGAAACCTCCACCCCATGCATATCGGAAAATATGGGTCGAGTTTGCCGATGTCGTAACCTCGGCCTTGAACGAAGTACGTACACCTGACCAGTGCAGGAAAAGGTGGAACAGCTTGTTGGCAGCAGCCAGAGTAAGTTGCATTTTATATTTAACATTTTACATATGTAATATTTAAATGATGCATGCAAATTTAAATTGGAATCTTGAATGTCATTTTGTAATAGTATTAATTAATTAAATTATGAATTAATTTATGCATCCTATCACTAAGTTGAATTTTATATTGTGGAGTACTGTTCATATGCAATGCAATGCAAAGTTCTAATCGAACATTTAAATCTGCCAATCTTAAATGTTTATTACCAAGTCCATTAGCTTATGCCATGCAATGTTATCTTATAATTTACAGAAGACGATATCGATCAATTGAGCCGAGCAGAGGAGGACGGGCGGCAGCTCTGCTCAGGTTCAAATTTGATCAGAATACGAGGGGCTTGCGGTCGCCTTAGTGGGGCCTGACAGCCGTTCGGTCACGACCCGTGGTGTGGCCGAACCCACCCTTGAGTCTCGTGAGTAATGGGAACTGTGCAATGTGTCAAACATTGTTAAAGACATCGTAAAAATATCTTAGTTACGCATGTAATGTCCTGCAATTATAATGCAATATGATAAATACTTTTGATGTACACTTGATTTACAAATGAGGTCATGTCAGCCCTGGTGAACCCTTGTGCATATGGGGTATTGAAAAGTATTCTTATGTTATGGGTTATTGAAAAATTGATATGTATTGATATGTATGTTTACTAATAATGAGCACCGTTAATGTCCTAATAAGCTGTTTAGAAATGTCATTCGTCTTTTTAAGGTCAAGTGTTGTTACAATCAGTGGACTCATCCATTCCTCCTGCACCGTCAATAACCTCGCAGGAGGAAGAGGAGGAACAGCTGCCAAATGTGGAGCAAGAGCAGGAGGAGGAGGAGGAGGAGGAGGAAGAGGACGATATTGTTTTTGTGTGGGGGGGGGGGTGGTGGAACAACCTGCGGCCACCTCTTGAGATGGATGAGGCACTGGGACCAAGCGGTGTGCAGATGGTGACGCCAAGGCCCGAAATATTGCAAATGCCGACCCCACGGAGATCGGGTCAGCGGGGTGAGCAATCGCCTACCATGGAGAGCTTTGATATCCCTGTACAGGGAGATGGTCACGATCGGTCGCGACCTTATCCAGGGTTTCGCCGTGAACTGGAGCCAGTTTCCAGCAACCTGGAGTGAGTTCAGCATGAACTTCTCCAACTGGTCTTCCGTGCAAACACAGACAGCACGGGATTCGTTGGAGGCCATTCGTGAGCAAACCACCGCAACCAATGCCCTATGACATGCGTTGATGGCTGCACACAGTGCTGCACCCTAAGGTGTTGTGTCAGTTCACAGCGAGACCCTGAGCCCGCAAGCGAGTACGGAGGACACAGTTCCTCCTGACTTGGAAGTGGAGCCTCAGGCTTCAACTTTCGCTCCTTCACCTCCACCACGGCAGGAAGTCTTGCCGTCCCACGCTGCACAATGTGTTCGTGTCAGTCAGCGTAGGCGGGTGGGGTAAAAACACTGGGTGGGACAGGACCTGGAGAGAAATGTGGCCGCAGGTAGGGAGGGGGGTGTGTTTTTCATTGTTGAATTGTTTTTTGTTGTTGGAAAATTGTTATCATTTTATTCAATGTTCATTGTGATTTGAGGGAAGGGTGGGTTGCCGGGGTGGGTTGCCGGGGTGGGTGGGGGGGAGGTGGGGGTGGAGGGAGGGTGTTGTTAAATAATTTTTTAAAAAATTCATTCGTTAGTTTTCTTAATTAAATTAAAGATTTTTTTTTAACAAATTTTGTGCCTTCTCTCTTAGTTACATTAGTTAACAAATTTACAGTTCATCCTTATTTGTTCTTTTATTGTAGCAGTACTTTACTTAAAGTAAGCATTAATGCCGATGATAGGCCAGTACAGGCAAGACAACAATGAGAACCCTACGAAAATGAAACTTTTGATTAACCCTAACTGTAAATGAAAATGTGAATATCCACAATGAAAGTTCATGCGAAGCGTTCATTAATGAGCTGCTGACGCAACAGCTTAGCGGCCGTGTAACTGCCCCTGGCTACTGGTCTTCGGGGGAGGTGTGGTGGTACCGGTGCTAGATCGCCAGGCTGATTACACTCCCCTAGGTCCTCGCCTGCGTCCTCTCCCACCTCTTCCTCCTCTTCATCCTCACCGTCAGGCTCTTCTGTCTCCCCTCCTTCTGGAGGTGGACCTGCAGCCCCATCTGGCATTACTTGTCCCCTCCTTTTAGCTCGGTTATGCAGCATGCAACACACCACAATAAACTCTGCGACCTGGTCAGGGTGGTACTGTAGGCTGCCTCCAGAATGATCCAGGCATCTGAAGCGCTGTTTTAGGACTCCAATTGTCTTTTCAATGATGTTGCGTGTCGCCATGTGACTTTCATTATAACGCTTCTCTGCTTCAGTGACGGGATTACGCAGAGGGGTCATCAGCCAACTGGCAAGGCCATATCTTTTATCGTCCAGCATCCAACCGTGACCTTCTGGCTGATTGACAAACAGGGATAGCACTTTCACGTAGGATGAGCAATCATCGAGCAGCAAGGTAAGCTGCAGCACTCCACTACAAGGTCGCCAGTAAAAAAAGGCCAAGCTAATGCACTTTCACGTAGGATGTCAAACAATTCTGACAGTAAATGCTACACACTGCTGCATTCGACAGGTGACTGAAGCCCTTTACGCTCACAGGATGGAATTCATAAGCTTCCCAATGAATTTTATTGGGAAAAGGTTAGACCAGTGCATTGAGGCAGTGAAAATCTACATTGTTGTCACAAGTCCAAGTTAGTTGGATGATCTCTTGTCCATTGTTGATGAAATACCAACAGTTCTTTTCATCCTGTGGATGGCTGAATGTCTTCCAGATTGCATGCGTAAATTGGAGACTCAAATGATAAGTCAGTTAAATAATGATTGTATATATGCTGACCCACAGAAAGTCTGAGACCTGGATTGTATTTCTCAAGTTGACCGCAGTCCACGCAATCGAAACACGACAGCTGTTTAATCACTGCTGCAACATAGCAAATTGACTAAAGCAAAATGTCACAGAACTGACTGAGGTTAAAAGTATTACACAGTTCACTGATACTGAAAAGTACAGGCCACATTTCTGTCTTATTATTTACCTACCACATTACAAAGATGCAAGCAACTTTATCCCTTGCCACAAGCTCTTGATCCCAGGTGTGGTGTATGAAATGATACAATGAACTCGGTGTAACCTGGTTAGTCTTTAATGGCTTCCAGAAGTGAAGATACAAAGGTGAAGTTCAGGTTATATACCGGGCCCAGCATGAGTGTACCTATGACCCTAGGACCTCCGACAGTAGCACCCCCTATTGGTGGGGAGACCTTATGTACATTCCCCCCCTCCCCAGTTCTTGGCACAAGTTCAGACAGTCCGGAGCCCTTCACTCCCTGGTTGACCGTCTCAGTACAATCCCAGTGCTTTCCAAGTCTCGCACGACTTGGGGCTGGGCGTTGACCACAGTGGGTTCTTCTGATGACTGGACGTGAGTTGATTGGTCGTCTCAGCTCACGGTGTCTTCTTCCAACTGTTCCGGTTCGTCTATGTGTCTTAGCTTGATTTGATCAATATGTTTCCTGTGCATCTGCCCATTCTTGAGCTTAACCATATACACCCGGTTACCCTCCTTATTCGTAACATTGCCCCGGAGCTACTTGGGCCCTTGACCATGGTTAAGTACATACACTGGGTCATTTACAGATATGTCGCGTGACACTGCAGCGCGGTCGTGATACCACTGCTGGCGTTGACGTCGGGTTTTGACATGATCGTTAAGGTCAGAATGGACTAGAGAGAGCCCGGTTTTGAAGCCTCTTCATCAATAGTTCTGCAGGCGGGACCCCGGTGAGCATGTGTGGCCTTGTCCTGTAACTGAGCAGTATGTGTGACAGGCGTGTCTGCAAGGAACCATAAGTTACGTGTTTCAGGCTCTGCTTGATGGTTTGAACTGCCCGCTCCGCTTGACCATTGGACGCGGGTTTGAACGGGGCTGACCTCACGTATTTTATGCCGTTGCGTTTCATGAACTCTTGAAACTCCAGGCTGGTGAAACACGGTTTGTTGTCGCTGACAACGATGTCTGGCAGACCATGTGTGGCAAACATGGTTCTCAGATTCTCAATGGTGGCAATTGAAGTGCTGGATGACATGATCACACATTCTATCTGTTATATATGTAAACCTGTAAATACCTTGTGTAGCCACCAGAGGGCTCATCCCCTGGAGTCCCAAGGGATCCCACAATCCCTTGGGAGCACCTGTACTTAATTAAGCCTCACAGGCTGGAGAGGCACTCTGGAGACCTGCAATAAAAGACTACGATCACAATTTACTTTGAGCTCACAATATGTAGTTAGACTATTTATTCATACACAACAACTGGCGACGAGGTACAGATGATAAACCCAATGATGCAGAGAACAGTGGGCATCCTGGAGAAATTTTTGGAGGGAGATGATTGGGAAACCTTCGTGGAACGACTCGACCAATACTTTGTGGCCAATGAGCTGGAAGGAGAAGCGAATGCTGCCAAACGAAGGGCGATTCTCCTCACCATTTGCGGGGCACCAACGTATGGCCTCATGAAAAATCTGCTTGCTCCAGCGAAACCCACAGAGAAATCGTACGATGAGTTGTGCACACTGGTCCAGGAGCATCTGAACCTGAAGGAAAGCGTTCTGATGGCGAGGTACCGGTTCTACACGTACAAGAGGTCTGCAGGCCAGGAAATGGCGAGCTATGTCGCCGAGCTATGACGCCTTGCAGGACATTGCGAATTTGAAGGACATTTGTAGCACATGCTCAGAGACTTCTGTGTACTTGGCATTGGCCATGAAGTGATACTTCGCAAATCTTTTACTGTAGAGACCCCAACCTTGAGTAAAGCCATAGTGATAGCCCAGGCGTTCATTGCCACCAGTGACAATACCAAGCAAATCTCTCAGAACATGAGTGCTGCTACAAGTACTGTGAACAAAGTGACATTGTTTTCAAATCACAACATACAGGGCAGGCCTCGCATGCCTGCAGCTACACATCTGCAGATGTCTGAGTCCACCACCAAGGGTACTGAATGCTAGGCCATTGACACCTTATTGGCGCTGCCGGGGTGATCATCGTTTCCATTCATGCCGCTTCAAAGGATACGTTTGCAAGGGTTGTGGAACAATGGGACACCTCCAACATATGTGCAGGTGAGCTGCAAACCCTGCTAATTCTGCAAACCACCATGTTGCAGAGGAGGACAGATCCACGGCAGATCACGACGAACCAGAGCCTCAGACCAAGGAGGCAGAGATATATGAGGTGCACACATTTACCACAAAGTGTCCCCCAATAATGCTGAAGGTTGAATTAAATGGACTCCCGGTTACAATGGAGCTTGACACTGGCGCGAGCCAGTCCATTATGAGCATTAAGACTTTCGATAAATTGTTGTGCACCAAGACCTCAAGGCCAGTCCTGACTCCCATTTGCACCAAACTGAGAACTTACACAAAGGGACTGATTTCCGTAATCGGCAGTGCTACTGTAAAGGTCTCATACGATGGAGCGATGCACAAGCTACCACTCTGGGTGGTACCGGGTGATGGTCCCACGCTGATCGGCAGGAGCTGGCTGGGAAAGATACGCTGGAACTGGGACGACGTCCGAGCGCTCTCGTCCGTTGATGACACTTCCTGTGCCCAGGTCTTAAACAAGTTCCCCTCGCTGCTCGAACCAGGCATCGGGAAGTTCCAAGGAGCAAAAGTGCAGATCCACCTAATTCTGGGGGCGCGACCCATCCATCACAAGGCGAGAGCAGTACCGTACATGATGAGAGAAAGGGTAGAGATCGAGCTAGACCGGCTGCAATGAGAGGGCATTCGTTGATCGAATTCAACGAATGGGCCAGTCCGATTGTTCCAGTTCTCAAGGGAGACAGCACCATCAGAATCTGTGGTGATTACAAAGTAACTATCAATTGTTTCTTCCTGCAGCATCAATACCTACTACCAAAGGCCGATGACCTATTTGCGATGCTGGCGGGAGGAAAAACATTCACGAAGCTCTCAAGTGGCTTCCCGGCACTGTTGTGGCCAAAGAGGGGAGCAGGGTGTTTCGGGTCAAACTTTCAAATGGACTCATCTACCAGAAACACTTGGACCAAACCAAACTCAGATTCACGGACTATCCAGAGCAACCCACATTGGACCCTTCCTTCTTTGGCCCCAAAAACACACACCAGTGGCAACCGACACCGCGGTTGATCATGAAGCAGAACCCATCACCCGCAGCAGCCCAGCAGGACTCACCACATCTGGCAGCCCAGCAAGGCCAGCTGCAAAGCAGCCCAATGAGGGCCCAACAAACGATTCACCAAAACCAGCATTTGCACCGAGACGATCAACCAGGGAAAGAAAACATAGAAACATAGAAACATAGAAACATAGAAAATAGGTGCAGGAGCAGGCCATTCAGCCCTTCTAGCCTGCACCGCCATTCAATGAATTCATGGCTGAACATGAAACTTCAGTACCCCCTTCCTGCTTTCTCGCCATAACCCTTGATCCCCCGAGTAGTAAGGACTTCATCTAACTCCTTTTTGAATATATTTAGTGAATTGGCCTCAACTACTTTCTGTGGTAGAGAATTCCACAGGTTCACCACTCTCTGAGTGAAGAAGTTTCTCCTCATCTCGGTCCTAAATGGCTTACCCCTTATCCTCAGACTGTGACCCCTGGTTCTGGACTTCCCCAACATTGGGAACATTCTTCCTGCATCTAACCTGTCTAAACCCGTCAGAATTTTAAACGTTTCTATGAGGTCCCCTCTCATTCTTCTGAACTCCAGTGAATACAAGCCCAGTTGATCCAATCTTTCTTGATAGGTCAGTCCCGCCATCCCGGGAATCAGTCTGGTGAATCTTCGCTGCACTCCCTCAATAGCAAGAATGTCCTTCCTCAAGTTAGGAGACCAAAACTGTACACAATACTCCAGGTGTGGCCTCACCAAGGCCCTGTACAACTGTAGCAACACCTCCCTGCCCCTGTATTCAAATCCCCTCGCTATGAAGGCCAACATGCCATTTGCTTTCTTAACCGCCTGCTGTACCTGCATGCTAACCTTCAATGACTGATGTACCATGACACCCAGGTCTCGTTGCACCTTCCCTTTTCCTAATCTGTCACCATTCAGATAATAGTCTGTCTCTCTGTTTTTACCACCAAAGTGGATAACCTCACATTTATCCACATTATACTTCATCTGCCATGCATTTGCCCACTCACCTAACCTATCCAAGTCACTCTGCAGCCTAATAGCATCCTCCTCGCAGCTCACACTGCCACCCAACTTAGTGTCATCCGCAAATTTGGAGATACTGCATTTAATCCCCTCGTCTAAATCATTAATGTACAATGTAAACAGCTGGGGCCCCAGCACAGAACCTTGCGGCACCCCACTAGTCACTGCCTGCCATTCTGAAAAGTACCCGTTTACTCCTACTCTTTGCTTCCTGTCTGACAACCAGTTCTCAATCCACGTCCGCACACTACCCCCCAATCCCATGTGCTTTAACTTTGCACATTAATCTCTTGTGTGGGACCTTGTCGAAAGCCTTCTGAAAGTCCAAATATACCACATCAACTGGTTCTCCTTTGTCCACTTTACTGGAAACATCCTCAAAAAATTCCAGAAGATTTGTCAAGCATGATTTCCCTTTCACAAATCCATGCTGACTTGGACCTATCATGTCACCATTTTCCAGATGCACTGCTATGACATCCTTAATAATTGATTCCATCATTTTACCCACTACTGAGGTCAGACTGACCGGTCTATAATTCCCTGTTTTCTCTCTCCTTCCTTTTTTAAAAAGTGGGGTTACATTGGCTACCCTCCACTCGATAGGAACTGATCCAGAGTCAATGGAATGTTGGAAAATGACTGTCAATGCATCCGCTATTTCCAAGGCCACCTCCTTAAGTACTCTGGGATGCAGTCCATCAGGCCCTGGGGATTTATCGGCCTTCAATCCCATCAATTTCCCCAACACAATTTCCCGACTAATAAAGATTTCCCTCAGTTCCCCCTCCTTACTAGACCCTCTGACCCCTTTTATATCCGGAAGGTTGTTTGTATCCTCCTTAGTGAATACCGAACCAAAGTACTTGTTCAATTGGTCTGCCATTTCTTTGTTCCCCGTTATGACTTCCCCTGACTGCAGGGGACCTACGTTTGTCTTTACTAACCTTTTTCTCTTTACATACCTATAGAAACTTTTGCAATCCACCTTAATGTTCCCCGCAAGCTTCTTCTCGTACTCCATTTTCCCTGCCCTAAGCAAACCCTTTGTCCTCCCCAGATCGACTCACATTGTAAATAGTTACACTATTGACTTTGGGGAGGTGGGGGGGGGGGAGGGTGTGAATTTTGTTATATATATATATATGTAAACCTGTAAGTAACTTGTGTCGTCACCAATCCCTTGGTAGCACCTGTACTTAAGGAGGCCTCACAGGCTGGAGAGGCACTCTGGAGTCCTGCAATAAAAGACTAAGGTCACACTTTACTTTGAGCTTACTGAACTAGTCAGACTCTTTATTCATACACAACACTATCCAGTTGGAGTATGCATCCACCAACACAAACAACATTTTACTGAGGAAGGGGCCCGCAAAGACGATATGGATTCTAGACCTCGGTTTGGATGGTCATGACCACAGACTGAGCGGAGCTTCCTTTGGGACATTGCTTAATTGCAAGCAAGTGCTGCACTGATGCACGCATGATTCTAAGTCCGAGTCAATGCCAGGCCATCAAACATGGGACCTGGCGATGGCCTTCACCATGACAATACTGGGACGTGTACTATGTAAATCCTGTACAAATCTCGCCGTGCCTTTTTTGTGCATTACAACATGATTACCCCACAGTAAACAGTCGGACTGGATGGAAAGCTCATCTTTGCGATGGCTGCACGGTTTGGTTTCATCACCCATTTCCTTGGGGATGGTCGACCAGTCCCTGTTAAGAACACTGTCTTACATCCAATAGCGTCGGATCCTGGCTGGACCAGGTCTTAACCTGTTGAGCAGTGACAGGCGACCCTTCACTCTCAAAGGTATCCATGACCATGAATAGCTCTGCGGGCATTGGCGTTTCCACCTCCGGTGTGGGCAATAGTAACCGACTCAATGCATCAGCGCAGTTGTCGGTGCCTGGTCTATGGCGAATGACATAATCATAGGCAGATAACGTCAGCGCCCACCTCAGGACGATGCGTTGGCATTGATACCTTTGTGTTCGGGGAACAACGATATAAGCGACTTATGATCGGTTTCCAGCTCGAAGCAAAACCCAAACAGGTACTGGGGCATTTTTTTTACCACATAAACACATGCTAAAGCCTCTTTCTCTACCATGCCGTAGGCTCCTTCCGCCTTGGACAGGTTTCGAGACGCGTATGCAACTGGTTGTAGTTTGCCTGACTCATTGGCTTGCTGGAGTATGCAGCCGACCCCATAGGACGATGCATCACAGGTTAAAACTAGATGCTTGCATGGGTCATACAGTACCAGTAGCTTGTGGGAACACAACAGATTTTTAGCCTTCTCAAAGGCTCTGTCTTGAAGTTTACCCCACACCCAGTCATCTCCTTTCCTCTGCAAAGGCTCGAATACTGTGCTCAATTTGGGTAAGAAGTTACCGAAGTAGTTGAGAAGACCCAGGAACGAACGCAGCTCTGTCACGTTCTGGGGCCTGGGCGCATTTTTGATGGTCTCTATTTTCACGTCTGTAGGCCTGATTCCGTCTGCAACAATCTTTCGTCCAAGGAATTCGACTTCTGATGCCATGAAAACGCACTTCGAAATTTTCAGCCTGAGTCCCACTTTGTCCAGACGACGCAGAACCTCTTCCAGATTGTGCAGGTGCTCGGCGGTGTCATGACCTGTGACTAGGATGTCATCTTGGAATACCACCGTCCGGGGGACGGATTTCAATAGGCTCTCCATGTTTCACTGAAATATGGCTGCCGCCGAACGAATGCCAAAAGGGCACCTATTGTAAATTAAACAGTCCTTTGTGCGTGTTGATGCACGTAAGTTTCTTTGATGATTCAACCAGTTCCTGTGTCATGTAGGCTGACAATCTCATGAACGATTTTCCCCTGGCTAGCATTGCAAACAGGTCATCAGCTTTCGGTAGCGGGTACTGATCTTGTTTTGAAACTCAGTTGATCATGACTTTGTAATCTCTACAAATCCTGACCGTGCCATCGCTCTTTAACACCGGAACAATGGGATTGCCCCATTCATTAAATTCGACCAGTGAGATGACCCCCTCGCATTGTAACCTGTCCAATTCGAGTTCGACCTTTTCTCTCATCATGTACGGGACCGCCCTGGCTTTGTGATGGATGGGCCTTGCGTCTGGGCCTAGGTGAATCTGCACCTTGGCTCCCTTGAAGCTGCCAATTCCCAGTTCAAACAGTGAGGGAAATTTGCTCAGCACTTGAGCACACAAATCATCATCCGCTGATGACAAAGTTTTGATATCTTACCATTTCCGTTTTATTTTCTCCAGCCAACTCCTGCCGAATAATGATGGGCCGTTGCCCGGGATAATGCATAACAGTAGATCATGAACCGTTCCCTCGTACGACATTCTTACTGCTGCACTACCGATCACTGGTATGAACTCTTTGCTGTCGGTACGCAACTTCGCATTTATCGGACTCAGCTTGGGTCTCTCTGCCTTGGTCTCCCACAGATTTTCGAAAGTCCTCTGGCGCATTATCAATTGACTCTCACCCGTGTCTAATTCCATGGATACCGGCACGCCGTTTAATTTTACCTCCATCATTATCAGTTGGCTCTTTGTTAGGAACGCATGTACGCTATACACTTCCTCCTCGGAGCTCTCAAATGTCTCGGGCTACATCGCCAGATCCACGCTGAATTGATGATCATCCACGTGGTGTGTCGCAGCTCGCTTGCTCTGCTGTGGACACTTCCGCTGAAGGTGCCCCATCTTCACACATGCTCTGCATACATATTGCCTGAAGCGGCACTGATGGGGTCAGTGATTGTCCCCACAGCGCCAACATGTTGAGCTTGGATTTGCGCCCAATGGCGGGTTTTTAGCCACTCCCGTTCTCGCATACGCAGTCGAGTAGGCCCTCGATCACGAACTTTGAGCAGCTCCCGTTCTCACATACGCAGTCGAGTAGGCCCTCGATCACGAACTTTGAGCCGCTCCCGTTCTCACATACGCAGTCGAGTAGGCCCTCGATCACGAACTTTGAGCGGCTCCCGTTCTCGCATACGCAGTCGAGTAGGCCCTCGATCACGAACTTTGAGCAGCTCCCGTTCTCACATACGCAGTCGAGTAGGCCCTCGATCACGAACTTTGAGCAGCTCCCGTTCTCACATACGCAGTCGAGTAGGCCCTCGATGGAGAACTTTGAGCAGCTCCCGGTTTTGCAGACGCAGTCGAGTAGGCCCTGCCATGTGCAGCTCTGCCGGCCGTTGATACAATTTTGTACACAGTACTTGCCGTGGAGTTCCTGTCTTGTTGCGATATCTGCTTCGTGCTTTTCTGCGTGAACATGCAAGGCTGGGCGATGGTGATGACCTTGCTGAGGTCCGGCGTCTCCGCAGCCAGCAGCTTACTTAAGATCGCCTCGTGGTTGACCCCAATCACGAAAAAGTCACGCAGCATGTCTTCCAATGCAGGCCCAAATTTGCAAGGCCTGCAAGACATCGCAGATCGGCAACAAATGCTGCTACATCCTGGCCTGTTGGGTGAACGTGTGTATAGAAGAGATATCTGGATATGAGAAGTCCTTCCGTGGGTTTAAGGTGTTCCCGAACTAGAGCACACAGTTCCTTGTAATCCTTTTCTGTAGGAAGAGTGGGTGAGAGCATATTCTTGATGAGTGCATAGATCGTGGGGCCAGACGGTGAGAAAAACTGCCCTGCACTTCTCTGCATCCTTGTCTTTGTTTAGGTCGTTTGCCATGAAATACTGGTCAAGACGATCCGTGAAATCTCCCCAATCCTCTCCCCCGTTAAATCTCTCGAGAATTCCAACAGTACTCGATCGTGCTGTGCTCACCATACTTTTGCGTGGGTTTGTATTTGCCTCGTCGCCAGTTGTGGTGTATGAAATGATACAATAAACTCCGTACTGTGAGCCAGTGACCAGGTGTAACCTGGTCAGTCTTTAATGGCTTCCAGAAGTGAAGATACAAAGGTAAAGTTCAGGTTATAGAAACAGAAACATAGAAAATAGGTGCAACAGTAGGCCATTCAGCCCTTCGAGCCTGCACCACCATTCAATATGATCATGGCTGATCATTCATCTCAGTACCCCTTTTCCACTTTCTCTCCATACCCCTTGATCGCTTTAGCAGTAAGGGCCATATCTAACTCCCTCTTGAATATATCCAATGAACTTGCATCAACAACTCTCTGCAGCAGGGAATTCCACAGGTTAACAACTCTCTGAGTGAAGAAGTTTCTCCTCATTTCAGTCCTAAATGGCCTACCCCTTATCCTAAGACTGTGACCTCTGGTTCTGGACTTCCCCAACAACGGGAACATTCTTCCTGCATCTAACCTGTCCCGTCCCGTCAGAATCTTATACGTTTCTATGAGATCCCCTCTCATCCTTTTAAACTCCAGTGAATAAAGGCCCAGTCGATCCAGTCTCTCCTCATAAAGCAGTCCAGCCATCCCTGGAATCAGTCTGGTGAACCTTCGCTGCACTCCCTCAATAGCAAGAACGTCCTTCCTCAGATTAGGAGAGCAAAACTGAACACAATATTCCAGGTGAGGCCTCACCAAGGCCCTGTACAACTGCAGTAAGACCTCCCTGCTCCTATACTCAAATCCCCTAGCTATGAAGGCCAACATGCCATTTGCCTTCTTCACCGCCTGCTGTACATGCATGCCAACTTTCAATGACTGATGAACCATGACACCCAGGTCTCGTTGCACCTCCCCTTTTCCTAATCTGCTACCATTCAGATAATATTCGGCCTTCGTGTTTTTGCCACTCACCTAACCTGTCCAAATCACCGTGCAGCCTCTTAGCATCCTTCTCACAGCTCACACCACCACCCAGTTTAGTGTCATCTGCAAACTTGGAGATATTACACTCAATTCCTGCATTCAAATCATTAATGTATATTGTGAAGAGCTGGGGTCCCAGCACTGATCCCTGAGGTACTCCACTAGTCACTGCCACCCATTCTGAAAAGGACCCATTTATCCCGACTCTCTGCTTCCTGTCTGCCAACCAATTCTCTATCCAAGCCAGTACATTACCCCCAAAACCATGTGCTTTGATTTTGCACACCAATCTCTTATGTGGGACCTTGACAAAGGCCTTTTGAAAGTCCAAATACACCACATCCACTGGTTCTCCCTTGTCCACTCTACTAGTTATATCCTCAAAAAATTTCAGAAGATTTGTCAAGCATGATTTCCCTTTCACAAATCCATGCTGACTTGGACCGATCCTGTCACTGCTTTTGAAATGCGCTGCTATTTCATCTTTAATAATTGATTCCAACATTTTCCCCACTACTGATGTCAGGCTAACTGGTCTATAATTTCCCGTTTTCTCTCTCCCTCCTTTTTAAAAAAGTGGTATTACATTAGCTACCCTCCAGTCCATAGGAACTGATCCAGAGTCGATAGACTGTTGGAAAATGATCACCAATGCATCCACTATTTCTAGGGCCACCGCCTTAAGTACTCTGGGATGCAGACAATCAGGTCCCGGGGATTTGTCGACCTTCAATCCCATCAATTTCCCGAACACAATTTCCTGCCTAATAAGGATATCCTTCAGTTCCTCCTTCTCACGAGACCCTCGGTCCCCTAGTACATCCGGAAGGTCATTTGTGTCTTCCTTCATGAAGACAGAACCAAAGTATTTGTTCAATTGGTCTGCCATTTCTTTGTTCCCTATTTATTAATTTACCTGAGTCTGACTGCAAGGGACCTACGTTTGTCTTCACTAATCTTTTTCTCTTCACATAGCTATAGAAGCTTTTGCAGTCAGTTTTTATGTTCCCGGCAAGCTTCTTCTCATACTCTATTTAGGGGGCTCCTAATTAAACCCTTTGTCCTCCTCTGCTGAATTCTAAATTTCTCCCAGTCCTCAGGTTTGCTGCTTTTTCTGGCCAATTTATATGCCTCTTCCTTGGATCTAACACTATCCTTAATTTCCCTTGTTAGCCACGGTTGAGCCACCTTCCTGTTTTATTTTTACTCCAGACGGGGATGTACAACTGTTGCAGTTCATCCATCTGATCTATAAATGTTTGCCATTGCCTATCCACCGTCAACCCTTTAAGTATTATTTGCCAGTCTATTTTAGCCAATTCACGCCTCATGCCATCGAAATTAGCTTTCCTAAAGTTCAGGACCCTAGTTTCTGAATTAACTGTGTCACTCTCCATCTTAATAAAGAATTCTACCATATTATGGTCACTCTTCCCCAAGAGGCCTCGCACAACAAGATTGCTAATTAGTCACTTCTCATTACAGATCACCCAGTCTAGGATGGCCAGCTCTCCATTTGGTTCCTCGACATATTGGTCAAGCAAACCATCCCTAATACACTCCAGGAAATCCTCCTCCACTGTATTGCTACCAGTTTGTTTAGCTCAATCTATATGTAAATTAAAGTCGCCCATGATAACCTTTATTGCACACATCTCTTATTTCTTGTTTGATGCTGTCCCCAACCTCACTACCACTGTTTGGTGGCCTGTACACAACTCCAACCAGCGTTTTCTGCCCTTTGGTATTCCGCAGCTCCACCCATACCGATTCCACATCATCCAAGCCAATGTCCTTCCTCACTATTGCATTAATTTCCTCTTTAACCAGCAATGCCACCCTGCCTCCTTTTCCTCTCTGTATATCCTTCCTAAATGTTGAATACCCCTGGATGTTGAGTTCCCAGCCTTGGTCACCCTGGAGCCATGTTTCTGTGATGCCAATTACATCATATCCGTTAACTGCTAGCTGCGCAGTTAATTCGTCCACCTTATTATGAATACTCCTCGCATTGAGGCACAGAGCCTTCAGGCTTGTCTTTTTAACATACTTTGCCCCTTTAGAATTTTGCTGTAATGTGGCCCTTTTTTGTTTTTTGCCTTGGGATTCCCTGCCCTCCACTTTTACTATTCTCCTTTCTATCTTTTGCTTCTGTCTCCCTTTTATTTCCCTCTGCCTCCCTGCATTGGTTCCCATCCTCCTGCCATATTAGTTTAACTCCTCCCCAACAAAACTAGCAAACACTCCCCCTAGGACATTGGTTCCGGTCCTGCCCAGGTGCAGACCGTCCGGTTTCTACTGGTCCCACCTCCCCCAGAACCGGTTCCAATGTCCCAGGAATTTGAATCCCTCCCTTCTGCACCACTCCTGAAGCCACGTATTCATCTGAGCTATGCTGCGATTCCTACTCTGACTAGCACGTGGCACTGGTAGCAATCCTGAGATTACTACTTTTGAGGTCCTACTTTTTAATTTAGCTCCTAGCTCCCTAAATTCGTCTCGTAGGACCTCACCCCATTTTTTACCTATATCGTTGGTACCAATGTGCACCACGACAACTGGCTGTTCACCCTCCCTTTTCAGAATGTCCTGCAGCCGCTCCGAGACATCCTTGACCCTTGCACCAGGGAGGCAACATACCATCCTGGAGTCTCGGTTGCGGCTGCAGAAACGCCTATCTATTCCCCTTACAATTGAATCCCCTATCACTATAGCTCTCCCACTCTTTTTCCTGCCCTCCTGTGCAGCAAAGCCACCCACGGTGCCATGAACTTGGCTGCTGCTGCCCTCCCCTGATGAGTCATCTCCCTCAACAGTACTCAAAGCAGTGAATCTGTTTTGCAGGGGGATGACCGCAGGGGACCCCTGCACTACCTTCCTTGCAATGCTCTTCCTGTTGGTCACCCATTTACTATCTGGCTATGTACCCTTTACCTGCGGGGAGACCAACTCACTAAAGGTGCTACTCACGTCATTCTCAGCACTGTGCATGCTCCAGAGTGAATCCACCCGCAGCTCCAGTGCCGCAATGCGGTCCCGCATATGTAGTCATCAGGGACACCTGAAGCGTCCTTGACTTTCCACATAGTACAGGAGGAGCATAACACATGTCCGAGCTCTTCTGCCATGACTTAACCCTGAGATAATCTTAATTGGGCAACAACAATGCTAAATGTTACTTACTGATAAAGAAAGAAAAAGAAAAACCACTTACCAATCACTTATTCCCTTGGCTGTGACATCACCTTTCGTTTTCTTTCTACTTCTTTTTTTGCCTCCCTGCAGCAGCTGCACCAGTTGGCCTTTATACCCCGGACTCGGGCCTCAGCGACCACGCACTCCCGCTGTCGCTCGCGGCCTTTATACCCCGGACTCGGGCCTCAGCGACCACGCACTCCCGCTGTCTCTCGCGGCCTTTATACCCCGGACTCTGGCCTCAGCGACCACGCACTCCCGCTGTCTCTCGCGGCCTTTATACCCCGGACTCGGGCCTCAGCGACCACGCACTCCCGCTGCCTCTCGCGGCCTTTATAGGCCTCGGACACTCCCCGGACTCAGGCCTCAGCGACCACGCACTCCCGCTGCCTCTCGCGGCCTTTATAGGCCTCGGACACTCCCCGGACTCAGGCCTCAGCGACCACGCACTCCCGCTGCCTCTCGCGGCCTTTATAGGCCTCGGACACTCCCTGGACTCACGCCTCAGCAACCACGAACTCCCGGGCCCAGCACGAGTGTACCTATGACCCTAGGACCTCCAACAGTAGTGCCCCCTATTGGTGAGCAGACCTTATGTGCATAGATTACACCAGGTATTTATATTTGAAAATATTTATCCTCAGTAGTCTGGGCAGGTAATGTTTGTTGAAGGTACGAACATACTACATGTGTTAACTTTTCCTTCCTTCCTCTGCAAACGTGCCTTTTTTCTCAGCTATTCAAAGGATTTTAAAAGATCCCCTAATCCCAAGTGGATTTCAGTATAACATTGCCTCAAATGTCCTCCCGGACCGAGTGTAAACACCAATCCTCAGCAACAACCCAAAAAATCATAGCGGCCAATTTTAATATTAAATGACCAACTTTATAGAATCTTGGAACCTCACAGCACAGAAGAAGGCCATTTGGCCTGTCGTAGCTGTGCCGGCTCTTTAGTCCCACTACCCCTGCTCTTTTCCCATGGCCATGCAAATTTTTCCTTTTCAAGTAATTATCCAGTTTGTTTTTGTAAGTTCCCATTGAATCTTCGATGTTTCTGGATGGGCCGGAGGTCTCTCCTAGACAAGTTTCGATTGCCTAGATGGGTCGGAGAGGATTTTCCCAGATTTTCCCCCCGAATTGGCCTGGGTTTTTAATCTGTTTTTTTTGCCTCTCCCAGGAAATAACATGGTTTCGGGTGGGGTGGATATGTTGTGATACACAAGGTGAGACAGGCGCGATATTCCAGATGAATCCACCCTTTCAGGCAGTGCATACCAAATCACAGCAATTTGCTGCATTAAATAAAATTCTCCTCATCTCCCCTCTGGTTCTTTTGCCAATGATATTAGATCTGTGTCCTCTGGTTACTGACCCTCCTGCCAGTGGAAACAGTTTCTCCTTATTAACTCAATCAAAACTCCTCATCATTTTGAACACCTCTATTAAATCTACCTATAGCATTCTCTGCTCTAACGAGAACAATCCATATGAATAAAGTTATTGCTTTCCTTAATTTTATTTTCTTTTACATTAAATTTTAATGTTATTGATTACATTTGAAGTGAGTGAAGAAAGAAAAAGGGGCTGAAAACAGTTCAGAAATTATTTGAAGGATTTGATTGGCGTGTTTGTGGTAGTTACTGGTTTTAGATCACTTGTTTTGAAGAAAATATTGATCAACTTTGATGTGTGGCTGCTTATTGTTGGTTGGAAGTTTCCTTGTGTGTCCGCTATGTAGAACTGGATTTTGACAGCTTCGTGTTGATCCAGTGGGATATTTAAGCCAATCCAATTGCCTAACTTACATAGAATGTACAGCATAGAAACAGGCCATTTGGCCCAACTGGTCCATGCCAGTGTTACATATAAACAATGACAGACAGGTAAAGACCGTCTGGCCCATCCAGCCTGACCCCCACAATTACAATATCTCCTAGGAGATGCAAAAAAACAGATTAGAAAACCTTGGCCAATTTTGGAAACAAAAATCTAGGACATTCCTCTCCGACCCTTCTAGGTGATTAAGATTAGTCCAGGAGATCAATCTGGCCCTGAATTCCTTGCAGTACCCACCTTCTGTAAGATGTGCTCTCTCCGCCCTAGCCAGAAACCGATCCAGCTCTCACTTGAAGGAATTCATCGAATCCACGTCTACCACCTGAGATTACCTGTTCCTGAGATCTACAATTCTCTTGGAAAAGAACCACTTCCTGAAATCTAAGTAGATCTAGCCTTGTACAACTTAAATTTGTGACCCTTGGTCCTTCCTAACCTATTTAATTGAAATAAACTGTCAGCTGGAACACAATCTATTCCCTTCATTATCTTATAAACCTCAATCAAATTGTCCCAAGTCTATGCTTCTTTAAGGTATAGAGTCCCAAGGGGGAAAAATTGATTATTGGCCATTTTGAGGTGCCAACATCGCTTGGTCAGTAAGTTTAGCGCCTGGCAATAATTATCGCCGGCGATCGGGAAATTAATTTTTAGCGCTCTAAGAGGGAAGAGGAGCACTAAATCAAGTGGTTCACACTTCTCTTGGGGCTGTACCATCAACAAGCGGGGCGCTACCCTCATAGCGCTAATCCATTTTAGCTGTGGTAATCTGCAGACTCATCAGACATGCTGGCTCCAACTGCTTAAAGTTGAGGGACAATGATGTCGTACAGCCTCAAACTCATCATTCCAATCTGTGCTGTAGGTGTGGAAGGAGCACGATGGCTGCTCAGAGGCCATGCCAGCTCGCTGTGAGATTTAGTGACCACGCCCCGGAGGCGGTGGAGAGGCGACGGGCCTCCATGTTTCCAGATACTGGCAGGAGGCCACTGCCAAATGCTTTTAAGAGACTTTGGAAGGAGGTTTCCCAGTATGTCTCCGCCAGAAACGTGGTCGACAGGGCTGGCATGCAATGTCGGAAAAAGTTCAATGACCTGGATAGTCAGGGTGAGTACATTCTTCAAAAACCTGTAGATGTCACAATGTCAACCTCATTATTTGCATACACTGTAGAAACCGCCGCAGCCCAGCACTCAACCACAAACTGTGCCTACCTAATGAAAGTCACATCCACATCTCACCACTTGCATACATTAACAGCTATTCAACTATGATAGGACACATGACAAACACATAGCTCCACACTCACTCACTCTTTTCTCTTGCAGGCCAAACTGGCTCACAACAGACGTGAGCAGGAAAGGACGGGAGGAGGTGAGATGGAACTGACCTCAAGGAGAGAGTCCATCAGATAATTGGGCCACAACTTGTGGGAATTGCAGCACGCGGCGAGGCCGACCCCCGGGGACAATAATGGTATGTTCCTCACTGCTCCCTCTTCTCTCATGCCAATCCCCCTCCAGCCACAAGCACTTCCCATTTTCCATTTAAGTATACTGTCTCCATTCCTTGCTCCATTCCTGCCCCTCTTCCCTGAACCACATTCTTATGCCTTTATGCTTTCAGATGATGAGCCAGCATGGTAGCCTGTCCCTTAGCCTTCCATGGACAGGGACAATGGAGAGGAGGAGGAGGAAGGAGAGGTGACCCCATCATTGCGTCAGTCACCTCAGCAAACTGCCTCCGACATTGGGGAGACGACATCGCTGGAGGAGACAATGTTCCAGGGGTTCGATGTGGGTGATGCTCCGGGACCCAGCAGCATACAGCAACGGCACGGGGTAAGGGAAGCTCAGGGGCCAGCTCCCCGCAAGGTGAGTTCGCGCACGAGTTCTGCTCAGCAGGACTCAGATGAGGACCTCAATGTGGAGGCTTTGGCCAGACGGTCAGCGGGCATGTACAGCAAACTTATGGGTGCAATGGCAAGGGTGCCCGAGAGAATGGATGCACTTGCTAGGAGTTTGGAGGAGTCCACCTCCAGCATTGCGCGTGTCTCCTAGCACACCTTGGAGCCCATCCTTGGCACTTTGCTAAGGATGGTGGACTCACAGATAGACCATGGGACCCAGACCTCATGCCACATGTCATGGGTGAGTGGCAGCAGCTATTGCAGCACAGGCTGAAGCAATGCAACAGTTTAGTGCTGCAATGGAGTTAGTGCTTGGTGGCATGAAACTCAGTCCACCACTTGAGTCACGCAGACTCAAATTGATGCCATGCAAGCACTGACTGCTGCCATCATTTCTGGGTTCCCCGCAGTCCAACGGGGAAGTCACGGTGCCGAAGCAGGCCAGCAATCTGTGCTCCAGCAGATTGCTCCGGATGTTGAGACACTGCTCCGGGGTAGTGGCAGTGTGTTGGTAGAAATGGAAGGTGCCGTCCTCTCTTAGGATGACAGCGTTTTGGCTCCCACCACTGCCACTTCGCCATTGCACTTGGCGCTGTCTGCACCCCAGCCATCGAGACTGCTGCTGCCCATGCTGAGCTGGTGCAGTCTGCAGCCGGACCTTCCAGGCCCAGAGCTGGTCGAGTACGTCCTGGTAGGCTATCTGCTGTCTCTGTGTCCCAGGGTGAGAAGCCTTCAACCAGCCTTGTTGAAACCACTGGGGCCCCATTAAGGAGGACCAATAGGGCTGGGAGGCGGGGGGGGGAGGGGGGGGGGAGGGTGTGGGGGGGGGGGGGGGGAGGGGGGGGGAGGGTGTGGGGGGGGCAGTGTGTTGAAGGGCCCGGGAGGGAAATATTTTTTAAAAAGGGCAATAAGGCAGTTTTGCTGATATTGTCAGCTCAGTAATTTCTAAATATATTCTTGCTGCTGGTTGTGCTTTCTTATTTTTGAATACCATGAGCTTCTTTGTAAATATATTATTGTTGCTGTTGCTGCACCTCGTCCTGCTCCTCGTCCTGCTCCTCGTCCTGCTCCTCATCCTGCTCCTCATCCTGCTCCTCATCCTGCTCCTCGTCCTGTTCCTCATCCTGCTCCTCGTCCTGCTCCTCGTCCTGCTCCTCATCCTGCTCCTCGTCCTGTTCCTCATCCTGCTCCTCGTCCTGTGCCTCATCCTGCTCCTCGTCCTGCTCCTCGTCCTGCTCCTCATCCTGCTCCTCGTCCTGTTCCTCATCCTGCTCCTCGTCCTGTGCCTCATCCTGCTCCTCGTCCTGCTCCTCGTCCTGCTCCTCATCCTGCTCCTCGTCCTGTTCCTCGTCCTGTGCCTCATCCTGCTCCTCGTCCTGCTCCTCGTCCTGCTCCTCATCCTGCTCCTTGTCCTGTTCCTCATCATGCTCCTCGTCTTGCTCCTCATCCTGCTCCTCGTCCTGCTCCTCATCCTGCTCCTCGTCCTGCACCTCATCCTGCTCCTCGTCCTGTTCCTCATCCTGCTCCTCGTCCTGTTCCTCGTCCTGTTCCTCGTCCTGTTCCTCGTCCTGCTCCTCGTCCTGTTCCTCATCCTGCTCCTCGTCCTGTTCCTCATCCTGCTCCTCGTCCTGTTCCTCGTCCTGTTCCTCGTCCTGCTCCTCATCCTGCTCCTCGTCCTGTTCCTCATCCTGCTCCTCATCCTGCTCCTCGTCCTGTTCCTCGTCCTGCTCCTCATCCTGCTCCTCGTCCTGCTCCTCGTCCTCCTCCTCATCCTGCTCCTCGTCCTGCTCCTTTGTCCTGCTCCTCATCCTGCTCCTCGTACTGCTCCTCATCCTGCTCCTCGTCCAGCTCCTTGTCCTGCTCCTCATCCTGCTCCTCGTCCTGCTCCTCGTCCTGCTCCTCGTCCTCCTCCTCATCCTGCTCCTCGTCCTGCTCCTCGTCCTCTTCCTCATCCTGCTCCTCGTCCTCCTCCTCGTCCTGCTCCTCGTCCTGCTCGTCGTCCTGCTCACAATCCTGCTCACAATCCTGCTCCTCGTCCTGCTCCTCGTCCTGCTCCTCGTCCGGCTCCTCGTCCTGCTCCTCGTCCTGCTCCTCGTCCGGCTCCTCGTCCTGCTCCTCGTCCTGCTCCTCATCCTGCTCCTCGTCCTGCTCCTCGTCCTGCTCCTCGTCCTGCTCCTCATCCTGCTCATCATCCTGCTCCTCGTCCTGCTCCTCATCCTGCTGCTCGTCCTGTTCCTCGTCCTGGTCCTCATCCTGCACCTCATCCTGCACCTCATCCTGCTCCTCGTCCTGCTCCTCGTCCTGGTCCTCATCCTGCTCCTCGTCCTGCTCCTCGTCCTGCTCCTCATCCTGCTCCTCATCCTGCTCCTCATCCTGCTCCTCCTCCTGCTCCTCATCCTGCTCCTCGTCCTGTTCCTCGTCCTGCTCCTCGTCCTGCTCCTCGTCCTGCTCCTCATCCTGCTCCTCGTCCTGCTCCTCGTCCTTCTCCTCGTCCTGCTCCTCATCCTGCTCCTCGTCCTGCTCCTCGTCCTGCTCCTCATCCTGCTCCTCGTCCTGCTCCTCATCCTGCTCCTCGTCCTGCTCCTCGTCCTGCTCCTTATCCTGCTCCTCGTCCTGCTGCTCTTCCTGCTCCTCATCCTGCTCCTCGTCCTGCTCCTCCTCCTGCTCCTCGTCCTGCTCCTCGTCCTGCCCCTCGTCCTGCTCCTCATCCTGCTCCTCGTCCTGCTCCTCGTCCTGCTCCTCGTCCTGCTCCTCGTCCTGCTCCTTATCCTGCTCCTCATCCTGCTCCTCGTCCTGCTCCTCCTCCTGCTCCTCGTCCTGCTCCTTGTCCTGCCCCTCATCCTGCCCCTCGTCCTGCTCCTCATCCTGCTCCTCGTCCTGCTCCTCGTCTTGCTCCTCCTCCCACTCCTCGTCCTGCTCCTCGTCCTGCTCCTCATCCTGCTCCTCCTCCTGCTCCTCCTCCTGGTCCTCGTCCTGTTCCTCGTCCTGCTCCTCGTCCTGCTCCTCGTCCTGCTCCTCGTCCTGCTCCTTGTCCTGCTCCTCATCCTGCTCCTCGTCCTGCTCCTCGTCCTGCTCCTCATCCTGCTCCTCGTCCTGCTCCTCGTCCTGTTCCTCATCCTGCTCCTCGTCATGCTCCTCATCCTGCTCCTCGTGCTGCTCCTTGTCCTGCTCCTCATCCTGCTCCTCGTCCTGCTCCTCATCCTGCTCCTCATCCTGCTCCTCGTCCTGCTCCTCGTCCTGCTCCTCATCCTGCTCCTCGTCCTGCTCCTCCTCCTGCTACTCATCCTGCTCCTCATCCTGCTCCTCGTCCTGTTCCTCGTCCTGCTCCTCATCCTGCTCCTCATCCTGCTCCTCATCCTGCTCCTCGTCCTGCTCCTTGTCCTGCTCCTCATCCTGCTCCTCGTCCTGCTCCTCATCCTGTTCCTCGTCCTGCTCCTCATCCTGCTCCTCGTCCTCCTCCTCATCCTGCTCCTCGTCCTGCTCCTCATCCTGCTCCTCGTCCTGCTGCTCCTCCTGCTCCTCGTCCTGCTCCTCATCCTGCTCCTCGTCCTGCTCCTCCTCCTGCTCCTCGTCCTGCTCCTCGTCCTGCTCCTCGTCCTGCTCCTCGTCTTGCTCCTCGTCCTGCCCCTCATCCTGCTCCTCGTCCTGTTCCTCGTCCTTCTCCTCGTCCTGCTCCTCATCCTGCTCCTCGTCCTGCCCCTAGTCCTGCTCCTCGTCCTGCTCCTCATCCTGCTCCTCGTCCTGCTCCTCGTCCTGCTCCTCGTCCTGCTCCTCATCCTGCTCCTCATCCTGCTCCTCATCCTGCTCCTCATCCTGCTGCTCCTCGTCCTGCTCCTCATCCTGCTCCTCGTCCTGCTCCTCATCCTGCTCCTCGTCCTGCTCCTCGTCCTGCTCCTCGTCCTGTTCCTCGTCTTCGTCCTGCTCCTCGTCCTGCTCCGCGTCCTACTCCTCATCCTGCTCCTCATCCTGTTCCTTGTCCTGCTCCTCGTCCTGCTCCTCATCCTGCTCCTCGTCCTGTTCCTCGTCCTGCTCCTCCTCCTGCTCCTCATCCTGCTCCTCGTCCTGTTCCTCGTCCTGCTCCTCGTCCTGCTCCTCGTCCTGCTCCTCATCCTGCTCCTCGTCCTGCTCCTCATCCTGTTCCTCGTCCTGTTCCTCGTCCTCCTGCTCCTCGTCCTGCTCCTCGTCCTGCTCCTCATCCTGTTCCTCCTCCTGCTCCTCGTCCTGCTCCTCGTCCTGCTCCTCGTCCTGCTCCTCATCCTGCTCCTCCTCCTGCGCCTCGTCCTGCTCCTCATCCTGCTCCTCGTACTGCCCCTCGTCCTGCTCCTCGTCCTGCTCCTCGTCCTGCTCCTCATCCTGCCCCTCATCCTGCTCCTCATCCTGCTCCTCATCCTGCCCCTCGTCCTGCTCCTCGTCCTGCTCCTCGTCCTGCTCCTCGTCCTGCTCCTCATCCTGCTCCTCGTCCTGCTCCTCGTCCTGCTCCTCATCCTGCTCCTCATCGTGCTCCTCGTCCTGCTCCTCATCGTGCTCCTCGTCCTGCTCCTCATCCTGCTCCTCGTCCTGCTCCTCATCCTGCTCCTCGTCCTGCTCCTCGTCCTGCCCCTCGTCCTGCTCCTCGTCCTGCTCCTCGTCCTGCTCCTCTTCCTGCTCCTCGTCCTGCTCCTCATCCTGCTCCTCATCCTGCTCCTCGCCCTGCTCCTCATCCTGCTCCTGCTCCTCGTCCTGCTCCTCGTCCTGCTCCTCGTCCTGCTTCTCATCCAGCTCCTCATCCTGCTCCTCGTCCTGCTCCTCGTCCTGCTCCTCATCCTGCTCCTCATCGTGCTCCTCGTCCTGCTCCTCATCCTGCTCCTCATCCTGCTCCTCGTCCTCCTCTTCATCCTGCTCCTCGTCCTCCTCCTCGTCCTGCTCCTCGTCCTGCTCCTTGTCCTGATCCTCGTCTTCGTCCTGCTCCTCATCCTGCTCATCATCCTGCTCCTCGTCCTGCTCCTCGTCCTGTTCCTCGTCCTGCTCCTCGTCCTGTTCCTCGTCCTGCTCCTCGTCCTGTACCTCGTCCTGCTCCTCGTTCTGCTCCTCGTCCTGCTCCTCATCCTGCTCCTCGTCCTTCTCCTCGTCCTGCTCCTCATCCTGCTCCTCATCCTGTTCCTCGTCCTTCTCCTCGTCCTGCTCCTCATCCTGCTCCTCATCCTGTTCCTCGTCCTTCTCCTCGTCCTGTTCCTCGTCCTTCTCCTCGTCCTGCTCCTCGTCCTGCTCCTCATCCTGTTCCTCGTCCTTCTCCTCGTCCTGCTCCTCGTCCTGCTCCACATCCTGTTCCTCGTCCTGCTCCTCATCCTGCTCCTCGTCCTGCTCCTCCTCCTGCTCCTCATCCTGCTCCTCGTCCTTCTCCTCGTCCTGCTCCTCGTCCTGCTCCTCGTCCTGTTCCTCGTCCTTCTCCTCGTCCTGCTCCTCGTCCTTCTCCTCGTCCTGCTCCTCGTCCTGCTCCTCATCCTGTTCCTCGTCCTTCTCCTCGTCCTGCTCCTCGTCCTGCTCCACATCCTGTTCCTCGTCCTGCTCCTCATCCTGCTCCTCGTCCTGCTCCTCCTCCTGCTCCTCATCCTGCTCCTCGTCCTTCTCCTCGTCCTGCTCCTCGTCCTGCTCCTCATCCTGTTCCTCGTCCTTCTCCTCGTCGTGCTCCTCGTCCTGCTCCTCATCCTGCTCCTCGTCCTGCTCCTCATCCTGCTCCTCATCCTGCTCCTCGTCCTGCTCCTCGTCCTGCTCCTCATCCTGCTCCTCATCCTGTTCCTCGTCCTTCTCCTCGTCCTGCTCCTCGTTCTGCTCCTCATCCTGTTCCTCGTCCTGCTCCTCGTCTTGCTCCTCATCCTGCTCCTCATGCTGCTCCTCGTCCTTCTCCTCATCCTGTTCCTCGTCCTGCTCCTCATCCTACTCCTCGTCCTGCTCCTCGTCCTGCTCCTCATCCTGCTCCTCATGCTGCTCCTCGTCCTGCTCCTCATCCTGTTCCTCGTCCTGCTCCTCGTCCTTCTCCTCGTCCTTCTCCTCATCCTGCTCCTCGTCCTGCTCCTCATCCTGCTCCTCGTCCTCCTCCTCATCCTGTTCCTCGTCCTTCTCCTCGTCCTTCTCCTCGTCCTGCTCCTCGTCCTGCTCCTCGTCCTGCTCCTCGTCCTGCTCCTCATCCTGCTCCTCGTCCTGCTCCTCGTCCTGCTCCTCGTCCTGCTCCTCTTCCTGCTCCTCATCCTGCTCCTCATCCTGCCCCTTGTCCTGCCCCTCGTCCTGCTCCTCGTCCTGTTCCTCGTCCTGCTCCTCGTCCTGCTCCTCGTCCTGCTCCTCGTCCTGTTCCTCGTCCTGCTCCTCATCCTGCTCCTCGTCCTGTTCCTCATCCTGCTCCTCGTCCTGCTCCTCGTCCTGCTCCTCCTCCTGCTCCTTGTCGTGCTCCTCATCCTGCTCCTCGTCCTGCACCTCATCCTGCTCCTCGTCCTGCTCCTCGTCCTGCCTCTCATCCTGCCCCTCGTCCTGCTCCTCATCCTGCTCCTCATACTGCTCCTCATCCTGCTCCTCGTCCTGCTCCTCCTCCCGCTCCTCGTCCTGTTCCTAGTCCTGCTCCTCATCCTGCTCCTCGTCCTGTTCCTCATCCTGCTCCTCATCCTGCTCCTCGTCCTGCTCCTCCTCCTGCTCCTCGTCCTGCTCCTCCTCCTGCTCCTCGTCCTGCTCCTCATCCTGCTCCTCGTCCTGCTCCTCCTCCTGCTCCTCGTCCTGTTCCTAGTCCTGCTCCTCATCCTGCTCCTCGTCCTGTTCCTCATCCTGCTCCTCATCCTGCTCCTCGTCCTGTTCCTAGTCCTGCTCCTCATCCTGCTCCTCATCCTGTTCCTAGTCCTGCTCCTCATCCTGCTCCTCGTCCCGCTCCTCCTCCTGCTCCTCGTCCTGCTCCTCGTCCTGCTCCTCGTCCTGCTCCTCGTCCTGCCCCTAGTCCTGCTCCTCGTCCTGCTCCTCATCCTGCTCCTCGTCCTGCTCCTCGTCCTGCTCCTCGTCCTGCTCCTCATCCTGCTCCTCATCTTGCTCCTCGTCCTGCTCCTCGTCCTGTTCCTCGTCCTGCTCCTCGTCCTGTTCCTCGTCCTGCTCCTCGTCCTGTTCCTCGTCCTGCTCCTCGTCCTGTTCCTCGTCCTGCTCCTCGTTCTGCTCCTCGTCCTGCTCCTCATCCTGCTCCTCGTCCTTCTCCTCGTCCTGCTCCTCATCCTGCTCCTCATCCTGTTCCTCGTCCTTCTCCTCGTCCTGCTCCTCATCCTGCTCCTCATCCTGTTCCTCGTCCTTCTCCTCGTCCTGTTCCTCGTCCTTCTCCTCGTCCTGCTCCTCGTCCTGCTCCTCATCCTGTTCCTCGTCCTTCTCCTCGTCCTGCTCCTCGTCCTGCTCCACATCCTGTTCCTCGTCCTGCTCCTCATCCTGCTCCTCGTCCTGCTCCTCCTCCTGCTCCTCATCCTGCTCCTCGTCCTTCTCCTCGTCCTGCTCCTCGTCCTGCTCCTCGTCCTGTTCCTCGTCCTTCTCCTCGTCCTGCTCCTCGTCCTTCTCCTCGTCCTGCTCCTCGTCCTGCTCCTCATCCTGTTCCTCGTCCTTCTCCTCGTCCTGCTCCTCGTCCTGCTCCACATCCTGTTCCTCATCCTGCTCCTCGTCCTGCTCCTCCTTCTGCTCCTCATCCTGCTCCTCGTCCTGCTCCTCGTCCTGCTCCTCATCCTGTTCCTCGTCCTTCTCCTCGTCGTGCTCCTCGTCCTGCTCCTCATCCTGCTCCTCGTCCTGCTCCTCATCCTGCTCCTCATCCTGCTCCTCGTCCTGCTCCTCGTCCTGCTCCTCATCCTGCTCCTCATCCTGTTCCTCGTCCTTCTCCTCGTCCTGCTCCTCGTTCTGCTCCTCATCCTGTTCCTCGTCCTGCTCCTCGTCCTGCTCCTCATCCTGCTCCTCATGCTGCTCCTCGTCCTTCTCCTCATCCTGTTCCTCGTCCTGCTCCTCATCCTGCTCCTCGTCCTGCTCCTCGTCCTGCTCCTCATCCTGCTCCTCATGCTGCTCCTCGTCCTGCTCCTCATCCTGTTCCTCGTCCTGCTCCTCGTCCTTCTCCTCGTCCTGTTCCTCGTCCTGCTCCTCGTCCTTCTCCTCGTCCTTCTCCTCATCCTGCTCCTCGTCCTGCTCCTCATCCTGCTCCTCGTCCTCCCCCTCATCCTGTTCCTCGTCCTTCTCCTCGTCCTTCTCCTCGTCCTGCTCCTCGTCCTGCTCCTCGTCCTGCTCCTCATCCTGCTCCTCGTCCTGCTCCTCGTCCTGCTCCTCGTCCTGCTCCTCGTCCTGCTCCTCTTCCTGCTCCTCATCCTGTTCCTCATCCTGCTCCTCATCCTGCTCCTCGTCCTTCTCCTCGTCCTGCTCCTCATCCTGTTCCTCGTCCTGCTCCTCGTCCTTCTCCTCGTCCTTCTCCTCGTCCTTCTCCTCGTCCTGCTCCTCGTACTGCTCCTCTTCCTGCTCCTCATCCTGTTCCTCATCCTGCTCCTCGTCCTGCTCCTCGTCCTCCTCCTCGTCCTGCCCCTCGTCCTGCTCCTCGTCCTCCTCCTCGTCCTGTTCCTCATCCTGCTCCTCATCCTGCCCCTTGTCCTGCCCCTCGTCCTGCTCCTCGTCCTGTTCCTAGTCCTGCTCCTCATCCTGCTCCTCGTCCTGTTCCTCATCCTGCTCCTCATCCTGCTCCTCGTCCTGTTCCTAGTCCTGCTCCTCATCCTGCTCCTCATCCTGTTCCTAGTCCTGCTCCTCATCCTGCTCCTCGTCCCGCTCCTCCTCCTGCTCCTCGTCCTGCTCCTCGTCCTGCTCCTCGTCCTGCTCCTTATCCTGCTCCTCGTCCTGCTGCTCATCCTGCTTCTTGTCCTGCTCCTCGTTCTTCTCCTCCTCCTGCTCCTCGTCCTGCTGCTCGTCCTGCTCCTCATCCTGCTCCTCGTCCTGCTCCTCCTCCTGCTGCTCGTCCTGCTCCTCATCCTGCTCCTCGTCCTGCTCCTCCTCCTGCTCCTCGTCCTGCTCCTCGTCCTGCCCCTCATCCTGCCCCTCGTCCTGCTCCTCATCCTGCTCCTCGTCCTGCTCCTCGTCCTGCTCCTCCTCCTGCTCCTCGTCCTGCTCCTCGTCCTGCTCCTCGTCCTGCTCCTCATCCTGCTCCTCCTCCTGCTCCTCATCCTGCTCCTCGTCCTGTTCCTCGTCCTGCTCCTCGTCCTGCTCCTCGTCCTGCTCCTCGTCCTGCCCCTCGTCCTGCCCCTCGTCCTGCTCCTCGTCCTGCTCCTCTTCCTGCTCCTCATTCTGCTCCTCGTCCTGCTCCTCATCCTGCTCCTCATCCTGCTCCTCGTCCTGCTCCTCATCCTGCTCCTGCTCCTCGTCCTGCTCCTCGTCCTGCTCCTCGTCCTGCTTCTCATCCAGCTCCTCATCCTGCTCCTCGTCCTGCTCCTCGTCCTGCTCCTCATCCTGCTCCTCATCGTGCTCCTCGTCCTGCTCCTCATCCTGCTCCTCATCCTGCTCCTCGTCCTGCTCCTCATCCTGCTCCTCGTCCTCCTCCTCATCCTGCTCCTCGTCCTGCTCCTTGTCCTGATCCTCGTCTTCGTCCTGCTCCTCATCCTGCTCCTCGTCCTGCTCCTCGTCCTGTTCCTCGTCCTGCTCCTCGTCCTGTTCCTCGTCCTGCTCCTCGTCCTGTTCCTCGTCCTGCTCCTCGTTCTGCTCCTCGTCCTGCTCCTCATCCTGCTCCTCGTCCTTCTCCTCGTCCTGCTCCTCATCCTGCTCCTCATCCTGTTCCTCGTCCTTCTCCTCGTCCTGCTCCTCATCCTGCTCCACATCCTGTTCCTCGTCCTTCTCCTCGTCCTGTTCCTCGTCCTTCTCCTCGTCCTGCTCCTCGTCCTGCTCCTCATCCTGTTCCTCGTCCTTCTCCTCGTCCTGCTCCTCGTCCTGCTCCACGTCCTGCTCCTCGTCCTGCTCCTCGTCCTGTTCCTCGTCCTTCTCCTCGTCCTGCTCCTCGTCCTGCTCCTCGTCCTGTTCCTCGTCCTTCTCCTCGTCCTGCTCCTCGTCCTGCTCCACATCCTGTTCCTCGTCCTGCTCCTCATCCTGCTCCTCGTCCTGCTCCTCCTCCTGCTCCTCATCCTGCTCCTCGTCCTTCTCCTCGTCCTGCTCCTCGTCCTGCTCCTCATCCTGTTCCTCGTCCTTCTCCTCGTCGTGCTCCTCGTCCTGCTCCTCATCCTGCTCTCGTCCTGCTCCTCATCCTGCTCCTCATCCTGCTCCTCGTCCTGCTCCTCGTCCTGCTCCTCATCCTGCTCCTCATCCTGTTCCTCGTCCTTCTCCTCGTCCTGCTCCTCGTTCTGCTCCTCATCCTGTTCCTCGTCCTGCTCCTCGTCCTGCTCCTCATCCTGCTCCTCATGCTGCTCCTCGTCCTTCTCCTCATCCTGTTCCTCGTCCTGCTCCTCATCCTGCTCCTCATCCTGCTCCTCGTCCTGCTCCTCGTCCTGCTCCTCATCCTGCTCCTCATGCTGCTCCTCGTCCTGCTCCTCATCCTGTTCCTCGTCCTGCTCCTCGTCCTTCTCCTCGTCCTGCTCCTCGTCCTTCTCCTCGTCCTTCTCCTCATCCTGCTCCTCGTCCTGCTCCTCATCCTGCTCCTCGTCCTCCTCCTCATCCTGTTCCTCGTCCTTCTCCTCGTCCTGCTCCTCATCCTGCTCTCGTCCTGCTCCTCATCCTGCTCCTCGTCCTGCTCCTCATCCTGTTCCTCGTCCTTCTCCTCGTCGTGCTCCTCGTCCTGCTCCTCATCCTGCTCTCGTCCTGCTCCTCATCCTGCTCCTCGTCCTGCTCCTCATCCTGTTCCTCGTCCTTCTCCTCGTCGTGCTCCTCGTCCTGCTCCTCATCCTGCTCTCGTCCTGCTCCTCATCCTGCTCCTCATCCTGTTCCTCGTCCTTCTCCTCGTCGTGCTCCTCGTCCTGCTCCTCATCCTGCTCCTCGTCCTGCTCCTCGTCCTGCTCCTCATCCTGCTCCTCATCCTGTTCCTCGTCCTTCTCCTCGTCCTGCTCCTCGTTCTGCTCCTCATCCTGTTCCTCGTCCTGCTCCTCGTCCTGCTCCTCATCCTGCTCCTCATGCTGCTCCTCGTCCTTCTCCTCATCCTGTTCCTCGTCCTGCTCCTCATCCTGCTCCTCATCCTGCTCCTCGTCCTGCTCCTCGTCCTGCTCCTCATCCTGCTCCTCATGCTGCTCCTCGTCCTGTTCCTCGTCCTGCTCCTCGTCCTTCTCCTCGTCCTGCTCCTCGTCCTGCTCCACATCCTGTTCCTCGTCCTGCTCCTCATCCTGCTCCTCGTCCTGCTCCTCCTCCTGCTCCTCATCCTGCTCCTCGTCCTTCTCCTCGTCCTGCTCCTCGTCCTGCTCCTCATCCTGTTCCTCGTCCTTCTCCTCGTCGTGCTCCTCGTCCTGCTCCTCATCCTGCTCTCGTCCTGCTCCTCATCCTGCTCCTCATCCTGCTCCTCGTCCTGCTCCTCGTCCTGCTCCTCATCCTGCTCCTCATCCTGTTCCTCGTCCTTCTCCTCGTCCTGCTCCTCGTTCTGCTCCTCATCCTGTTCCTCGTCCTGCTCCTCGTCCTGCTCCTCATCCTGCTCCTCATGCTGCTCCTCGTCCTTCTCCTCATCCTGTTCCTCGTCCTGCTCCTCATCCTGCTCCTCATCCTGCTCCTCGTCCTGCTCCTCGTCCTGCTCCTCATCCTGCTCCTCATGCTGCTCCTCGTCCTGCTCCTCATCCTGTTCCTCGTCCTGCTCCTCGTCCTTCTCCTCGTCCTGTTCCTCGTCCTGCTCCTCGTCCTTCTCCTCGTCCTTCTCCTCATCCTGCTCCTCGTCCTGCTCCTCATCCTGCTCCTCGTCCTCCTCCTCATCCTGTTCCTCATCCTTCTCCTCGTCCTGCTCCTCGTCCTGCTCCTCGTCCTGCTCCTCGTCCTGCTCCTCATCCTGCTCCTCGTCCTGCTCCTCGTCCTGCTCCTCGTCCTGCTCCTCGTCCTGCTCCTCTTCCTGCTCCTCATCCTGCTCCTCATCCTGCCCCTTGTCCTGCCCCTCGTCCTGCTCCTCGTCCTGTTCCTCGTCCTGCTCCTCGTCCTGCTCCTCGTCCTGCTCCTCGTCCTGTTCCTCGTCCTGCTCCTCGTCCTGCTCCTCGTCCTGTTCCTCATCCTGCTCCTCGTCCTGCTCCTCCTCCTGCTCCTCGTCGTGCTCCTCTTCCTGCTCCTCGTCCTGCTCCTCATCCTGCTCCTCGTCCTGCTCCTCGTCCTGCCTCTCATCCTGCCCCTCGTCCTGCTCCTCATCCTGCTCCTCATACTGCTCCTCATCCTGCTCCTCGTCCTGCTCCTCCTCCTGCTCCTCGTCCTGTTCCTAGTCCTGCTCCTCATCCTGCTCCTCGTCCTGTTCCTCATCCTGCTCCTCATCCTGCTCCTCGTCCTGCTCCTCGTCCTGCTCCTCCTCCTGCTCCTCGTCCTGCTCCTCATCCTGCTCCTCGTCCTGCTCCTCCTCCTGCTCCTCGTCCTGTTCCTAGTCCTGCTCCTCATCCTGCTCCTCGTCCTGTTCCTCATCCTGCTCCTCATCCTGCTCCTCGTCCTGTTCCTAGTCCTGCTCCTCATCCTGCTCCTCATCCTGTTCCTAGTCCTGCTCCTCATCCTGCTCCTCGTCCCACTCCTCCTCCTGCTCCTCGTCCTGCTCCTCGTCCTGCTCCTCGTCCTGCTCCTCATCCTGCTCCTCGTCCTGCTCCTCGTCCTGCTCCTCATCCTGCTCCTCATCCTGCTCCTCGTCCTGCTCCTCGTCCTGTTCCTCGGCCTGCTTCTCGTCCTGTTCCTCGTCCTACTCCTCGTCCTGTTCCTCGTCCTGCTCCTCGTCCTGTTCCTCGTCCTGCTCCTCGTTCTGCTCCTCGTCCTGCTCCTCATCCTGCTCCTCGTCCTTCTCCTCGTCCTGCTCCTCATCCTGCTCCTCATCCTGTTCCTCGTCCTTCTCCTCGTCCTGCTCCTCATCCTGCTCCTCATCCTGTTCCTCGTCCTTCTCCTCGTCCTGTTCCTCGTCCTTCTCCTCGTCCTGCTCCTCGTCCTGCTCCTCATCCTGTTCCTCGTCCTTCTCCTCGTCCTGCTCCTCGTCCTGCTCCACATCCTGTTCCTCGTCCTGCTCCTCATCCTGCTCCTCGTCCTGCTCCTCCTCCTGCTCCTCATCCTGCTCCTCGTCCTTCTCCTCGTCCTGCTCCTCGTCCTGCTCCTCGTCCTGTTCCTTGTCCTTCTCCTCGTCCTGCTCCTCGTCCTTCTCCTCGTCCTGCTCCTCGTCCTGCTCCTCATCCTGTTCCTCGTCCTTCTCCTCGTCCTGCTCCTCGTCCTGCTCCACATCCTGCTCCTCATCCTGCTCCTCGTCCTGCTCCTCCTTCTGCTCCTCATCCTGCTCCTCGTCCTGCTCCTCGTCCTGCTCCTCATCCTGTTCCTCGTCCTTCTCCTCGTCGTGCTCCTCGTCCTGCTCCTCATCCTGCTCCTCGTCCTGCTCCTCATCCTGCTCCTCATCCTGCTCCTCGTCCTGCTCCTCGTCCTGCTCCTCATCCTGCTCCTCATCCTGTTCCTCGTCCTTCTCCTCGTCCTTCTCCTCGTCCTGCTCCTCGTTCTGCTCCTCATCCTGTTCCTCGTCCTGCTCCTCGTCCTGCTCCTCATCCTGCTCCTCATCCTGCTCCTCATGCTGCTCCTCGTCCTTCTCCTCATCCTGTTCCTCGTCCTGCTCCTCATCCTGCTCCTCGTCCTGCTCCTCGTCCTGCTCCTCATGCTGCTCCTCGTCCTGCTCCTCATCCTGTTCCTCGTCCTGCTCCTCGTCCTTCTCCTCGTCCTGTTCCTCGTCCTGCTCCTCGTCCTTCTCCTCGTCCTTCTCCTCATCCTGCTCCTCGTGCTGCTCCTCATCCTGCTCCTCGTCCTCCTCCTCATCCTGTTCCTCGTCCTTCTCCTCGTCCTTCTCCTCGTCCTGCTCCTCGTCCTGCTCCTCGTCCTGCTCCTCGTCCTGCTCCTCATCCTGCTCCTCGTCCTGCTCCTCGTCCTGCTCCTCGTCCTGCTCCTCGTCCTGCTCCTCTTCCTGCTCCTCATCCTGTTCCTCATCCTGCTCCTCATCCTGCTCCTCGTCCTTCTCCTCGTCCTGCTCCTCATCCTGTTCCTCGTCCTGCTCCTCGTCCTTCTCCTCGTCCTTCTCCTCGTCCTGCTCCTCGTACTGCTCCTCTTCCTGCTCCTCATCCTGTTCCTCATCCTGCTCCTCGTCCTGCTCCTCGTCCTCCTCCTCGTCCTGCCCCTCGTCCTGCTCCTCGTCCTCCTCCTCGTCCTGTTCCTCATCCTGCTCCTCATCCTGCCCCTTGTCCTGCCCCTTGTCCTGCTCCTCGTCCTGTTCCTAGTCCTGCTCCTCATCCTGCTCCTCGTCCTGTTCCTCATCCTGCTCCTCATCCTGCTCCTCGTCCTGTTCCTAGTCCTGCTCCTCATCCTGCTCCTCATCCTGTTCCTAGTCCTGCTCCTCATCCTGCTCCTCGTCCCGCTCCTCCTCCTGCTCCTCGTCCTGCTCCTCGTCCTGCTCCTCGTCCTGCTCCTTATCCTGCTCCTCGTCCTGCTGCTCATCCTGCTCCTTGTCCTGCTCCTCGTCCTTCTCCTCCTCCTGCTCCTCGTCCTGCTGCTCGTCCTGCTCCTCATCCTGCTCCTCGTCCTGCTCCTCCTCCTGCTGCTCGTCCTGCTCCTCATCCTGCTCCTCGTCCTGCTCCTCCTCCTGCTCCTCGTCCTGCTCCTCATCCTGCCCCTCATCCTGCCCCTCGTCCTGCTCCTCATCCTGCTCCTCGTCCTGCTCCTCGTCCTGCTCCTCGTCCTGCTCCTCGTCCTGCTCCTCGTCCTGTTCCTCGTCCTGCTCCTCGTCCTGTTCCTCGTCCTGCTCCTCATCCTGCTCCTCGTCCTGCTCCTCGTCCTGCTCCTCGTCCTGTTCCTCGTCCTGCTCCTCGCCCTGCTCCTCGTCCTTCTCCTCGTCCTGTTCCTCGTCCTGCTCCTCATCCTGCTCCTCATCCTGCTCCTAATCCTGCTTCTCGTCCTGCTCCTCGTCCTGTTCCTCGTCCTGTTCCTCGTCCTGCTCCTTGACCTGCTCCTCGTCCTTCTCCTCGTCCTGCTCCTCGTCCTTCTCCTCGTCCTGCTCCTCGTCCTGCTCCTCGTCCTGTTCCTCATCCTGCTCCTCATTCTGCCCCTCGTCCTGCTCCTCGTCCTCCTCTTTGTCCTGCCCCACGTCCTGCTCCTCATCCTGTTCCTCGTCCTGTTCCTCGTCCCGTTCCTCGTCCTGTTCCTCGTCCTGCTCCTCGTCCTGCTCCTCGTCCTGCTCCTCTTCCTGCTCCTCGTCCTGTTCCTCGTCCTGCTCCTCATCCTGCTCCTCGTCCTGTTCCTCATCCTGCTCCTCGTCCTGTTCCTCGTCCTGCTCCTCGTCCTGTTCCTCGTCCTGCTCCTCGTCCTGCTCCTCGTCCTGCTCCTCGTCCTGTTCCTCGTCCTGCTCCTCGTCTTCGTCCTGTTCCTCATCCTGCTCCTCGTCCTGCTCCTCATCCTGTTCCTCATCCTGCTCCTCGTCCAGCTCCTCCTCCTGCTCCTCGTCCTGTTCCTCATCCTGCTCCTCGTCCTGCTCCTCGTCTTCGTCCTGTTCCTCATCCTGCTCCTCGTCCTGCTCCTCGACCTGTTCCTCATCCTGCTCCTCGTCCTGCTCCTCGTCTTCGTCCTGCTCCTCATCCTGCTCCTCGTCCTGCTCCTCGTCCTGCTCCTCGTCCTGTTCCTCATCCTGCTCCTCATCCTGCTCCTCATCCTGCTCCTCGTCCTGTTCCTCATCCTGCTCCTCGTCCTGCTCCTCATCCTGCTCCTCGTCCTGCTCCTCGTCTTCGTCCTGCTCCTCATCCTGCTCCTCATCCTGCTCCTCGTCCTGCCCCTCGTCCTGCTCCTCGTCCTGCTCCTCGTGCTGTTCCTCATCCTGCTCCTCGTCCTGCTCCTCGTCCTCCTCCTCGTCCTGCTCCTCGTCCTGCTCCTCGTCCTGCTCCTTGTCCTCCTCCTCGTCCTGCTCCTCGTCCTGCTCCTCGTCCTGTTCCTCATCCTGCTCCTCGTCCTCCTCCTCGTCTTCGTCCTGCTCTTCGTCCAGTTCCTCGTCCTGCCCCTCGTCCTGCTCCTCGTCCTGCTCCTCGTCCTGCTCCTCATCCTGCTCCTCGTCCTGTTCCTCATCCTGTTCCTCGTCCTTCTCCTCATCCTGTTCCTCATCCTGCTCCTCGTCCTGCTCCTCGTCCTGCTCCTCGTCCTGCTCTTCATCCTGTTCCTCGTCCTCCTCCTCGTCCTGCTCCTCGTCCTGCTCCTCGTCCTGCTCCTCATCCTGCTCCTCGTCCTGTTCCTCTTCCTGCTCCTCGTCCTCCTCCTCGTCCTGCTCCTCGTCCTGCTCCTCGTCCTGTTCCTCCTACTGCTGCTCATCCTGCTGCTCGTCCTGCTCCTCGTCCTGCTCCTCTTCCTGCTCCTCATCCTGTTCCTCATCCTTCTCCTCGTCCTGCTCCTCGTCCTTCTCCTCGTCCTGCTCCTCATCCTGTTCCTCGTCCTCCACCTCGTCCTGCTCCTCGTCCTGCTCCTCGTCCTGCTCCTCGTCCTGTTCCTCGTCCTGCTCCTCGCCCTGCTCCTCGTCCTGCTCCTCGTCCTGCTCCTCGTCCTGCTCCTCGTCCTGCTCCTCATCCTGTTCCTCGTCCTGCTCCTCGTCCTGCTCCTCGTCCTGCTCCTCGTCCTGCTCCTCGTCCTGTTCCTCGTCCTGCTCCTCGCCCTGCTCCTCGTCCTGTTCCTCGTCCTGCTCCTCATCCTGCTCCTAATCCTGCTTCTCGTCCTGCTCCTCGTCCTGTTCCTCGTCCTGTTCCTCGTCCTGCTCCTCGCCCTGCTCCTCGTCCTTCTCCTCGTCCTGCTCCTCGTCCTGCTCCTCATCCTGCTCCTCGTCCTGCTCCTCGTCCTGTTCCTCATCCTGCTCCTCGTCCTGCTCCTCGTCCTGCTCCTCGTCCTGTTCCTCCTCCTGCTCCTCATCCTGCTCCTCGTCCTGCTCCTCGTCCTGCTCCTCTTCCTGCTCCTCATCCTGTTCCTCATCCTGCTCCTCATCCTTCTCCTCGTCCTGCTCCTCGTCCTGTTCCTCGTCCTGCTCCTCGTACTGCTCCTCATCCTGCTCCTCGTCCTTCTCCTCGTCCTGCTCCTCGTCCTGCTCCTCGTCCTCCTCCTCGTCCTGTTCCTCGTCCTGTTCCTCGTCCCGTTCCTCGTCCCGTTCCTCGTCCTGCCCCTCGTCCTGCTCCTCGTCCTGCTCCTCTTCCTGCTCCTCGTCCTGTTCCTCGTCCTGCTCCTCATCCTGCTCCTCGTCCTGTTCCTCATCCTGCTCCTCGTCCTGTTCCTCGTCCTGCTCCTCGTCCTGTTCCTCGTCCTGCTCCTCGTCCTGCTCCTCGTCCTGCTCCTCGTCCTGTTCCTCGTCCTGCTCCTCGTCTTCGTCCTGTTCCTCATCCTACTCCTCGTCCTGCTCCTCGTCCTGTTCCTCATCCTGCTCCTCGTCCAGCTCCTCCTCCTGCTCCTCGTCCTGTTCCTCATCCTGCTCCTCGTCCTGCTCCTCGTCTTCGTCCTGTTCCTCATCCTGCTCCTCGTCCTGCTCCTCGACCTGTTCCTCATCCTGCTCCTCGTCCTGCTCCTCGTCTTCGTCCTGCTCCTCATCCTGCTCCTCGTCCTGCTCCTCGTCCTGCTCCTCGTCCTGTTCCTCATCCTGCTCCTCATCCTGCTCCTCATCCTGCTCCTCGTCCTGTTCCTCATCCTGCTCCTCGTCCTGCTCCTCATCCTGCTCCTCGTCCTGCTCCTCGTCTTCGTCCTGCTCCTCATCCTGCTCCTCATCATGCTCCTCGTCCTGCCCCTCGTCCTGCTCCTCGTCCTGCTCCTCGTGCTGTTCCTCATCCTGCTCCTCGTCCTGCTCCTCGTCCTCCTCCTCGTCCTGCTCCTCGTCCTGCTCCTCGTCCTGCTCCTCGTCCTGCTCCTTGTCCTCCTCCTCGTCCTGCTCCTCGTCCTGCTCCTCGTCCTGTTCCTCATCCTGCTCCTCGTCCTCCTCCTCGTCTTCGTCCTGCTCTTCGTCCAGTTCCTCGTCCTGCCCCTCGTCCTGCTCCTCATCCTGCTCCTCGTCCTGCTCCTCATCCTGCTCCTCGTCCTGTTCCTCATCCTGTTCCTCGTCCTTCTCCTCATCCTGTTCCTCATCCTGCTCCTCGTCCTGCTCCTCGTCCTGCTCCTCGTCCTGCTCTTCATCCTGTTCCTCGTCCTCCTCCTCGTCCTGCTCCTCGTCCTGCTCCTCGTCCTGCTCCTCATCCTGCTCCTCGTCCTCCTCCTCGTCTTCGTCCTGCTCTTCGTCCAGTTCCTCGTCCTGCCCCTCGTCCTGCTCCTCATCCTGCTCCTCGTCCTGCTCCTCATCCTGCTCCTCGTCCTGCTCCTCTTCCTGCTCCTCGTCCTGTTCCTCGTCCTGCTCCTCATCCTGCTCCTCGTCCTGTTCCTCATCCTGCTCCTCGTCCTGTTCCTCGTCCTGCTCCTCGTCCTGTTCCTCGTCCTGCTCCTCGTCCTGCTCCTCGTCCTGCTCCTCGTCCTGTTCCTCGTCCTGCTCCTCGTCTTCGTCCTGTTCCTCATCCTACTCCTCGTCCTGCTCCTCGTCCTGTTCCTCATCCTGCTCCTCGTCCAGCTCCTCCTCCTGCTCCTCGTCCTGTTCCTCATCCTGCTCCTCGTCCTGCTCCTCGTCTTCGTCCTGTTCCTCATCCTGCTCCTCGTCCTGCTCCTCGACCTGTTCCTCATCCTGCTCCTCGTCCTGCTCCTCGTCTTCGTCCTGCTCCTCATCCTGCTCCTCGTCCTGCTCCTCGTCCTGCTCCTCGTCCTGTTCCTCATCCTGCTCCTCATCCTGCTCCTCATCCTGCTCCTCGTCCTGTTCCTCATCCTGCTCCTCGTCCTGCTCCTCATCCTGCTCCTCGTCCTGCTCCTGGTCTTCGTCCTGCTCCTCATCCTGCTCCTCATCATGCTCCTCGTCCTGCCCCTCGTCCTGCTCCTCGTCCTGCTCCTCGTGCTGTTCCTCATCCTGCTCCTCGTCCTGCTCCTCGTCCTCCTCCTCGTCCTGCTCCTCGTCCTGCTCCTCGTCCTGCTCCTCGTCCTGCTCCTTGTCCTCCTCCTCGTCCTGCTCCTCGTCCTGCTCCTCGTCCTGTTCCTCATCCTGCTCCTCGTCCTCCTCCTCGTCTTCGTCCTGCTCTTCGTCCAGTTCCTCGTCCTGCCCCTCGTCCTGCTCCTCATCCTGCTCCTCGTCCTGCTCCTCATCCTGCTCCTCGTCCTGTTCCTCATCCTGTTCCTCGTCCTTCTCCTCATCCTGTTCCTCATCCTGCTCCTCGTCCTGCTCCTCGTCCTGCTCCTCGTCCTGCTCTTCATCCTGTTCCTCGTCCTCCTCCTCGTCCTGCTCCTCGTCCTGCTCCTCGTCCTGCTCTTCATCCTGTTCCTCGTCCTCCTCCTCGTCCTCCTCCTCGTCCTGCTCCTCGTCCTGCTCCTCGTCCTGCTCCTCATCCTGCTCCTCGTCCTGTTCCTCTTCCTGCTCCTCGTCCTCCTCCTCGTCCTGCTCCTCGTCCTGCTCCTCGTCCTGTTCCTCCTACTGCTCCTCATCCTGCTGCTCGTCCTGCTCCTCGTCCTGCTCCTCTTCCTGCTCCTCATCCTGTTCCTCATCCTTCTCCTCGTCCTGCTCCTCGTCCTTCTCCTCGTCCTGCTCCTCATCCTGTTCCTCGTCCTCCACCTCGTCCTGCTCCTCGTCCTGCTCCTCGTCCTGCTCCTCGTCCTGCTCCTCGTCCTGTTCCTCGTCCTGCTCCTCGCCCTGCTCCTCGTCCTGCTCCTCGTCCTGCTCCTCGTCCTGCTCCTCGTCCTGCTCCTCGTCCTGTTCCTCGTCCTGCTCCTCGTCCTGCTCCTCGTCCTGCTCCTCGTCCTGTTCCTCGTCCTGCTCCTCGCCCTGCTCCTCGTCCTTCTCCTCATCCTGCTCCTCATCCTGCTCCTAATCCTGCTTCTCGTCCTGCTCCTCGTCCTGTTCCTCGTCCTGTTCCTCGTCCTGCTCCTCGCCCTGCTCCTCGTCCTTCTCCTCGTCCTGCTCCTCGTCCTGCTCCTCATCCTGCTCCTCGTCCTGCTCCTCGTCCTGTTCCTCATCCTGCTCCTCGTCCTGCTCCTCGTCCTGCTCCTCGTCCTGTTCCTCCTCCTGCTCCTCATCCTGCTCCTCGTCCTGCTCCTCGTCCTGCTCCTCTTCCTGCTCCTCATCCTGTTCCTCATCCTGCTCCTCATCCTGCTCCTCGTCCTTCTCCTCGTCCTGCTCCTCGTCCTGTTCCTCGTCCTGCTCCTCGTACTGCTCCTCATCCTGCTCCTCGTCCTGCTCCTCGTCCTGCTCCTCGTCCTCCTCCTCGTCCTGTTCCTCGTCCTGTTCCTCGTCCCGTTCCTCGTCCTGTTCCTCGTCCTGCCCCTCGTCCTGCTCCTCGTCCTGCTCCTCTTCCTGCTCCTCGTCCTGTTCCTCGTCCTGCTCCTCATCCTGCTCCTCGTCCTGTTCCTCATCCTGCTCCTCGTCCTGTTCCTCGTCCTGCTCCTCGTCCTGTTCCTCGTCCTGCTCCTCGTCCTGCTCCTCGTCCTGCTCCTCGTCCTGTTCCTCGTCCTGCTCCTCGTCTTCGTCCTGTTCCTCATCCTACTCCTCGTCCTGCTCCTCGTCCTGTTCCTCATCCTGCTCCTCGTCCAGCTCCTCCTCCTGCTCCTCGTCCTGTTCCTCATCCTGCTCCTCGTCCTGCTCCTCGTCTTCGTCCTGTTCCTCATCCTGCTCCTCGTCCTGCTCCTCGACCTGTTCCTCATCCTGCTCCTCGTCCTGCTCCTCGTCTTCGTCCTGCTCCTCATCCTGCTCCTCGTCCTGCTCCTCGTCCTGCTCCTCGTCCTGTTCCTCATCCTGCTCCTCATCCTGCTCCTCATCCTGCTCCTCGTCCTGTTCCTCATCCTGCTCCTCGTCCTGCTCCTCATCCTGCTCCTCGTCCTGCTCCTCGTCTTCGTCCTGCTCCTCATCCTGCTCCTCATCCTGCTCCTCGTCCTGCCCCTCGTCCTGCTCCTCGTCCTGCTCCTCGTGCTGTTCCTCATCCTGCTCCTCGTCCTGCTCCTCGTCCTCCTCCTCGTCCTGCTCCTCGTCCTGCTCCTCGTCCTGCTCCTCGTCCTGCTCCTTGTCCTCCTCCTCGTCCTGCTCCTCGTCCTGCTCCTCGTCCTGTTCCTCATCCTGCTCCTCGTCCTCCTCCTCGTCTTCGTCCTGCTCTTCGTCCAGTTCCTCGTCCTGCCCCTCGTCCTGCTCCTCATCCTGCTCCTCGTCCTGCTCCTCATCCTGCTCCTCGTCCTGTTCCTCATCCTGTTCCTCGTCCTTCTCCTCATCCTGTTCCTCATCCTGCTCCTCGTCCTGCTCCTCGTCCTGCTCCTCGTCCTGCTCTTCATCCTGTTCCTCGTCCTCCTCCTCGTCCTGCTCCTCGTCCTGCTCCTCGTCCTGCTCCTCATCCTGCTCCTCATCCTGTTCCTCTTCCTGCTCCTCGTCCTCCTCCTCGTCCTGCTCCTCGTCCTGCTCCTCGTCCTGTTCCTCCTACTGCTCCTCATCCTGCTGCTCGTCCTGCTCCTCGTCCTGCTCCTCTTCCTGCTCCTCATCCTGTTCCTCATCCTTCTCCTCGTCCTGCTCCTCGTCCTTCTCCTCGTCTTGCTCCTCATCCTGTTCCTCGTCCTGCTCCTCGTCCTGCTCCTCATCCTGCTCCTCGTCCTTCTCCTCGTCCTGCTCCTCGTCCTGCTCCTCGTCCTCCTCCTCGTCCTGTTCCTCATCCTGCTCCTCATCCTGCTCCTCATCCTGCCCCTCGTCCTGCTCCTCGTCCTCCTCCTCGTCCTGCCCCTCGTCCTGCTCCTCGTCCTCCTCCTCGTCCTGTTCCTCATCCTGCTCCTCGTCCTGCCCCTCGTCCTGCCCCACGTCCTGCTCCTCGTCCTCCTCCTCGTCCTGCCCCTCGTCCTGCTCCTCTTCCTCCTCCTCGTCCTGTTCCTCATCCTGCTCCTCATCCTGCCCCTCGTCCTGCTCCTCGTCCTGCTCCTCGTCCTCCTCCTCGTCCTGTTCCTCATCCTGCTCCTCGTCCTCCTCCTCGTCCTGTTCCTCATCCTGCTCCTCATCCTGTTCCTCGTCCTGTTCCTCGTCCTGTTCCTCGTCCTGCTCCTCGTCCTGCTCCTCGTCCTGCTCCTCGTCCTGCTCCTCATACTGCTCCTCGTCCTGTTCCTCGTCCTGTTCCTCGTCCTGCCCCTCGTCCTGCTCCTCGTCCTCCTCCTCGTCCTGTTCCTCATCCTGCTCCTCGTCCTGCCCCTCGTCCTGCCCCACGTCCTGCTCCTCGTCCTCCTCCTCGTCCTGCCCCTCGTCCTGCTCCTCTTCCTCCTCCTCGTCCTGTTCCTCATCCTGCTCCTCATCCTGCCCCTCGTCCTGCTCCTCGTCCTGCTCCTCGTCCTCCTCCTCGTCCTGTTCCTCATCCTGCTCCTCGTCCTCCTCCTCGTCCTGTTCCTCATCCTGCTCCTCATCCTGTTCCTCGTCCTGCTCCTCGTCCTGCTCCTCGTCCTGCTCCTCGTCCTGCTCCTCATACTGCTCCTCGTCCTGTTCCTCGTCCTGTTCCTCGTCCTGTTCCTCGTCCTGTTCCTCGTCCTGCTCCTCGTCCTGTTCCTCGTCCTGCTCCTCCTCCTGCTCCTCGTCCTGCTCCTCGTCCTGCTCCTCGTCCTGTTCCTCGTCCTGCTCCTCGTCCTGTTCCTCGTCCTGCTCCTCGTCCTGTTCCTCGTCCTGTTCCTCGTCCTGCTCCTCGTCCTGCTCCTCGTCCTGCTCCTCGTCCTGTTCCTCATCCTGCTCCTCGTCCTGCTCCTCGTCTTCGTCCTGTTCCTCATCCTGCTCCTCGTCCTGTTCCTCGTCCTGTTCCTCGTCTTGCTCCTCGTCCTGCTCCTCGTCCTGCTCCTCGTCCTGTTCCTCGTCCTGTTCCTCATCCTGCTCCTCGTCCAGCTCCTCCTCCTGCTCCTCGTCCTGTTCTTCATCCTGCTCCTCGTCCTGCTCCTCGTCTTCGTCCTGTTCCTCATCCTGCTCCTCGTCCTGCTCCTCGTCCTGTTCCTCATCCTGTTCCTCGTCCTGCTCCTCGTCTTCGTCCTGCTCCTCATCCTGCTCCTCGTCCTGCTCCTCGTCCTGCTCCTCGTCCTGCTCCTCGTCCTTCTCCTCGTCCTGCTCCTCGTCCTTCTCCTCGTCCTGCTCCTCGTCCTGCTCCTCATCCTGCTCCTCGTCCTTCTCCTCGTCCTGCTCCTCGTCCTGCTCCTCGTCCTGCCCCTCGTCCTGCCCCACGTCCTGCTCCTCATCCTGTTCCTCATCCTGCTCCTCGTCCTGCTCCTCGTCATTCTCCTCGTCGTGCTCCTCGTCCTGCTCCTCATCCTGCTCCTCGTCCTGCTCCTCGTCATGCTCCTCGTCCTTCTCCTCGTCCTGCTCCTCGTCCTGCTCCTCATCCTGCTCCTCGTCCTGCTCCTCGTCCTTCTCCTCATCCTGCTCCTCGTCCGGCTCCTCGTCCTGTTCCTCGTCCTGTTCCTCGTCCTGCTCCTTGTCCTGCTGCTCGTCCTGTTCCTCGTCCTGCTCCTCATCCTGCTCCTCGTCCTGCTCCTCGTCCTTCTCCTCATCCTGCTCCTCGTCCTGCTCCTCGTCCTGTTCCTCGTCCTGTTCCTCATCCTGCTCCTCTTCCTGCTCCTCGTCCTGCTCCTCGTCCTTCTCCTCGTCCTGTTCCTCGTCCTTCTCCTCGTCCTGTTCCTCATCCTTCTCCTCATCCTGCTCCTCATCCTGCTCCTCGTCCTTCTCCTCGTCCTGTTCCTCGTCCTTCTCCTCGTCCTGTTCCTCATCCTTCTCCTCGTCCTGCTCCTCATCCTGCTCCTCGTCCTGCTCCTCATCCTGTTCCTCGTCCTCCTCCTCGTCCTGCTCCTCGTCCTGCTCCTCATCCTGCTCCTCGTCCTCCTCCTCATCCTGCTCCTCGTCCTGCTCCTCGTCCTGCTCCTCGTCCTGCTCCTCATCCTGCTCCTCGTCCTCCTCCTCATCCTGCTCCTCGTCCTGCTCCTCGTCCTGCTCCTCGTCCTGCTCCTCGTCCTGCTCCTCATCCTGCTCCTCGTCCTGCTCCTCACCCTGCTCCTCATCCTGCCCCTCGTCCTGCTCCTCGTCCTGCTCCTCGTCCTGCTCCTCATCCTGTTCCTCGTCCTGCTCCTCATCCTGCTCCTCGTCCTGCTCCTCGTCCTGCTCCTCATCCTGCTCCTCATCCTGCTCCTCGTCCTGTTCCTCGTCCTGCTCCTCATCCTGCTCCTCATCCTGCTCCTCGTCCTGCTCCTCGTCCTGCTCCTCATCCTGCTCCTCATCCTGTTCCTCGTCCTCCTCCTCGTCCTGCTCCTCGTCCTGCTCCTCGTCCTGCTCCTCGTCCTGCTCCTCGTCCTGTTCCTCGTCCTGCTCCTCGCCCTGCTCCTCATCCTGCTCCTCGTCCTGCTCCTCGTCCTGCTCCTCATCCTGCTCCTCATCCTTCTCCTCGTCCTGTTCCTCGTCCTGCTCCTCATCCTGCTCCTCATCCTGCTCCTCGTCCTGCTCCTCGTCCTGCTCCTCATCCTGTTCCTCGTCCTCCTCCTCGTCCTGCTCCTCGTCCTGCTCCTCATCCTGCTCCTCGTCCTCCTCCTCGTCCTGCTCCTCGTCCTGCTCCTCGTCCTGTTCCTCGTCCTGCTCCTCGCCCTGCTCCTCATCCTGCCCCTCGTCCTGCTCCTCGTCCTGCTCCTCGTCCTGTTCCTCATCCTGCTCCTCGCCCTGCTCCTCATCCTGCCCCTCGTCCTGCTCCTCGTCCTGCTCCTCGTCCTGCTCCTCGTCCTGTTCCTCCTCCTGCTCCTCATCCTGCTCCTCATCCTGCTCCTCGTCCTGCTCCTCTTCCTGCTCCTCATCCTGTTCCTCATCCTGCTCCTCGTCCTACTCCTCGTCCTTCTCCTCGTCCTGCTCCTCATCCTGTTCCTCGTCCTGCTCCTCGTCCTGCTCCTCGTCCTTCTCCTCGTCCTTCTCCTCGTCCTGCTCCTCGTCCTGCTCCTCTTCCTCCTCCTCGTCCTGTTCCTCTTCCTGCTCCTCATCCTGCCCCTCGTCCTACTCCTCGTCCTCCTCCTCGTCCTGCCCCTCGTCCTGCTCCTCGTCCTCCTCCTCGTCCTGTTCCTCATCCTGCTCCTCGTCCTGCCCCTCGTCCTGCCCCACGTCCTGCTCCTCATCCTGTTCCTCGTCCTGTTCCTCGTCCCGTTCCTCGTCCCGTTCCTCGTCCTGCTCCTCGTCCTGCTCCTCGTCCTGCTCCTCGTCCTGCTCCTCTTCCTGCTCCTCGTCCTGCTCCTCATCCTGCTCCTCGTCCTGTTCCTCATCCTGCTCCTCGTCCTGCTCCTCGTCCTGCTCCTCATCCTGCTCCTCGTCCTGTTCCTCGTCCTGCTCCTCGTCCTGTTCCTCGTCCTGCTCCTCGTCCTGTTCCTCATCCTGCTCCTCGTCCTGCTCCTCGTCCTGCTCCTCGTCCTGCTCCTCGTCCTGCTCCTCGTCCTGTTCCTCATCCTGCTCCTCGTCCTGCTCCTCGTCCTGCTCCTCGTCCTGCTCCTCGTCCTGCTCCTCGTCCTGTTCCTCGTCCTGCTCCTCGTCTTCGTCCTGTTCCTCATCCTGCTCCTCGTCCTGCTCCTCGTCCTGTTCCTCCTACTGCTCCTCATCCTGCTGCTCGTCCTGCTCCTCGTCCTGCTCCTCTTCCTGCTCCTCATCCTGTTCCTCATCCTTCTCCTCGTCCTGCTCCTCGTCCTTCTCCTCGTCCTGCTCCTCATCCTGTTCCTCGTCCTCCACCTCGTCCTGCTCCTCGTCCTGCTCCTCATCCTGCTCCTCGTCCTGCTCCTCGTCCTGTTCCTCGTCCTGCTCCTCGCCCTGCTCCTCGTCCTGCTCCTCGTCCTGCTCCTCGTCCTGCTCCTCGTCCTGTTCCTCGTCCTGCTCCTCGTCCTGCTCCTCGTCCTGCTCCTCGTCCTGCTCCTCGTCCTGTTCCTCGTCCTGCTCCTCGCCCTGCTCCTCGTCCTTCTCCTCGTCCTGTTCCTCGTCCTGCTCCTCATCCTGCTCCTCATCCTGCTCCTAATCCTGCTTCTCGTCCTGCTCCTCGTCCTGTTCCTCGTCCTGCTCCTCGCCCTGCTCCTCGTCCTTCTCCTCGTCCTGCTCCTCGTCCTGCTCCTCATCCTGCTCCTCGTCCTGCTCCTCGTCCTGTTCCTCATCCTGCTCCTCGTCCTGCTCCTCGTCCTGCTCCTCGTCCTGTTCCTCCTCCTGCTCCTCATCCTGCTCCTCGTCCTGCTCCTCGTCCTGCTCCTTTTCCTGCTCCTCATCCTGTTCCTCATCCTGCTCCTCATCCTGCTCCTCGTCCTTCTCCTCGTCCTGCTCCTCGTCCTGTTCCTCGTCCTGCTCCTCGTACTGCTCCTCATCCTGCTCCTCGTCCTTCTCCTCGTCCTGCTCCTCGTCCTGCTCCTCGTCCTCCTCCTCGTCCTGTTCCTCGTCCTGTTCCTCGTCCCGTTCCTCGTCCTGTTCCTCGTCCTGCCCCTCGTCCTGCTCCTCGTCCTGCTCCTCTTCCTGCTCCTCGTCCTGTTCCTCGTCCTGCTCCTCATCCTGCTCCTCGTCCTGTTCCTCATCCTGCTCCTCGTCCTGTTCCTCATCCTGCTCCTCGTCCTGTTCCTCGTCCTGCTCCTCGTCCTGCTCCTCGTCCTGCTCCTCTTCCTGCTCCTCATCCTGTTCCTCGTCCTGCTCCTCATCCTGCTCCTCGTCCTGTTCCTCATCCTGCTCCTCGTCCTGCTCCTCGTCCTGCTCCTCGTCCTGTTCCTCGTCCTGCTCCTCGTCTTCGTCCTGTTCCTCATCCTGCTCCTCGTCCTGCTCCTCGTCCTGTTCCTCATCCTGCTCCTCGTCCAGCTCCTCCTCCTGCTCCTCGTCCTGTTCCTCATCCTGCTCCTCGTCCTGCTCCTCGTCTTCGTCCTGTTCCTCATCCTGCTCCTCGTCCTGCTCCTCGACCTGTTCCTCATCCTGCTCCTCGTCCTGCTCCTCGTCTTCGTCCTGCTCCTCATCCTGCTCCTCGTCCTGCTCCTCGTCCTGCTCCTCGTCCTGTTCCTCATCCTGCTCCTCATCCTGCTCCTCATCCTGCTCCTCGTCCTGTTCCTCATCCTGCTCCTCGTCCTGCTCCTCATCCTGCTCATCGTCCTGCTCCTCGTCTTCGTCCTGCTCCTCATCCTGCTCCTCATCCTGCTCCTCGTCCTGCCCCTCGTCCTGCTCCTCGTCCTGCTCCTCGTGCTGTTCCTCATCCTGCTCCTCGTCCTGCTCCTCGTCCTCCTCCTCGTCCTGCTCCTCGTCCTGCTCCTCGTCCTGCTCCTCGTCCTGCTCCTTGTCCTCCTCCTCGTCCTGCTCCTCGTCCTGCTCCTCGTCCTGTTCCTCATCCTGCTCCTCGTCCTCCTCCTCGTCTTCGTCCTGCTCTTCGTCCAGTTCCTCGTCCTGCCCCTCGTCCTGCTCCTCATCCTGCTCCTCGTCCTGCTCCTCATCCTGCTCCTCGTCCTGTTCCTCATCCTGCTCCTCGTCCTTCTCCTCATCCTGTTCCTCGTCCTTCTCCTCATCCTGTTCCTCATCCTGCTCCTCGTCCTGCTCCTCGTCCTGCTCCTCGTCCTGCTCTTCATCCTGTTCCTCGTCCTCCTCCTCGTCCTGCTCCTCGTCCTGCTCCTCGTCCTGCTCCTCATCCTGCTCCTCGTCCTGTTCCTCTTCCTGCTCCTCGTCCTCCTCCTCGTCCTGCTCCTCGTCCTGCTCCTCGTCCTGTTCCTCCTACTGCTCCTCATCCTGCTGCTCGTCCTGCTCCTCGTCCTGCTCCTCTTCCTGCTCCTCATCCTGTTCCTCATCCTTCTCCTCGTCCTGCTCCTCGTCCTTCTCCTCGTCCTGCTCCTCATCCTGTTCCTCGTCCTGCTCCTCGTCCTGCTCCTCATCCTGCTCCTCGTCCTTCTCCTCGTCCTGCTCCTCGTCCTGCTCCTCGTCCTCCTCCTCGTCCTGTTCCTCATCCTGCTCCTCATTCTGCTCCTCATCCTGCCCCTCGTCCTGCTCCTCGTCCTCCTCCTCGTCCTGCCCCTCGTCCTGCTCCTCGTCCTCCTCCTCGTCCTGTTCCTCATCCTGCTCCTCGTCCTGCCGCTCGTCCTGCCCCACGTCCTGCTCCTCATCCTGCTCCTCGTCCTGCCCCTCGTCCTGCTCCTCTTCCTCCTCCTCGTCCTGTTCCTCATCCTGTTCCTCGTCCTGCTCCTCGTCCTGCTCCTCATCCTGCTCCTCGTCCTTCTCCTCGTCCTGCTCCTCGTCCTGCTCCTCGTCCTCCTCCTCGTCCTGTTCCTCATCCTGCTCCTCATTCTGCTCCTCATCCTGCCCCTCGTCCTGCTCCTCATCCTGCCCCTCGTCCTGCTCCTCGTCCTGCTCCTCGTCCTCCTCCTCGTCCTGTTCCTCATCCTGCTCCTCGTCCTCCTCCTCGTCCTGTTCCTCATCCTGCTCCTCATCCTGTTCCTCGTCCTGTTCCTCGTCCTGTTCCTCGTCCTGCTCCTCGTCCTGCTCCTCGTCCTGCTCCTCGTCCTGCTCCTCATACTGCTCCTCGTCCTGTTCCTCGTCCTGTTCCTCGTCCTGCCCCTCGTCCTGCTCCTCGTCCTCCTCCTCGTCCTGTTCCTCATCCTGCTCCTCGTCCTGCCCCTCGTCCTGCCCCACGTCCTGCTCCTCATCCTCCTCCTCGTCCTGCCCCTCGTCCTGCTCCTCTTCCTCCTCCTCGTCCTGTTCCTCATCCTGCTCCTCATCCTGCCCCTCGTCCTGCTCCTCGTCCTGCTCCTCGTCCTCCTCCTCGTCCTGTTCCTCATCCTGCTCCTCGTCCTCCTCTTCGTCCTGTTCCTCATCCTGCTCCTCATCCTGTTCCTCGTCCTGCTCCTCGTCCTGCTCCTCGTCCTGCTCCTCGTCCTGCTCCTCATACTGCTCCTCGTCCTGTTCCTCGTCCTGTTCCTCGTCCTGTTCCTCGTCCTGCTCCTCGTCCTGTTCCTCGTCCTGCTCCTCCTCCTGCTCCTCGTCCTGCTCCTCGTCCTGCTCCTCGTCCTGTTCCTCGTCCTGCTCCTCGTCCTGTTCCTCGTCCTGCTCCTCGTCCTGTTCCTCGTCCTGTTCCTCGTCCTGCTCCTCGTCCTGCTCCTCGTCCTGTTCCTCATCCTGCTCCTCGTCCTGCTCCTCGTCTTCGTCCTGTTCCTCATCCTGCTCCTCGTCCTGTTCCTCGTCCTGTTCCTCGTCCTGCTCCTCGTCCTGCTCCTCGTCCTGTTCCTCGTCCTGTTCCTCGTCCTGTTCCTCATCCTGCTCCTCGTCCAGCTCCTCCTCCTGCTCCTCGTCCTGTTCCTCATCCTGCTCCTCGTCCTGCTCCTCGTCTTCGTCCTGTTCCTCATCCTGCTCCTCGTCCTGCTCCTCGTCCTGTTCCTCATCCTGTTCCTCGTCCTGCTCCTCGTCTTCGTCCTGCTCCTCATCCTGCTCCTCGTCCTGCTCCTCGTCCTGCTCCTCGTCCTGCTCCTCGTCCTTCTCCTCGTCCTGCTCCTCGTCCTTCTCCTCGTCCTGCTCCTCGTCCTGCTCCTCATCCTGCTCCTCGTCCTTCTCCTCGTCCTGCTCCTCGTCCTGCTCCTCGTCCTGCCCCTCGTCCTGCCCCACGTCCTGCTCCTCATCCTGTTCCTCATCCTGCTCCTCGTCCTGCTCCTCGTCATTCTCCTCGTCGTGCTCCTCGTCCTGCTCCTCATCCTGCTCCTCGTCCTGCTCCTCGTCATGCTCCTCGTCCTTCTCCTCGTCCTGCTCCTCGTCCTGCTCCTCATCCTGCTCCTCGTCCTGCTCCTCGTCCTTCTCCTCATCCTGCTCCTCGTCCGGCTCCTCGTCCTGTTCCTCGTCCTGTTCCTTGTCCTGCTCCTCGTCCTGTTCCTCGTCCTGCTCCTCATCCTGCTCCTCGTCCTGCTCCTCGTCCTTCTCCTCATCCTGCTCCTCGTCCTGCTCCTCGTCCTGTTCCTCGTCCTGCTCCTCGTCCTGCTTCTTAGTCATGCTCCTCGTCCTGTTCCTCGTCCTGTTCCTCATCCTGCTCCTCTTCCTGCTCCTCGTCCTGCTCCTCGTCCTTCTCCTCGTCCTGTTCCTCGTCCTTCTCCTCGTCCTGTTCCTCATCCTTCTCCTCATCCTGCTCCTCATCCTGCTCCTCGTCCTTCTCCTCGTCCTGTTCCTCGTCCTTCTCCTCGTCCTGTTCCTCGTCCTTCTCCTCGTCCTGTTCCTCATCCTTCTCCTCGTCCTGCTCCTCATCCTGCTCCTCGTCCTGCTCCTCATCCTGTTCCTCGTCCTCCTCCTCGTCCTGCTCCTCGTCCTGCTCCTCATCCTGCTCCTCGTCCTCCTCCTCGTCCTGCTCCTCGTCCTGCTCCTCGTCCTGCTCCTCGTCCTGCTCCTCATCCTGCTCCTCGTCCTCCTCCTCGTCCTGCTCCTCGTCCTGCTCCTCGTCCTGCTCCTCGTCCTGCTCCTCATCCTGCTCCTCGTCCTGCTCCTCACCCTGCTCCTCATCCTGCCCCTCGTCCTGCTCCTCGTCCTGCTCCTCGTCCTGCTCCTCGTCCTGTTCCTCGTCCTGCTCCTCGCCCTGCTCCTCATCCTGCTCCTCGTCCTGCTCCTCGTCCTGCTCCTCATCCTGCTCCTCATCCTTCTCCTCGTCCTGTTCCTCGTCCTGCTCCTCATCCTGCTCCTCATCCTGTTCCTCGTCCTCCTCCTCGTCCTGCTCCTCGTCCTGCTCCTCATCCTGCTCCTCGTCCTCCTCCTCGTCCTGCTCCTCGTCCTGCTCCTCGTCCTGTTCCTCGTCCTGCTCCTCGCCCTGCTCCTCATCCTGCCCCTCGTCCTGCTCCTCGTCCTGCTCCTCGTCCTGTTCCTCATCCTGCTCCTCGCCCTGCTCCTCATCCTGCCCCTCGTCCTGCTCCTCGTCCTGCTCCTCGTCCTGCTCCTCGTCCTGTTCCTCCTCCTGCTCCTCATCCTGCTCCTCATCCTGCTCCTCGTCCTGCACCTCTTCCTGCTCCTCATCCTGTTCCTCATCCTGCTCCTCATCCTACTCCTCGTGCTTCTCCTCGTCCTGCTCCTCATCCTGTTCCTCGTCCTGCTCCTCGTCCTGCTCCTCATCCTGCTCCTCGTCCTTCTCCTCGTCCTGCTCCTCGTCCTGCTCCTCTTCCTCCTCCTCGTCCTGTTCCTCTTCCTGCTCCTCATCCTGCCCCTCGTCCTACTCCTCGTCCTCCTCCTCGTCCTGCCCCTCGTCCTGCTCCTCGTCCTCCTCCTCGTCCTGTTCCTCATCCTGCTCCTCGTCCTGCCCCTCGTCCTGCCCCACGTCCTGCTCCTCATCCTGTTCCTCGTCCTGTTCCTCGTCCCGTTCCTCGTCCCGTTCCTCGTCCTGCTCCTCGTCCTGCTCCTCGTCCTGCTCCTCGTCCTGCTCCTCTTCCTGCTCCTCGTCCTGCTCCTCATCCTGCTCCTCGTCCTGTTCCCTCATCCTGCTCCTCGTCCTGCTCCTCGCCCTGCTCCTCATCCTGCTCCTCGTCCTGTTCCTCGTCCTGCTCCTCGTCCTGTTCCTCGTCCTGCTCCTCGTCCTGTTCCTCATCCTGCTCCTCGTCCTGCTCCTCGTCCTGCTCCTCGTCCTGCTCCTCGTCCTGTTCCTCATCCTGCTCCTCGTCCTGTTCCTCGTCCTGCTCCTCGTCCTGCTCCTCGTCCTGCTCCTCGTCCTGTTCCTCGTCCTGCTCCTCGTCTTCGTCCTGTTCCTCATCCTGCTCCTCGTCCTGCTCCTCGTCCTGTTCCTCATCCTGCTCCTCGTCCAGCTCCTCCTCCTGCTCCTCGTCCTGCTCCTCGTCTTCGTCCTGCTCCTCGTCCTGCTCCTCGTCCTGTTCCTCATCCTGCTCCTCGTCCTGCTCCTCGTCTTCGTCCTGCTCCTCATCCTGCTCCTCGTCCTGCTCCTCGTCCTGTTCCTCATCCTGCTCCTCATCCTGCTCCTCATCCTGCTCCTCGTCCTGTTCCTCATCCTCCTCCTCGTCCTGCTCCTCGTCCTGCTCCTCGTCCTGCTCCTCGTCCTCCTCCTCGTCCTGCTCCTCGTCCTGCTCCTCGTCCTGTTCCTCATCCTGCTCCTCGTCCTCCTCCTCGTCTTCGTCCTGCTCTTCGTCCAGTTCCTCGTCCTGCCCCTCGTCCTGCTCCTCGTCCTGCTCCTCGTCCTGCTCCTCGTCCTGCTCCTCGTCCTGCTCCTCGTCCTCCTCCTCGTCCTGCTCCTCGTCCTGCTCCTCGTCCTGTTCCTCGTCCTGTTCCTCGTCCTTCTCCTCATCCTGTTCCTCGTCCTGCTCCTCGTCCTGCTCCTCGTCCTGCTCCTCATCCTGTTCCTCGTCCACCTCCTCGTCCTGCTCCTCGTCCTCCTCCTCGTCCTGCTCCTCGTCCTCCTCCTCGTCCTGCTCCTCGTCCTGCTCCTCGTCCTGCTCCTCGTCCTGTTCCTCGTCCTGCTCCTCGTCCTGTTCCTCGTCCTGCTCCTCATCCTGCTCCTCGTCCTGTTCCTCGTCCTTCTCCTCATCCTGTTCCTCGTCCTGCTCCTCGTCCTGCTCCTCGTCCTGCTCCTCATCCTGTTCCTCGTCCTCCTCCTCGTCCTGCTCCTCGTCCTGCTCCTCGTCCTTCTCCTCGTCCTTCTCCTCCTCCTGCTCCTCGTCCTGCTCCTCGTCCTGTTCCTCGTCCTTCTCCTCATCCTGTTCCTCGTCCTGCTCCTCATCCTGCTCCTCGTCCTGCTCCTCGTCCTTCTCCTCGTCCTGCTCCTCGTCCTGTTCCTCGTCCTTCTCCTCATCCTGCTCCTCGTCCGGCTCCTCGTCCTGTTCCTCGTCCTTCTCCTCATCCTGCTCCTCGTCCTGTTCCTCGTCCTGCTCCTCGCCCTGCTCCTCGTCCTGTTCCTCGTCCTGTTCCTCGTCCTGCTCCTCATCCTGCTCCTCGCCCTGCTCCTCGTCCTGTTCCTCGTCCTGTTCCTCGTCCTGCTCCTCATCCTGCTCCTCGTCCTGCTCCTCGTCCTTCTCCTCGTCCTGCTCCTCGTCCTGTTCCTCGTCCTGCTCCTCATCCTGCTCCTCATCCAGCTCCTCGTCCTGTTCCTCGTCCTTCTCCTCATCCTGCTCCTCGTCCTGCTCCTCGTCCTGTTCCTCGTCCTTCTCCTCATCCTGCTCCTCGTCCTGTTCCTCGTCCTGCTCCTCGTCCTTCTCCTCATTCTGTTCCTCGTCCTGCTCCTCATCCTGTTCCTCGTCCTGCTCCTCGTCCTGCTCCTCGTCCTTCTCCTCGTCCTTCTCCTCGTCCTGTTCCTCGTCCTGCTCCTCGTCCTGCTCCTCGTCCTGCTCCTTGTCCTGTTCCTCTTCCTGCTCCTCATCCTGCTCCTCGTCCTGCTCCTCGTCCTTCTCCTCGTCCTGCTCCTCATCCTTCTCCTCATCCTGCTCCTCATCCTGCTCCTCGTCCTTCTCCTCATCCTGCTCCTCATCCTGCTCCTCATCCTGCTCCTCGTCCTTCTCCTCATCCTGCTCCTCATCCTGCTCCTCGTCCTGCTCCTCGTCCTTCTCCTCGTCCTGCTCCTCATCCTTCTCCTCATCCTGCTCCTCATCCTGCTCCTCATCCTGTTCCTCGTCCTTCTCCTCGTCCTGTTCCTCATCCTTCTCCTCATCCTGCTCCTCATCCTGCTCCTCGTCCTTCTCCTCATCCTGCTCCTCATCCTGCTCCTCGTCCTGTTCCTCATCCTTCTCCTCGTCCTGCTCCTCGTCCTGCTCCTCGTCCTGCTCCTCGTCCTTCTCCTCGTCCTGCTCCTCGTCCTGTTCCTCGTCCTTCTCCTCATCCTGCTCCTCGTCCGGCTCCTCGTCCTGTTCCTCATCCTTCTCCTCATCCTGCTCCTCGTCCTGCTCCTCGTCCTGTTCCTCGTCCTGTTCCTCGTCCTGCTCCTCGTCCTGCTCCTCGTCCTGTTCCTCGTCCTGTTCCTCATCCTTCTCCTCATCCTGCTCCTCATCCTTCTCCTCATCCTGCTCCTCATCCTGCTCCTCGTCCTGTTCCTCATCCTTCTCCTCATCCTGCTCCTCGTCCTGCTCCTCGTCCTTCTCCTCATCCTGCTCCTCATCCTGCTCCTCGTCCTGTTCCTCATCCTGCTCCTCGTCCTGTTCCTCGTCCTGCTCCTCGTCCTGTTCCTCGTCCTGCTCCTCATCCTGCTCCTCGTCCTGTTCCTCGTCCTGCTCCTCATCCTGCTCCTCGTCCTGCTCCTCGTCCTTCTCCTCATCCTGCTCCTCATCCTGCTCCTCGTCCTGTTCCTCATCCTGCTCCTCGTCCTGTTCCTCATCCTTCTCCTCATCCTGCTCCTCGTCCTTCTCCTCATCCTGCTCCTCGTCCTGCTCCTCGTCCTGTTCCTCATCCTGCTCCTCATCCTGTTCCTCGTCCTGTTCCTCGTCCTGCTCCTCGTCCTGTTCCTCGTCCTGCTCCTCATCCTGCTCCTCGTCCTGTTCCTCGTCCTGCTCCTCGTCCTGTTCCTCGTCCTGCTCCTCATCCTGGTCCTCATCCTGCTCCTCGTCCTGCTCCTCGTCCTTCTCCTCGTCCTGTTCCTCGTCCTGCTCCTCATCCTGTTCCTCGTCCTGCTCCTCGTCCTGCTCCTCATCCTGTTCCTCATCCTGCTCCTCGTCCTGTTCCTCGTCCTGCTCCTCATCCTGGTCCTCATCCTGCTCCTCGTCCTGCTCCTCGTCCTTCTCCTCGTCCTGTTCCTCGTCCTGCTCCTCATCCTGCTCCTCGTCCTGTTCCTCGTCCTGCTCCTCGTCCTGTTCCTCGTCCTGCTCCTCGTCCTGCTCCTCGTCCTGTTCCTCGTCCTGCTCCTCGTCCTGCTCCTCGTCCTGTTCCTCGTCCTGCTCCTCGTCCTGTTCCTCGTCCTGCTCCTCGTCCTGTTCCTCGTCCTGCTCCTCGTCCTGCTCCTCGTCCTGCTCCTCGTCCTGCTCCTCCTCCTGCTCCTCGTCCTGTTCCTCGTCCTGTTCCTCGTCCTGCTCCTCTTCCTGCTCCTCGTCCTGTTCCTCGTCCTGTTCCTCGTCCTGCTCCTCGTCCTGTTCCTCGTCCTGCTCCTCGTACTGTTCCTCGTCCTGCTCATCGTCCTTCTCTTCGTACTGTTCCTCGTCCTGTTCCTCGTCCTGTTCCTCGTCCTGTTCCTCGTCCTGCTCCTCGTCCTGTTCCTCGTCCTGCTCCTCGTCCTGTTCCTCATCCTGTTCCTCGTCCTGCTCATCGTCCTGCTCCTCGTCCTGCTCCTCGTCCTGCTCCTCGTCCTGCTCCTCATCCTGTTCCTCGTCCTGCTCCTCATCCTGCTCCTCGTCCTGCTCCTCGTCCTGTTCCTCATCCTGCTCCTCATCCTGCTCCTCGTCCTGCTCCTCGTCCTGTTCCTCGTCCTGCTCCTCATCCTGCTCCTCATCCTGCTCCTCGTCCTGCTCCTCGTCCTGCTCCTCATCCTGTTCCTCGTCCTCCTCCTCGTCCTGCTCCTCGTCCTGCTCCTCGTCCTGCTCCTCATCCTGTTCATCGTCCTGCTCCTCGCCCTGCTCCTCATCCTGCTCCTCGTCCTGCTCCTCATCCTGCTCCTCATCCTGCTCCTCGTCCTTCTCCTCGTCCTGTTCCTCGTCCTGCTCCTCGCCCTGCTCCTCATCCTGCCCCTCGTCCTGCTCCTCGTCCTGCTCCTCGTCCTGCTCCTCGTCCTGCTCCTCATCCTGCTCCTCGTCCTGCTCCTCGTCCTGCTCCTCATCCTGCTCCTCGTCCTGCTCCTCGTCCTGCTCCTCGTCCTGTTCCTCATCCTGCTCCTCGTCCTGCTCCTCATCCTGCTCCTCGTCCTGCTCCTAGTCTTCGTCCTGCTCCTCATCCTGCTCCTCATCCTGCTCCTCGTCCTGCCCCTCGTCCTGCTCGTCGTCCTGCTCCTCGTGCTGTTCCTCATCCTGCTCCTCGTCCTGCTCCTCGTCCTCCTCCTCGTCCTGCTCCTCGTCCTGCTCCTCGTCCTGCTCCTTGTCCTCCTCCTCGTCCTGCTCCTCGTCCTGCTCCTCGTCCTGTTCCTCATTCTGCTCCTCGTCCTCCTCCTCGTCTTCGTCCTGCTCTTCGTCCAGTTCCTCGTCCTGCCCCTCGTCCAGTTCCTCGTCCTGCCCCTCGTCCTGCTCCTCGTCCTGCTCCTCATCCTGCTCCTCGACCTGCCCCTCGTCCTGCTCCTCGTCCTCCTCCTCGTCCTGCCCCTCGTCCTGCTCCTCGTCCTCCTCCTCGTCCTGTTCCTCATCCTGCTCCTCATCCTGCCCCTCGTCCTGTTCCTCATCCTGCTCCTCGTCCTGCCCCTCGTCCTGCCCCACGTCCTGCTCCTCATCCTGTTCCTCGTCCTGTTCCTCGTCCCGTTCCTCGTCCTGTTCCTCGTCCTGCTCTTCGTCCTGTTCCTCGTCCTGCCCCTCGTCCTGCTCCTCGTCCTCCTCCTCGTCCTGCTCCTCGTCCTGCTCCTCGTCCTGTTCCTCGTCCTGTTCCTCGTCCTTCTCCTCATCCTGTTCCTCGTCCTGCTCCTCATCCTGCTCCTCGTCCTCCTCCTCGTCTTCGTCCTGCTCTTCGTCCTGTTCCTCGTCCTGCCCCTCGTCCTGCTCCTCGTCCTGCTCCTCGTCCTGCTCCTCATCCTGCTCCTCGTCCTGCTCCTCATCCTGTTCCTCGTCCTGTTCCTCGTCCTGCTCCTCATCCTGCTCCTCGTCCTGTTCCTCGTCCTGCTCCTCGTCCTGCTCCTCGTCCTGCTCCTCGTCCTGTTCCTCGTCCTCCTCCTCGTCCTGCTCCTCGTCCTCCTCCTCGTCCTGCTCCTCGTCCTCCTCCTCGTCCTGCTCCTCGTCCTCCTCCTCGTCCTGCTCCTCGTCCTGCTCCTCGTCCTGCTCCTCATCCTGCTCCTCGTCCTGTTCCTCGTCCTGCTCCTCGTCCTGCTCCTCGTCCTTCTCCTCATCCTTCTCCTCGTCCTGCTCCTCGTCCTGCTCCTCGTCCTGTTCCTCGTCCTGCTCCTCGTCCTGTTCCTCATCCTTCTCCTCATCCTGCTCCTCGTCCTGTTCCTCGTCCTGCTCCTCGTCCTGTTCCTCGTCCTTCTCCTCATCCTGCTCCTCGTCTTGTTCCTCGTCCTTCTCCTCATCCTGCTCCTCGTCATGCTCCTCGTCCTGCTCCTCGTCCTGTTCCTCGTCCTTCTCCTCATCCTGCTCCTCGTCCTGTTCCTCGTCCTTCTCCTCGTCCTGCTCCTCATCCTGTTCCTCGTCCTTCTCCTCATCCTGCTCCTCGTCCGGCTCCTCGTCCTGTTCCTCGTCCTTCTCCTCGTCCTGCTCCTCGTCCTGCTCCTCGTCCTGTTCCTCGTCCTGTTCCTCGTCCTGCTCCTTGTCCTGCTCCTCGTCCTGTTCCTCGTCCTGTTCCTCATCCTGCTCCTCATCCTGCTCCTCGTCCTGCTCCTCGTCCTGCTCCTCGTCCTTCTCCTCGTCCTGTTCCTCGTCCTGCTCCTAGTCCTGTTTCTCGTCCTTCTCCTCGTCCTGTTCCTCATCCTTCTCCTCATCCTGCTCCTCATCCTGCTCCTCGTCCTTCTCCTCATCCTGCTCCTCATCCTGCTCCTCGTCCTGCTCCTCATCCTGTTCCTCGTCCTCCTCCTCGTCCTGCTCCTCGTCCTGCTCCTCATCCTGCTCCTCGTCCTCCTCCTCGTCCTGCTCCTCGTCCTGCTCCTCGTCCTGCTCCTCGTCCTGTTCCTCGTCCTTCTCCTCGTCCTGCTCCTCGTCCTGCTCCTCGTCCTGTTCCTCGTCCTGTTCCTCGTCCTGCTCCTTGTCCTGCTCCTCGTCCTGTTCCTCGTCCTGTTCCTCATCCTGCTCCTCATCCTGCTCCTCGTCCTGCTCCTCGTCCTTCTCCTCGTCCTGTTCCTCGTCCTGCTCCTAGTCCTGTTCCTCGTCCTTCTCCTCGTCCTGTTCCTCATCCTTCTCCTCATCCTGCTCCTCATCCTGCTCCTCGTCCTTCTCCTCATCCTGCTCCTCATCCTGCTCCTCGTCCTGCTTCTCATCCTGTTCCTCGTCCTCCTCCTCGTCCTGCTCCTCGTCCTGCTCCTCATCCTGCTCCTCGTCCTCCTCCTCGTCTTCGTCCTGCTCTTCGTCCTGTTCCTCGTCCTGCCCCTCGTCCTGCTCCTCGTCCTGCTCCTTGTCCTGCTCCTCATCCTGCTCCTCGTCCTGCTCCTCGTCCTGTTCCTCGTCCTGTTCCTCGTCCTGCTCCTCATCCTGCTCCTCGTCCTGTTCCTCGTCCTGCTCCTCGTCCTGCTCCTCGTCCTGCTCCTCGTCCTGCTCCTCGTCCTGCTCCTCATCCTGTTCCTCGTCCTCCTCCTCGTCCTGCTCCTCGTCCTCCTCCTCGTCCTGCTCCTCGTCCTCCTCCTCGTCCTGCTCCTCATCCTCCTCCTCGTCCTGCTCCTCGTCCTGCTCCTCGTCCTGCTCCTCATCCTGCTCCTCGTCCTGTTCCTCGTCCTGCTCCTCGTCCTGCTCCTCGTCCTTCTCCTCGTCCTTCTCCTCGTCCTGCTCCTCATCCTGCTCCTCGTGCTGTTCCTCGTCCTGCTCCTCGTCCTGTTCCTCATCCTTCTCCTCATCCTGCTCCTCGTCCTGTTCCTCGTCCTGCTCATCGTCCTGTTCCTCGTCCTTCTCCTCATCCTGCTCCTCGTCTTGTTCCTCGTCCTTCTCCTCATCCTGCTCCTCGTCATGCTCCTCGTCCTGCTCCTCGTCCTGTTCCTCGTCCTTCTCCTCATCCTGCTCCTCGTCCTGTTCCTCGTCCTTCTCCTCGTCCTGCTCCTCGTCCTGTTCCTCGTCCTTCTCCTCGTCCTGTTCCTCGTCCTGCTCCTTGTCCTGCTCCTCGTCCTGTTCCTCGTCCTGTTCCTCATCCTGCTCCTCATCCTGCTCCTCGTCCTGCTCCTCGTCCTTCTCCTCGTCCTGTTCCTCGTCCTGCTCCTAGTCCTGTTCCTCGTCCTTCTCCTCGTCCTGTTCCTCATCCTTCTCCTCATCCTGCTCCTCATCCTGCTCCTCGTCCTTCTCCTCATCCTGCTCCTCATCCTGCTCCTCGTCCTGCTCCTCATCCTGTTCCTCGTCCTCCTCCTCGTCCTGCTCCTCGTCCTGCTCCTCATCCTGCTCCTCGTCCTCCTCCTCATCCTGCTCCTCGTCCTGCTCCTCATCCTGCTCCTCGTCCTGCTCCTCGTCCTGCTCCTCGTCCTGCTCCTCATCCTGCCCCTCGTCCTGCTCCTCGTCCTGCTCCTCGTCCTGCTCCTCCTCCTGTTCCTCGTCCTGCTCCTCATCCTGCACCTCGTCCTGCTCCTCGTCCTGCTCCTCGTCCTGCTCCTCATCCTGCTCCTCGTCCTTCTCCTCGTCCTGTTCCTCGTCCTGCTCCTCATCCTGCTCCTCATCATGCTCCTCGTCCTGCTCCTCGTCCTGCTCCTCATCCTGTTCCTCGTCCTCCTCCTCGTCCTGCTCCTCGTCCTGCTCCTCGTCCTGCTCCTCGTCCTGCTCCTCATCCTGTTCCTCGTCCTGCTCCTCGCCCTGCTCCTCATCCTGCTCCTCGTCCTGCTCCTCGTCCTGCTCCTCATCCTGCTCCTCATCCTGCTCCTCGTCCTTCTCCTCGTCCTGTTCCTCGTCCTGCTCCTCATCCTGCTCCTCATCCTGCTCCTCGTCCTGCTCCTCGTCCTGCTCCTCATCCTGCTCCTCGTCCTCCTCCTCGTCCTGCTCCTCGTCCTGCTCCTCATCCTGCTCCTCGTCCTCCTCCTCGTCCTGCTCCTCGTCCTGCTCCTCGTCCTGCTCCTCATCCTGCTCCTCATCCTGCTCCTCGTCCTTCTCCTCGTCCTGTTCCTCGTCCTGCTCCTCATCCTGCCCCTCGTCCTGCTCCTCGTCCTGCTCCTCGTCCTGCTCCTCGTCCTGCTCCTCATCCTGCTCCTCGTCCTGCTCCTCGTCCTGCTCCTCGTCCTGTTCCTCCTCCTGCTCCTCATCCTGCTCCTCGTCCTGCTCCTCGTCCTGCTCCTCTTCCTGCTCCTCATCCTGTTCCTCATCCTGCTCCTCATCCTACTCTTCGTCCTGTTCCTCATCCTGTTCCTCGTCCCGTTCCTCGTCCTGTTCCTCGTCCTGCTCCTTGTCCTGCTCCTCGTCCTGCTCCTCGTCCTGTTCCTCGTCCTGCTCCTCGTCCTGCTCCTCGTCCTGCTCCTCGTCCTGTTCCTCGTCCTGCTCCTCGTCCTGCTCCTCGTCCTGCTCCTCGTCCTGTTCCTCGTCCTGCTCCTCGTCCTGCTCCTCGTCCTGCTCCTCGTCCTGCTCCTCGTCCTGCTCCTCGTCTTCGTCCTGTTCCTCATCCTGCTCCTCGTCCTGCTCCTCGTCCTGTTCCTCATCCTGCTCCTCGTCCTGCCCCTCGTCCTGCCCCACGTCCTGCTCCTCATCCTGCTCCTCGTCCTGCTCCTCGTCCTGCTCCTCGTCCTGTTCCTCGTCCTGCTCCTCGTCCTGCTCCTCGTCCTGCTCCTCGTCCTGCTCCTCGTCCTGCTCCTCGTCTTCGTCCTGTTCCTCATCCTGCTCCTCGTCCTGCTCCTCGTCCTGCTACTCGTCCTGCCCCACGTCCTGCTCCTCGTCCTGCTCCTCGTCCTGTTCCTCATCCTGCTCCTCGTCCTGTTCCTCATCCTGCTCCTCGTCCTGCTCCTCGTCTTGCTCCTCGTCCTGTTCCTCGTCCTGTTCCTCGTCCTGTTCCTCGTCCTGCTCCTCGTCCTGCTCCTCGTCCTGCTCCTCGTCCTGCTCCTCGTCCTGCTCCTCGTCTTCGTCCTGTTCCTCATCCTGCTCCTCGTCCTGCTCCTCGTCCTGCTCCTCGTCCTGCCCCACGTCCTGCTCCTCGTCCTGTTCCTCGTCCTGTTCCTCGTCCTGCTCCTCGTCTTCGTCCTGTTCCTCATCCTGCTCCTCGTCCTGCTCCTCGTCCTGTTCCTCATCCTGCTCCTCGTCCTGCCCCTCGTCCTGCCCCACGTCCTGCTCCTCGTCCTGTTCCTCGTCCTGCTCCTCGTCCTGCCCCACGTCCTGCTCCTCGTCCTGCTCCTCATCCTGCTCCTCGTCCTGCTCCTCGTCCTGCTCCTCGTCCTGCTCCTCGTCCTGTTCCTCGTCCTGCTCCTCGTCCTGCTCCTCGTCCGGTTCCTCGTCCTGCTCCTCGTCTTCGTCCTGTTCCTCATCCTGCTCCTCGTCCTGCTCCTCGTCCTGTTCCTCATCCTGCTCCTCGTCCTGCTCCTCCTCCTGCTCCTCGTCCTGTTCCTCATCCTGCTCCTCGTCCTGCTCCTCGTCTTCGTCCTGTTCCTCATCCTGCTCCTCGTCCTGCTCCTCGTCCTGTTCCTCATCCTGCTCCTCGTCCTGCTCCTCGTCTTCGTCCTGCTCCTCATCCTGCTCCTCGTCCTGCTCCTCGTCCTGCTCCTCGTCCTGCTCCTCGTCCTGTTCCTCATCCTGCTCCTCGTCCTGTTCCTCATCCTGCTCCTCGTCCTGCTCCTCGTCCTGTTCCTCATCCTGCTCCTCGTCCTGCTCCTCGTCCTGCTCCTCGTCCTGTTCCTCATCCTGCTCCTCGTCCTGCTCCTCGTCCTGCTCCTCGTCTTCGTCCTGCTCCTCGTCCTGCTCCTCATCCTGCTCCTCGTCCTGCTCCTCGTCCTGTTCCTCATCCTGCTCCTCGTCCTGCTCCTCATCCTGCTCCTCGTCCTGCTCCTCGTCTTCGTCCTGCTCCTCATCCTGCTCCTCATCCTGCTCCTCGTCCTGCCCCTCGTCCTGCTCCTCGTCCTGCTCCTCATCCTGCTCCTCATCCTGCTCCTCGTCCTGTTCCTCATCCTGCTCCTCGTCCTGCTCCTCGTCCTGCTCCTCGTCCTCCCCCTCGTCCTGCTCCTCGTCCTGCTCCTCATCCTGCTCCTCATCCTGCTCCTCGTCCTGCCCCTCGTCCTGCTCCTCGTCCTGCTCCTCATCCTGCTCCTCATCCTGCTCCTCGTCCTGTTCCTCATCCTGCTCCTCGTCCTGCTCCTCATCCTGCTCCTCGTCCTGCTCCTCATCCTGCTCCTCGTCCTGCTCCTCGTCCTGTTCCTCATCCTGCTCCTCGTCCTGCTCCTCCTCCTGCTCCTCGTCCTGCTCCTCGTCCTGTTCCTCATCCTGCTCCTCGTCCTGCTCCTCGTCCTGCTCCTCGTCCTGTTCCTCATCCTGCTCCTCGTCCTCCTCCTCGTCTTCGTCCTGCTCTTCGTCCTGCTCCTCATCCTGCTCCTCATCCTGCTCCTCGTCCTGCCCCTCGTCCTGCTCCTCGTCCTGCTCCTCATCCTGCTCCTCATCCTGCTCCTCGTCCTGTTCCTCATCCTGCTCCTCGTCCTGCTCCTCGTCCTGTTCCTCATCCTGCTCCTCGTCCTGCTCCTCGTCCTGCTCCTCGTCCTCCTCCTCGTCCTGCTCCTCGTCCTGCTCCTCATCCTGCTCCTCATCCTGCTCCTCGTCCTGTTCCTCATCCTGCTCCTCGTCCTGCTCCTCGTCCTGTTCCTCGTCCTGTTCCTCGTCCTGTTCCTCGTCCTTCTCCTCATCCTGTTCCTCGTCCTGCTCCTCGTCCTCCTCCTCGTCCTGCTCCTCGTCCTGCTCCTCATCCTCCTCCTCGTCCTGCTCCTCATCCTGCTCCTCGTCCTGTTCCTCGTCCTGCTCCTCGTCCTGCTCCTCGTCCTTCTCCTCGTCCTTCTCCTCATTCTGCTTCTCGTCCTGTTCCTCGTCCTTCTCCTCATCCTGCTCCTCGTCCTGCTCCTCATCCTGCTCCTCGTCCTGCTCCTCGTCCTTCTCCTCGTCCTGCTCCTCGTCCTGTTCCTCATCCTGCTCCTCGTCCGGCTCCTCGTCCTGTTCCTTGTCCTTCTCCTCATCCTGCTCCTCGTCCTGCTCCTCATCCTGTTCCTCGTCCTGCTCCTCGTCCTGCTCCTCGTCCTTCTCCTCGTCCTTCTCCTCGTCCTGTTCCTCGTCCTGCTCCTCGTCCTGCTCCTCGTCCTGCTCCTTGTCCTGTTCCTCTTCCTGCTCCTCATCCTGCTCCTCGTCCTGCTCCTCGTCCTTCTCCTCGTCCTGTTCCTCGTCCTTCTCCTCGTCCTGTTCCTCATCCTTCTCCTCATCCTGCTCCTCATCCTGCTCCTCGTCCTTCTCCTCGTCCTTCTCCTCGTCCTGTTCCTCGTCCTGCTCCTCGTCCTGCTCCTCGTCCTGCTCCTTGTCCTGTTCCTCTTCCTGCTCCTCATCCTGCTCCTCGTCCTGCTCCTCGTCCTTCTCCTCGTCCTGTTCCTCGTCCTTCTCCTCGTCCTGTTCCTCATCCTTCTCCTCATCCTGCTCCTCATCCTGCTCCTCGTCCTTCTCCTCATCCTGCTCCTCATCCTGCTCCTTGTCCTGTTCCTCTTCCTGCTCCTCATCCTGCTCCTCGTCCTGCTCCTCGTCCTTCTCCTCGTCCTTCTCCTCGTCCTGTTCCTCATCCTTCTCCTCGTCCAGCTCCTCGTCCTGCTCCTCGTCCTGCTCCTCGTCCTGCTCCTCGTCCTTCTCCTCGTCCTGTTCCTCGTCCTTCTCCTCATCCTGCTCCTCGTCCGGCTCCTCGTCCTGTTCCTCGTCCTTCTCCTCATCCTGCTCCTCGTCCTGCTCCTCGTCCTGTTCCTCGTCCTGTTCCTCGTCCTGCTCCTCGTCCTGCTCCTCGTCCTGTTCCTCGTCCTGCTCCTCGTCCTGCTCCTCGTCCTGCTCCTCGTCCTGTTCCTCGTCCTGTTCCTCGTCCTGTTCCTCGTCCTGCTCCTCGTCCTGTTCCTCGTCCTTCTCCTCATCCTGCTCCTCATCCTTCTCCTCATCCTGCTCCTCATCCTGCTCCTCGTCCTGTTCCTCGTCCTTCTCCTCATCCTGCTCCTCGTCCTGCTCCTCGTCCTGTTCCTCGTCCTGTTCCTCGTCCTGCTCCTCGTCCTGCTCCTCGTCCTGTTCCTCGTCCTGCTCCTCGTCCTGCTCCTCGTCCTGCTCCTCGTCCTGTTCCTCGTCCTGTTCCTCGTCCTGCTCCTCGTCCTGTTCCTCGTCCTGTTCCTCATCCTTCTCCTCATCCTGTTCCTCGTCCTTCTCCTCATCCTGCTCCTCGTCCTTCTCCTCATCCTGGTCCTCGTCCTGTTCCTCATCCTGCTCCTCGTCCTGTTCCTCGTCCTGCTCCTCGTCCTGTTCCTCGTCCTGCTCCTCATCCTGCTCCTCGTCCTGTTCCTCATCCTGCTCCTCGTCCTGTTCCTCGTCCTGCTCCTCGTCCTGTTCCTCGTCCTGCTCCTCATCCTGCTCCTCGTCCTGTTCCTCATCCTGCTCCTCGTCCTGCTCCTCGTCCTGCTCCGCATCCTGCTCCTCGTCCTGCTCCTCATCCTGGTCCTCATCCTGCTCCTCGTCCTGCTCCTCGTCCTTCTCCTCGTCCTGTTCCTCGTCCTGCTCCTCGTCCTGTTCCTCGTCCTGCTCCTCGTCCTGCTCCTCGTCCTGTTCCTCATCCTGCTCCTCGTCCTGTTCCTCGTCCTGCTCCTCGTCCTGTTCCTCGTCCTGCTCCTCGTACTGTTCCTCGTCCTGCTCATCGTCCTTCTCTTCGTACTGTTCCTCGTCCTGTTCCTCGTCCTGTTCCTCGTCCTGTTCCTCGTCCTGCTCCTCGTCCTGTTCCTCGTCCTGCTCCTCGTCCTGTTCCTCGTCCTGCTCATCGTCCTGCTCCTCGTCCTGCTCCTCATCCTGCTCCTCATCCTGCTCCTCGTCCTTCTCCTCATCCTGTTCCTCGTCCTGCTCCTCGTCCTGCTCCTCGTCCTGCTCCTCATCCTGTTCCTCGTCCTCCTCCTCGTCCTGCTCCTCGTCCTGCTCCTCGTCCTGCTCCTCATCCTGCTCCTCATCCTGCTCCTCGTCCTTCTCCTCGTCCTGTTCCTCGTCCTGTTCCTCGTCCTGCTCCTCGCCCTGCTCCTCATCCTGCCCCTCGTCCTGCTCCTCGTCCTGCTCCTCGTCCTGCTCCTCGTCCTGCTCCTCATCCTGCTCCTCGTCCTGTTCCTCATCCTGCTCCTCGTCCTGCTCCTCGTCCTGCTCCTCGTCCTGTTCCTCCTCCTGCTCCTCATCCTGCTCCTCGTCCTGCTCCTCGTCCTGCTCCTCTTCCTGCTCCTCATCCTGTTCCTCATCCTGCTCCTCATCCTGCTCCTCGTCCTTCTCCTCGTCCTGCTCCTCATCCTGTTCCTCGTCCTGCTCCTCGTCCTGCTGCTCATCCTGCTCCTCGTCCTTCTCCTCGTCCTGCCCCTCGTCCTGCTCCTCGTCCTCCTCCTCGTCCTGCCCCTCGTCCTGCTCCTCGTCCTCCTCCTCGTCCTGTTCCTCATCCTGCTCCTCATCCTGCCCCTCGTCCTGCCCCACGTCCTGTTCCTCGTCCCGTTCCTCGTCCTGCTCCTCGTCCTGCTCCTCGTCCTGCTCCTCGTCCTGCTCCTCGTCCCGTTCCTCGTCCTGCTCCTCGTCCTGCTCCTCGTCCTGCTCCTCGTCCCGTTCCTCGTCCTGCTCCTCGTCCTGCTCCTCATCCTGCTCCTCGTCCAGCTCCTCGTCCTCCTCCTCGTCCTGTTCCTCATCCTGCTCCTCGTCCTGCCCCTCGTCCTGCCCCACGTGCTGCTCCTCATCCTGTTCCTCGTCCTGTTCCTCGTCCCGTTCCTCGTCCTGCTCCTCGTCCTGCTCCTCGTCCTGTTCCTCGTCCTGCTCCTCGTCCTGCTCCTCGTCCTGCTCCGCATCCTGCTCCTCGTCCTATTCCTCGTCCTGTTCCTCGTCCTGTTCCTCGTCCTGTTCCTCGTCCTGCTCCTCGTCCTGCTCCTCGTCCTGCTCCTCATCCTGCTCCTCGTCCTGTTCCTCGTCCTGCTCCTCATCCTGCTCCTCGTCCTGCTTCTCGTCCTGCTCCTCATCCTGCTCCTCGTCCTGTTCCTCGTCCTGCTCCTCGTCCTGTTCCTCGTCCTGCTCCTCGTCCTGTTCCTCATCCTGCTCCTCGTCCTGTTCCTCGTCCTGTTCCTCATCCTGCTCCTCGTCCTGCTTCTCGTCCTGCTCCTCATCCTGCTCCTCGTCCTGTTCCTCGTCCTGCTCCTCGTCCTGTTCCTCGTCCTGCTCCTCGTCCTGCTCCTCATCCTGCTCCTCGTCCTGTTCCTCGTCCTGCTCCTCATCCTGCTCCTCGTCCTGTTCCTCGTCCTGCTCCTCGTCCTGTTCCTCGTCCTGCTCCTCGTCCTGTTCCTCATCCTGCTCCTCGTCCTGTTCCTCGTCCTGCTCCTCGTCCTGGTCCTCGTCTTCGTCCTGTTCCTCGTCCTGCTCCTCGTCCTGCTCCTCGTCCTGTTCCTCATCCTGCTCCTCGTCCTGCTCCTCGTCTTCGTCCTGTTCCTCATCCTGCTCCTCGTCCTGCTCCTCGTCCTGTTCCTCATCCTGCTCCTCGTCCAGCTCCTCCTCCGGCTCCTCGTCCTGTTCCTCATCCTGCTCCTCGTCCTGCTCCTCGTCTTCGTCCTGCTCCTCATCCTGCTCCTCGTCCTGTTCCTCGTCCTGCTCCTCGTCCTGTTCCTCGTCCTGCTCCTCATCCTGCTCCTCGTCCTGTTCCTCATCCTGCTCCTCGTCCTGCTCCTCGTCCTGCTCCGCATCCTGCTCCTCGTCCTGCTCCTCATCCTGGTCCTCATCCTGCTCCTCGTCCTGCTCCTCGTCCTTCTCCTCGTCCTGTTCCTCGTCCTGCTCCTCGTCCTGTTCCTCGTCCTGCTCCTCGTCCTGCTCCTCGTCCTGTTCCTCATCCTGCTCCTCGTCCTGTTCCTCGTCCTGCTCCTTGTCCTGCTCCTCGTCCTGTTCCTCGTCCTGCTCCTCGTCCTGCTCCTCGTCCTGTTCCTCGTCCTGCTCCTCGTCCTGCTCCTCGTCCTGCTCCTCATCCTGCTCCTCTTCCTGTTCCTCGTCCTGCTCCTCGTCCTGCTCCTCGTCCTGCTCCTGGTCCTACTCCTCGTCCTGCTCCTCGTCCAGTTCCTCGTCCTGCTCCTCTTCCTGCTCCTCATCCTGCTCCTCGTCCTGTTCCTCGTCCTGCTCCTCGTACTGTTCCTCGTCCTGTTCCTCATCCTGTTCCTCGTCCTGCTCATCGTCCTGCTCATCGTCCTTCTCTTCGTACTGTTCCTCGTCCTGTTCCTCGTCCTGTTCCTCGTCCTGCTCCTCGTCCTGTTCCTCGTCCTGTCCTCGTCCTGTTCCTTGTCCTGTTCCTCATCCTGTTCCTCGTCCTGCTCATCGTCCTGCTCCTCGTCCTGCTCCTCATCCTGCTCCTCATCCTGCTCCTCGTCCTTCTCCTCGTCCTGTTCCTCGTCCTGCTCCTCGTCCTGCTCCTCGTCCTGCTCCTCATCCTGTTCCTCGTCCTCCTCCTCGTCCTGCTCCTCGTCCTGCTCCTCGTCCTGCTCCTCATCCTGCTCCTCATCCTGCTCCTCGTCCTTCTCCTCGTCCTGTTCCTCGTCCTGCTCCTCGCCCTGCTCCTCATCCTTCTCCTCATCCTGCTCCTCATCCTGCTCCTCATCCTGCTCCTCGTCCTGTTCCTTATCCTTCTCCTCATCCTGCTCCTCGTCCTGCTCCTCGTCCTGTTCCTCATCCTGCTCCTCGTCCTGTTCCTCATCCTGCTCCTCATCCTGCTCCTCGTCCTGCTCCTCGTCCTGCTCCTCGTCCTGCTCCTCGTCCTGCTCCTCGTCCTGCTCCTCGTCCTGTTCCTCATCCTGCTCCACATCCTGCTCCTCATCCTGCTCCTCATCCTGCTCCTCGTCCTGCTCCTCGTCTTCGTCCTGCTCCTCATCCTGCTCCTCGTCCTGCTCCTCGTCCTGCTCCTCGTCCTGCTCCTCGTCCTGCTCCTCGTCCTGTTCCTCATCCTGCTCCACATCCTGCTCCTCATCCTGCTCCTCGTCCTGCTCCTCGTCCTGCTCCTCGTCCTGTTCCTCATCCTGCTCCACATCCTGCTCCTCATCCTGCTCCTCGTCCTGCTCCTCGTCTTCGTCCTGCTCCTCATCCTGCTCCTCATCTTGCTCCTCGTCCTGCTCCTCATCCTGCTCCTCGTCCTGCTCCTCATCCTGCGCCTCGTCCTGTTCCTCGTCCTGCTCCTCATCCTGCGCCTCGTCCTGTTCCTCGTCCTGTTCCTCATCCTGCTCCGCGTCCTGTTCCTCGTCCTGCTCCTCATCCTGCTCCTGATCCTTCTCCTCATCCTGCTCCTCATCCTGCTCCTCATCCTGCTCCTCGTCCTGTTCCTTATCCTTCTCCTCATCCTGCTCCTCGTCCTGCTCCTCGTCCTGTTCCTCATCCTGCTCCTCGTCCTGTTCCTCATCCTGCTCCTCATCCTGCTCCTCGTCCTTCTCCTCGTCCTTTTCCTCGTCCTGCTCCTCGCCCTGCTCCTCATCCTGCCCCTCGTCCTGCTCCTCGTCCTGCTCCTCGTCCTGGTCCTCGTCCTGCTCCTCATCCTGCTCCGCGTCCTGTTCCTCATCCTGTTCCTCATCCTGCTCCTCGTCCTGCTCCTCGTCCTGCTCCTCGTCCTGCTCCTCATCCTACTCCTCGCCCTGCTCCTCATCCTGCCCCTCGTCCTGCTCCTCGTCCTGTTCCTCCTCCTGCTCCTCATCCTGCTCCTCGTCCTGCTCCTCGTCCTGCTCCTCTTCCTGCTCCTCATCCTGTTCCTCATCCTGCTCCTCATCCTGCTCCTCGTCCTTCTCCTCGTCCTGCTCCTCATCCTGTTCCTCGTCCTGCTCCTCGTCCTGCTGCTCATCCTGCTCCTCGTCCTTCTCCTCGTCCTGCCCCTCGTCCTGCTCCTCGTCCTCCTCCTCGTCCTGCCCCTCGTCCTGCTCCTCGTCCTCCTCCTCGTCCTGTTCCTCATCCTGCTCCTCGTCCTGCTCCTCGTCCTGCTCCTCGTCCTGCTCCTCGTCCCGTTCCTCGTCCTGCTCCTCGTCCTGCTCCTCGTCCTGCTCCTCGTCCCGTTCCTCGTCCTGCTCCTCGTCCTGCTCCTCGTCCTGCTCCTCGTCCTCCTCCTCGTCCTGTTCCTCATCCTGCTCCTCGTCCTGCCCCTCGTCCTGCCCCACGTCCTGCTCCTCATCCTGCTCTCGACCTGCCCCTCGTCCTGCTCCTCGTCCTCCTCCTCGTCCTGCCCCTCGTCCTGCTCCTCGTCCTCCTCCTCGTCCTGTTCCTCATCCTGCTCCTCGTCCTGCCCCTCGTCCTGCCCCACGTCCTGCTCCTCATCCTGTTCCTCGTCCTGTTCCTCGTCCCGTTCCTCGTCCTGCTCCTCGTCCTGCTCCTCGTCCTGTTCCTCGTCCTGCTCCTCGTCCTGCTCCTCGTCCTGCTCCTCATCCTGCTCCTCGTCCTATTCCTCGTCCTGTTCCTCGTCCTGTTCCTCGTCCTGTTCCTCGTCCTGCTCCTCGTCCTGCTCCTCGTCCTGCTCCTCATCATGCTCCTCGTCCTGTTCCTCGTCCTGCTCCTCATCCTGCTCCTCGTCCTGCTTCTCGTCCTGCTCCTCATCCTGCTCCTCGTCCTGTTCCTCGTCCTGCTCCTCGTCCTGTTCCTCGTTCTGCTCCTCGTCCTGTTCCTCATCCTGCTCCTCGTCCTGTTCCTCGTCCTGTTCCTCATCCTGCTCCTCGTCCTGCTTCTCGTCCTGCTCCTCATCCTGCTCCTCGTCCTGTTCCTCGTCCTGCTCCTCGTCCTGTTCCTCGTCCTGCTCCTCGTCCTGTTCCTCATCCTGCTCCTCGTCCTGTTCCTCGTCCTGCTCCTCGTCCTGGTCCTCGTCTTCGTCCTGTTCCTCGTCCTGCTCCTCGTCCTGCTCCTCGTCCTGTTCCTCGTCCTGCTCCTCGTCCTGCTCCTCGTCTTCGTCCTGTTCCTCATCCTGCTCCTCGTCCTGCTCCTCGTCCTGTTCCTCATCCTGCTCCTCGTCCAGCTCCTCCTCCGGCTCCTCGTCCTGTTCCTCATCCTGCTCCTCGTCCTGCTCCTCGTCTTCGTCCTGCTCCTCATCCTGCTCCTCGTCCTGCTCCTCGTCCTGCTCCTCGTCCTGTTCCTCATCCTGCTCCACATCCTGCTCCTCATCCTGCTCCTCGTCCTGCTCCTCGTCCTGCTCCTCGTCCTGCTCCTCGTCCTGTTCCTCATCCTGCTCCACATCCTGCTCCTCATCCTGCTCCTCGTCCTGATCCTCGTCTTCGTCCTGCTCCTCATCCTGCTCCTCATCTTGCTCCTCGTCCTGCTCCTCATCCTGCTCCTCGTCCTGCTCCTCATCCTGCGCCTCGTCCTGTTCCTCGTCCTGCTCCTCATCCTGCGCCTCGTCCTGTTCCTCGTCCTGTTCCTCATCCTGCTCCGCGTCCTGTTCCTCGTCCTGCTCCTCATCCTGCTCCTCATCCTTCTCCTCATCCTGCTCCTCATCCTGCTCCTCATCCTGCTCCTCGTCCTGTTCCTTATCCTTCTCCTCATCCTGCTCCTCGTCCTGCTCCTCGTCCTGTTCCTCATCCTGCTCCTCGTCCTGTTCCTCGTCCTGCTCCTCATCCTGCTCCTCGTCCGGCTCCTCGTCCTGCTCCGCATCCTGCTCCTCGTCCTGCTCCTCATCCTGCTCCTCATCCTGCTCCTCGTCCTGCTCCTCGTCCTTCTCCTCGTCCTGTTCCTCGTCCTGCTCCTCGTCCTGTTCCTCGTCCTGTTCCTCGTCCTGCTCCTCGTCCTGTTCCTCGTCCTGCTCCTCGTCCTGTTCCTCTTCCTGCTCCTCGTCCTGCTCCTCGTCGTGTTCCTCGTCCTGCTCCTTGTCCTGCTCCTCGTCCTGCTCCTCATCCTGCTCCTCTTCCTGTTCCTCGTCCTGCTCCTCGTCCTGCTCCTCGTCCTGCTCCTGGTCCTGCTCCTCGTCCTGCTCCTCGTCCTGTTCCTCGTCCTCTTCCTCGTCCTGCTCTTCTTCCTGCTCCTCGTCCTGTTCCTCGTCCTGTTCCTCATCCTGCTCCTCGTCCTGTTCCTCGTCCTGCTCCTCGTAGTGTTCCTCGTCCTGCTCCTCGTCCTGCTCCTCGTCCTGTTCCTCGTCCTGTTCCTCGTCCTGTTCCTCGTCCTGTTCCTCGTCCTGCTCCTCGTCCTGTTCCTCGTCCTGCTCCTCGTAGTGTTCCTCGTCCTTCTCCTCGTCCTGTTCCTCGTCCTGTTCCTCGTCCTGTTCCTCGTCCTGTTCCTCGTCCTGCTCCTCGTCCTGTTCCTCGTCCTGCTCCTCGTCCTGCTCCTCGTCCTGTTCCTCGTCCTGTTCCTCGTCCTGTTCCTCGTCCTGCTCATCGTCCTGCTCCTCGTCCTGCTCCTCGTTCTGCTCCTCGTCCTGTTCCTCGTCCTGCTCCTCGTCTTCGTCCTGCTCCTCGTCCTGCTCCTCGTCCTGTTCCTCGTCCTGCTCCTCATCCTGCTCCTCGTCCTGCTCCTCGTCCTGTTCCTCGTCCTGCTCCTCGTCCTGCTCCTCGTCCTGCTCCTCGTCCTGTTCCTCGTCCTGCTCCTCGTCCTGCTCCTCGTCCTGCTCCTCGTCCTGTTCCTCGTCCTGTTCCTCGTCCTGTTCCTCGTCCTGCTCCTCATCCTGCTCCTCGTCCTGCTCCTCATCCTGCTCCTCGTCCTGCTCCTCATCCTGCTCCTCGTCTTCGTCCTGCTCCTCATCCTGCTCCTCGTCCTGTTCCTCGTCCTGCTCCTCGTCCTGTTCCTCGTCCTGCTCCTCATCCTGCTCCTCGTCCTGTTCCTCGTCCTGCTCCTCATCCTGCTCCTCGTCTTCGTCCTGCTCTTGATCCTGCTCCTCGTCCTGTTCCTCGTCCTGCTCCTCGTCCTGCTCTGCATCCTGCTCCTCGTCCTGCTCCTCGTCCTGCTCCTTGTCCTGCTCCTCGTCCTGCTCCTTGTCCTGCTCCTCATCCTGCTCCTCGTCCTGCTCCTCGTCCTGCTCCTCATCCTGCTCCTCGTCCTGCTCCTCATCCTGCTCCTCGTCCTGCTCCTCGTCCTGCTCCTCGTCCTGTTCCTCATCCTGCTCCTCATCCTGCTCCTCGTCTTCGTCCTGTTCCTCGTCCTGCTCCTCGTCCTGTTGCTCATCCTGCTCCTCGTCCTGCTCCTCGTCCTGTTCCTCGTCCTGTTCCTCGTCCTGCTCCTCGTCCTGCTCCTCATCCTGCTCCTCGTCCTGCTCCTCATCCTGTTCCTCATCCTGCCCCTCGTCCTGCTCCTCATCCTGCTCCTCATCCTGCTCCTCGTCCTGCTCCTCGTCCTCCTCCTCGTCCTTCTCCTCGTCCTCCTCTTCATCCTCCTCCTACTCCTCGTCCTCCTCCTCGTCCTTCTCCTCGTCCTCCTCTTCATCCTCCTCCTGCTCTTCATCCTCCTCCGCTCCCTCTTTGTCCTCCTGAGGTAGACCTGCAATCCCTGGTGGCAATGGCTGGGCCCTCTGAATGGTTAGGTTGTGCAGCATGCAACACACAATGACGAAAAGGGAGACTCAAACAGCAGAGTACTGCAGGGCTCCTCTGGAGCAGTCAAGGCAGCAGAACTGTTGTTTCAGCACCCCGAGTGTAATGTATGTACATAAGGTCTGAGTTGGCTGGAGAAAATAAAATGGAAATGGTAAGATATCAAAGCTTTGTCATCAGCGGATGATGATTTGTGTGCTCAAGTGCTGAGCAAATTTCCCTCACTGTTTGAACCGGGAATTGGCAGCTTCAAGGGAGCCAAGGTGCAGATTGACCGAGGCCCGGACGCAAGGCCCATCCATCACAAAGCCAGGGCGGTCCCACACATGATGAGGTAAAAGGTTGAGCTCAAATTGGACAGCTACAGCGCAAGGGGGTCATCTCACCAGTCGAATTTAATGAATGGGCCAGTCCCATTGTTCCGGTGTTAAAGAGCGACGGCACGGTCAGGATTTGTGGAGATTACAAGGTCACGATCAAACCGAGTTTCGAAACAAGATCAGTACTATTATATATGTAAACTTGTATTTACTCTGTACAGCCACCAGAGGGCTCATCCCCTGGAGTCCCAAGGGATCCCATAATCCCTTGGGAGCACAGGTATTTAAGGAGGCTTCACATGTTGGAGAGGCACTCTGGAGACCTGCAATAAAAGATTAAGGTCACACTTTACTTTGAGCTCACAGTGTTCAGTCTGACTCTTTCTCCATACACTACAACTGGTGACGAGATACAGATAGCGAACCCAAAGATGCAGAGAACAGTGGGCATCCTGGAGAAATTCTCAGAGGGAGATGATTGGGAAACTTTTGTGGAGCGACTCGAACAATACTTCGTGGCCAACGAGCTAGATGGGGAAGCGAGCGTTACCAATCGAAGGGCGATCCTCCTCACCGTCTGTGGGGCACCAACGTATGGCCTCATGAAGAATCTGCTTACTCCAGCGAAACCCATGGAGAAATCATAGGACGATTTGTGCACACTGGTCCGACAGCATTTGAAACCGAAGGAAAGCGTTCTGATGGTAAGGTATCGGTTCTACACCTACAAAAGGTCTGAAGGCCAGGAAGTGGCAAGTTATGTCGCTGAGCTAAGACGCCTTGCAGGACATTGCGAATTTGAAGGACGTTTGGAGCACATGCTCAGAGACTTTTTCGTACTTGGCATTGGCCACGAAACCATACTTCGCAAACTTTTGACTGTAGAGACCCCAACCTTGAGTAAAGCCATAGCGATAGCCCAGGCATTCATTGCCACTAGTGACAATACGAAGCAAATTTCTCAGTACACAAGTGCTGCTACAAGTACTGTGAACAAAGTGATGTTGTTTTTAAATCGTAACATACAGGGCAGGTCACACATACCTGCAGCTACACGTTCGCAGATGTCTCAGAGTCCATCATCAAAGGTGATGAATGCAAGGCCATTAACACCTTGTTGGCGCTGTGGGGTGATCACAGTTTCCATTCATGCTGATTCAAAGAGTATGTTTGCAAGGGCTGTGGAACAATTGGACACCTCCAACGAGTGTGCAGGCGAGCTGCAAAGCCTGTTAAACCTGCAAACCACCATGTTGCAGAAGAGGACAGATCCACGGAGGATCACGATGAAACAGAGCCTCAGATCGAGGAGGCAGAGGTACATGGGGTGCACACATTCACCACGAATTGTCCCCCGATAATGCTGAATGTTGAATTAAATGGACTCCTGGTTTCAATGGAGCTGGACACGGGCGCGAGCCAGTCCTTCGTGGGCAAAAAGACTTTTGAAAGGTTGTGGTGCAACAAGGCCTCAAGGCCAGTCTTAACTCCAGTTCGCATGAGACTAAGAACTTACACTAAAGAACTGATTCCTGTAATCGGCAGTGCTACCGTAAAGGTCTCCTACGATGGAGCGGTGCACAAGCTACCACTCTGGGTGGTACCGGGCGATGGTCTCGCGCTGCTCAGCAGGAGCTGGCTGGGAAAGATATGCTGGAATGGCTTTATCTCTTCCTGCATTTCCACTGGGACACTGGACCAGCTCCTGTGAAGCACACAGCTTTTGACTAGAGATAATAAGGGGTCCTGGTTTGTCCAGGTTTTGATCTGCCGGGCAGTGACGGGTGATTGCTCACTCTCAAATGCTTCCATAACCATGGCGAAATCTGCGGGTTGTGCCATTTCCACCCCCATGGTGGGCAATGGCAGCCTACTGAGAGCATCGGCGCAGTTTTCTGTGCCTGGCCTGTGGTGGATGGTATAGTTGTATGCGGACAACGTGAGCGCCCATCTCTGGATGCGGGCCGATGCATTAGTATTTATCCCCTTACTCTCGGAGAACAGGGATATAAGTTGCTTATGGTCAGTTTCCAATTCGAATTTTAGCCCAAACAGATATTGATGTATTTTCTTACCCCATTGACGCACGCTAACGCTTCTTTCTCAATCATGCTGTAGGCTCTCTCAGCCTTAGACAGACTCCTGGATGCTTAAGTAATCGATTGCAGTTTCCCGAAATCATTAGCTTGTTGCAATACACACCCAACACCATGTGTCGACGCATCACATGCTAGTACCAAATGCTTACATGGATCATACAACACAAGCAATTTGTTTGAGCATAACAATTTTCTCGCTTTTACAAAAGCATTTTCTTGGCTTTTGCCCCAAACCCATTCACCCCCGTTGTAGACGTGTACTCCACGTGGATTGAATGCAGTTATTCTAACTGCATGCAGTTATTCTAACAGTGTGCTGAGACCCACTTGAGAGTGAGCAATCACCCGTCACTGCCCGGCAGATCAAAACCTGGACAAGCCAGGACCCCTTATTATCTCTAGTCAAAAGTTATGTGCCTCATGGGAGCTGGTCCAGTGTCCCAGTGGAAATGCAGGAAGAGATAAAGCCGTTCCAGCGGCGCAAAGATGAAATGTCTATATAGGCAGACTGCCTTCTGCAGGGCAATCAAGTAGTGGTCCCCAAGAAGGGCAGAGACACCTTCATCAATGACCTCCACAGTACCCACCCAGGCATTGTAATGATGAAAGCGATAGCCAGATCCCACGTGTGGTGGCCCGGTATCAATGCAGACTTAGAGTCCTGCATTCACAGATGTAATACACGCTCGCAGTTAAGCTATGTACCCAGCAAGGCGCTGCTAAGTTTATGGTCTTGGCCCTCCAAACAGTGATCTAGGGTACACGTCGACTATGCAGGCCCGTTCTTGGGTAAAATGTTCCTTGTGGTTGTAGACGTGTACTCCACGTGGATTGAATGTGAGATAATGTCGGCTAGCATGTCTGCTACCACTACTGAAAGCCTGCGGGCCATGTTTGCCACACACGGCCTACCCGATGTCCTGGTGAGCGAGAACCAGCCATGTTTTACCAGTGCTGAGTTCAAAGAATTCATAACCCGTAACGGGATCAAACATGTCACATCTGCCCCGTTTAAACCAGCGTCCAATGGTCAGGCAGAGAGAGCAGTGTAAACCATCAAGCAAGGCTTGAAGAGGGTAACTGAAGGCTCACTGCAGACTCGCCTATCCTGAGTCCTGCTTAGCTACCGCACGAGACCACACTCACTCACTGGAATCCCACCTGCTGAACTGCTCATGAAAAGAGCACTTAAGACAAGGCTCTCGTTAGTTCACCCTGATCTACATGAACAGACAGAGAGCAGGCAGCTTCAACAAAGTGAATACCATGATAGGGCAAATGTGTCACGCGAGATTGAAATCAATGATCCTGTATTTGTATTAAATTATGGACAAGGTCCCAAGTGACTTCCCGGCACTGTCATGGTCATGGAGAGGAGCAGGGTGTTTCGGGTCAAACTTTCAAATGGACTCATTCACTGGAAACACTTGGACCAAATCAAACTCAGATTTACGGACTATCCTGAGCAACTCAGCTTGGACCCCCAACATACACACCAGTGGCAACCGGCACCACGGTTAACCACGAAGCAGAACCCATCATCCACAGCAGCCCAGCAGGGCCCAACACACCAAGCAGCCCAGCAAGGCCAGCTGCACAGCAGCCCAGCAAGGCCCAACAAATGATTCAACAACATCAGCTTTCACACCGAGATGATCAACCAGGGCAAGAAGGGACCCAGATCGACTCACATTGTAAATAGTTATGCCATTGACTTTGGGGGGCAGTGTTGTTATATATGTATACGTATTTACTCTCTACAGCCACCAGAGGACTCATCCCCTAGAGTCTCAAGGGATCCCATAATCTCTTGGGAGCACAGGTATTTAAGGAGGCTTCACAGGTTGGAGAGGCACTCTGGAGACCTGCAATGAAAGACTAAGGTCACAATTTACTTTGAGCTCACAGTGTTCAGTCTGACTCTTTCTCCATGCTCTACAAGTACCCGCTTCCGCAAGCTGATGACCTGTTTGCAATACTAGCCGGGGAAAAATAGTTCACCAAATTGGATTTAATGTCAGCCTACATGACACAGGAACTGGTTGAATCATCAAAGAAACTTACGTGCATCAACATGCACAAAGGACTGTTTATTTACAACAGGTGCCCTTTTGGCATTCGTTCGGCGGCAGCCATATTTCAGAGAAACATGGAGAGCTTATTGAAATCCATCCCCAGGACCGTGGTATTCCAAGACGACATCCTAGTCACGGGTCGTGACACCGCCGAGCACCTGCACAATCTGGAAGAGGTTCTGTGTCGTCTGGACAAAGTGGGACTCGGGCTGAAATTTTCAAAATGCGTTTTCATGGCACCAAAGGTCGAATTCCTTGGACGAAAGTTTGCTGCAGACGGCATCAGGCCTACAGAAGTGAAAACAGAGGCCATCAAAAATGCACCCAGGCCCCAGAATGTGACGGAGCTGCGTTCGTTCCTGGGTCTTCGCAACTACTTTGGTAACTTCTTACTCACATTGAGCACAGTATTAGAGCCTTTGCACAAGCTGCTCAGGAAAGGAGATGACTGAGTGTGGGGTGAACTTCAAGCCAGAGCCTTTGAGAAGGCTAGAAATTTGTTGTGTTCCTACAAGCTACTGGTACTGTATGACCCATGCAAGCGTCTAGTTTTGACCTGTGATGCATCATCCTATGGGGTAGGCTGCGTATTCCAGCAAGCCAATGAGTCAGGCAAACTACAACCAGTTGCAGACGCGTCTTGAAGCCTGTCCAAGGTGGAAAGAGCCTACGGCATGGTAGAGAAAGAGGCTTTAGCGTGTGCTGATGGGGTAAAAATAATGCACCAGCACCTGTTTGGTATCCAGCTCGAAGCGAAGCCCAATCACAAGCCGTTTATATCATTGTTCTCGGAACACAAAGGTATCAATACCAAAGCGTTGTCCCGCATCCGGAGGTGGGCGTTGACATTATCTGCCTATGATTATGTCATTCACCACAGACCAGGCACCGACAACTGCGCTGATGCATTGATTCGGTTACCGTTGCCCACACCGGAGGTGGAAACACCAGAACTACTCATGATCATGGATGTCTTTGAGAGTGAAGGGTCGCCTGTCACTGCTCAACAAGTTCAGACGTGGACCAGCCAGGATCCGACCCTATTGGTTGTAAAACGTTGTGTTCTTAACGGGGACTGGTCGACCATCCCCAAGGAAATGGGTGATGAAACCAAACCGTACAGCCGTCGCAAAGGTGAGCTTTCCATCCAGTCCGACTGTTTACTGTGGGGTAATCGTGTTGTAATGCCCAAGAAAGGCAGGGCGAGATTTGTACGGGAGTTACATAGTACACGTCCCAGTATTGTCATGATGAAGGCCATCGCCAGGTCCCATGTTTGGTGGCCTGGCATTGACTCAGACTTAGAATCATGCATGCATCAGTGCAGCACTTGCATGCAGTTAAGCAATGCCCCAAAGGAAGCTCCGCTCAGTCTGTGGTCATGACCATCCAATCCGTGGTCTAGAATCCACATCGACTTTGCGGGCCCCTTCCTCAGTAAAATGTTTTTTGTGGTGGTGGATGCATACTCCAAATGGATAGAATGTGTGATCATGTCATCCAGCACTTCCACTGCCACCATTGAGAACGTGAGAGCCATGTTTGCCACACATGGTCTGCCAGACATCGTTGTCAGTGACAACGGACCGTGTTTCACCAGCCTGGAGTTTCAAGAGTTCATGAAACGCAACGGTATAAAATACGTGAGGTCAGCCCCGTTCAAACCCGCGTCCAATGGTCAAGCGGAGCGGGCAGTTCAAACCATCAAGCAGAGCCTGAAACGCGTAGCTCGCGGTTCCTTGCAGACATGCCTGTCACACATACTGCTCAGTTACAGGACAAGACCACACAAGCTCACCGGGGTCCCGCCTGCGGAACTATTGATAGAGAAGCCTCAAAACCAGGCTCTCTCTAGTCCATCCTGACCTCAACGATCATGTCGAAACCCGATGTCAACTCCAGCAGTGGTATCACGACCGCGCTGCAGTGTCACGCGACATTTTTGTAAATGATCTAGTGTATGTACTTAACCGTGGTCAAGGGCCCAAGTGGATCCTGGGCAATGTTACGGATAAGGAGGGTAACCGGGTGTATATGGTTAAGCTCAAGAATGGGCAGATGTGCAGGTAACATATTGACCAAATCAAGCTAAGACACATAGACGAACTGGAACAGTTGGAAGAAGACACCGCGAGCTTAGACGACCAACCAACTCACGTCCAGCCATCAGAAGAACCCACTGTGGTCAACGCCCAGCCCCAAGTCATGAGAGACTTGGAAAGCACTGGGATTGTACTGAGATAGTCAACCAGGGAGTGAAGGGCTCCAGACTGTCTGAACTTGTAATAATGACTTGTGCCAAGAACTGGGGGGGGGGGAATGATGTAATGTATGTACATAAGGTCTGCCCACCACCAGAGGGCACTACTGTCGGAGGTCCTAGGGTCATAGTTACACTCGTGCTGGGCCCGGTATATAACCTGAACTTCACCTTTGTAACCACTTCTGGAAGCCATTAAAGACTGACCAGGTTGCACCTGGTCACTGGCTCTGTTATGTATTGTCCATGTACATTAAATGTATAGTTACAATGGTGCGCCACAACGTGCACTGTGGTGGGAGACCTGAAAGTACCTGCGAGACAAAGTATAAAAGGCTGCCCACCACACCTGAGAGGCACTCTGGAGTTACACAATAAAGGACTAAGGTCACAGCAGTTACTACAACACCAGACTGTGTGGAGTCAATGATTTGAGTGCTACATACATCACAAATTGGTGATGAGGACACGGACAAGCTCGTCACGCAACCATTGCTACTTTGGGCTCGCTAAAGGATTTCACAGAGGGTAATGACTGGGATGCCTTTACGGAAAGGCTCGAGTACTATGTTATAGCAAGCGACCTGACGGGGAACACGAACGCACTGAGAGAGAAGCGTAAGGCGATATTGTGGCGATGAGGTTTACCGTCTCGTCAGGGATTTGCTGGCACCCGCGAGCGCCAAGGACAAGTCATCTGAGCAGCTGACTGAACTCATCCGTGACCAACTGAAACCGAAGGAGAGCATCCTCACGGCCAGGCACAAATTCTACCACCACTGCAGATCTGAGGGCTAGGATGTCACAAAATATGCTGTGGACATCAGGAGACTCGCGACGCCGTGTGATTTTGGCACACACCTTGACGAGGCATTGCGAGACGTCTTTTTTATGGGGATTGGCCATGAGGGTCTCCTTCACAAGCTGTAGGTTCAGTAGATAGCAGTCAGCCTGCAGCAAGCCATCAACATCAGCCGGGCATTTATGACCTCGACTTGCAGCACCAAGTAGATGATCCACACGGTCTCGAACCCGGCAGGTACTATCCACAGGATAGCGCCCGTCACGGACAAAACTGTGGAACGTGGCTCTGCCCAGGGCAGAGAGCATGGACCTCAGGATCCTGGAACTCAGAGACCGCCGAGGGGGGCTAATCGAGTAGCACCATGCGCGGGGCTTGCAGCGGGAGGATCGGCTGCGGTAGTGAGGTGGCGACTCCCGGGCAAAAAGGTCAGCTGCGTGGGGTGCTCCGGAGGATGCGGCGGTGCGGGGGCCGGAGCGTTGCGGCTCCCAGGTGCATTCAGAGATGGTGGTGAGCCTCGTGGCAACAGAGTTCTGCAGAGAGAAGCAGGCAGGCACCAGCAGAGCACCTAAACCTCGTGGAGAAAACAAAACGGCTTCTTAAAAGGGAAATGTACCCGGGAGTCTTAAAGGGGCCTTACACCGTTGGCGGTCCTCACAAAGAGACTTTTGTAAGGGCAAGTGTGAGTCAAAATGATTACTGTGATTTGTATGATGACGTGATTTATGACGAGTTAATATTTTGATGCTAAAATGATTACTGTGATTAAAATGATTGAGATGATTGGTGAAAAGAGTTAATATCACAATGCACAGTTAAAAGGGTTAATGGATCTGTGACTAACATGACAAATGGATTAATGTGATTTCTGATTTTATGTGATTTATGCAATTGTTCAGCGGCTGCAGACAAGCCGCAAAGACAACTATTTTCTGAGAACAGAGGCAATGCACTAGTTGCGATACCCTGTCTCAGCACAGCCCATTACCTCGGACAAAAAGGGGCAGTATGCCACCACCATACCTCACCCAGTGGAGCTGGGATTCAATAACTGTTCAGTGTACCTGCAACCTTTTGATATAACTCTTCAACATATACAAATGTACTGTCTATGTGTACCTGCTTTCTATTAGAGGTTATGTTTGTGTACTTGTATCACCCATGTAAGGACTGCAGATACCACAGGCTTGCACCGGATCACAAGCATAATCTCTACATGGGGGGGAAGAGGGAAGTGGATGGTCATGGACTCACACTCACAAATCAACCAGGACGAACAAGGCCGAGGTTACTGGCAATGGCTTTTGGAACTGGGCGGGGGGAGTGAGATGTTATGTATTGTCCAGGTACATTAAATGTATAGTTACAATGGTGCGCCACAAGGGGCACTGTGGTGGGAGACCTAAAAGTACCTGTGAGACAGAGTATAAAAGGCTGCCCACCACACCTGAAGGGCACTCTGGAGTTACACAATAAAGGACCAAGGTCACAGCAGTTACTACAACACCAGACCGTGTGGAGTCAGTGATTTGAGTGCGACATACATCACAGGTTCACAGTATGGAGTTCATTGTATCATTTCATACACCATACCGATAGTCTGCTCAAAGAGGTTTCTGGTAGCGGCATGGCTCTCATTATTTGCGTGCTGAGCACGAGTGTTGGGGTTGCGGAAGGATGTCAGCAACCAGGTGGCAAGTGTATAACCCTTGTCCCCGAGCAGCCAGTTATGATGGTTTGAAGAGCACTGGGACAGTGGTCTGTCGGAGGATGAATGAATCGTGGCTGCTGCCAGGATAGCGGACATTCACAGTGAGGATGAGTTGCCTGTGGTCGCACACCAACTGAACGTTCAGAAGGTGGTAGCCTTTGCGGTTACAAAACACCTCTGCATTGAGATGAGGTTCCCACAATGCCACGTGAATGCAGTCAATAGCGCACTGAACCATGGGGAAGCTCGCTATCCTTGTAAATCCACATGAACATTCCTGCTGCTTCTCCCTGGTCATGCTGAATGAGATATACTCCCTTCTCCTGCTGTACAGAGCGTCTGGTACTTCCCTGATGCAGCAATGGATGGTCAACTGGGAAATGTTTGCTATATCCCCTACTATAGCCTGGAAGGAGCCATCAGCATAGAAATTGAGAGCTACTGTGACGTTAACTGCCACTGAGAGCGAAGTCCTGCTCCTGATATGAGGCTGAAGGTCTGGCTGCAGCAGATGACACAGCTCTGTGACCACCTCCTTGCTGAAGCGTGGCCTTCTAAGGCACTGTTCCTCTGACAGATTAATGTAGGAGAAGTGCTCCCAGAAAACCCTGTGAGGGTAAGGCCTCCTGTTGCGATGTCTGCGGGCCCTCCCCCTGCCTCTGGCCACATTTGGCATGATCTGTCTCTGCAGCTGCTGCCTCAGAGTAGTTGCCGGATGGCAAGGTGCATTGCCAGCACAGTCCCCATAACTGAGACAAAACCGTAGGTGTAAATGTTCAGAGTAATGCGAATGAACAAACTGTAAGAGCAGCAACAAAGCGACAATGTGCACACTGTGAAAGCAGTCAAAACGCTATCTGAAAGGGAAGCAATCAATCTGACCTCCCAATGACCTGGTTGCTCATCCCTTTAAATATCGCTGTGGTAGCGCCAATCCCACGTCTGAACGCTAGTTTTTTCTGGCATCATTAGCGCCAAGCAGTAAGTGAAGTGAAGCAAATCAACATTGCGAATGGGGCGCTAGCAGGGTGTTGCACGCTCATGGATGTCATGGTCTCATTGGTGTTAAAGTGCCTGGTGCTAAGTATTAGCGCCGCCGGTAAAAACATAATCAAGTTCGCGAGCGGTGCTGAAATCGCTGCACCCGGGCAATTTACCATTCCAGTATCTCCCTGTGCGAGCGCTAACAGGTGGCGCTAATGTACTGAACTACTAGCTCTTTTAGCCTATCTTGATAATTAAGATGCTTCAGACTGTGAATTAATCTAGTGACCCTCCTCTGCATTCTTTCCATAGCGTCAATATCACCCACCATGTGAGGAGACCAAAACCGGACACAGTATTTGAAGTGCGACCTGACTAAGGTCTTGTACAAGAACAAAACAGTATGCCTTGTCTTATACTCAATTGTCCTGTGGATACACCTCAACACCCTATTTGCTCTAGCTATTGCTACACGGCATTGCTCATGTACCTTTAAGGATGTATGCACTAGAATGCCCAAAGCTCTTTCTATCTCCACCATATTCAATGGCCCTCTCCACATGCATAACATTGCATTTATCTAAGTTATACATAATTTTCCAGTCTTGAGTCCAATCTCCCAACACATTAAGATCTGCCTGAAGCAGACAAGCATCATCTACAGTTCTAACGCTCTCACAGATCTTGGTATCATCTGCAAACTTGTAGATTGTGTCTCCAACACCTACATCTAGATCATTAATAAAAACAGTAAAGAGCAATGAACCCAACACTGATCCCTGTGGGACACCACTGGTGACAGGTCTCCAAACAGACCTGACCGCTCTCTGGTGTGTGGAAACAGTTCCTCTTTATTTACGTCATCAAAACCATTCATGATTTTGAACAGTTCTATCAAATCTCTGCTCTAAGGAGAACAACCCCAGCTTCTCCAGTCTCTCCACGTACCCCTGGTACCATTCTAGTAAATCTCCTCTTGCAAAAAATAAAGTAGCAGTTTTCTGTCTGTTTCAGTGCCAAGTGCCACTGGTGGAAGGTGTCATGTATGTAACCTTTATGTAACAACACTGCAATACTGTATATACGTAAGAAATGCACACCTTGACCACAGGGGGTGAACTTGTGGGAGACACTCCTCACCTGGTCATCCAGGTATATAAAGGGAGGTCCCACGCAGGGTCATCACTTCTTGGTCCTGTGAATAAAGGTTCAGGTCATGGAGTGACCTTGTCCATAGAATGTGCCTCGTGTGGATTTGTGGTATTGTGTAAGGACTTTACAGAAGGTAGTTCATTCAGGAGTGAGCTACAACTTGGTGAGGAGGGTTGGTGATAGTGAGATCAGCAGTTCCTGCCTTGATGGTTAGGTATTGGGGAGTGTGAGTGTGAAAATCTCACTGTAGCTGAAGGTCTTGGAGATTAAAGTGTTGGTTTGAGTTCCCATGTTGCGCCTCTGGAATCCCCTCCTGACTCCATAAGGAATGTTTTGCACCTCACTTGGTGACCAGCTTCAGGCTGGCGGAAATTCCTGCTCCAGATCCCGGGTTAAATACCATCAGGATTCCATTGAATTACTGGGACACCGAATGGCATAAATTCATTAGACCCCTACCTGCAGGACCCAGCAGGTTAAAAGTGGACATGGTGTGAAAGGGTCAAGGTTTGAGCGAGTAAATGACTTCATTTTTACCTGCCAACCCAGTCTAATTCTGCTGGGCGGGAAGGGTTAAAATCAACCCGATGTTATATATTAGCAGGGCAGCACAGTGCTTTAATTCTACAGACAAGAGTACAGTTTCCTGTGGAAGTGCCAAAAGCAGATAATGTTCCATCCAAATCACAGGGTCACTCATGTTTTTAAAGAATTATTGCACACTGAATCTCTCAGTAATTACAGCGTGATAGCAGGGAAAACATTTCCTGGATTCAGTAGCAGCTAATCCCATATCGGCTTCTGTTACAGCCTTCAGACTCTCAAGGCCATTGGGCGGAATTACAGCTCCTCTGGCTCTGAGTCAGCATGGGCCTTCTGGGTGGCAGTTGAATATTGGGGGTAATTTCCCCAGTCCTTGAGGGTCTCCTCAGCCACCAACATCAGGAGGTGAAGTTCTGCATGTACTCAGAGAATTGCCCCCATAGTTTGGGTTGCCAACTCTGGTTGGACGTATTCCTGAGGGTTTCATCACATGACCTCCCACCTGCCAACCACCCCACCCGGTCAAACAGTCTTTCTTTCACCATCTGCAATACGTTTACGACTAATAAACAAAAGTGTTCAAAGAAAATGAGAAAAGCACATCATTCCACGATGATTTTTCTCCTGGGTTTTTGCTCACAGCAGTGCCCTGGAGATTCATCTTTAATTCCTGGAGACTCCAAGACAATCCTGAAAGGTTGGTAAGCCTACCCATAGGGGTAGATAGAATCATAGAATAGTACAGCACAGAAGGAGGCCATTCAGCCCATCGAGTGTGTGCCAGCTCTTTCGAAGAGCAATCCAGTTAGTCCCACTCTCTGTTCTTTCGCCATTTCCCTGTAATTTTTTCTCCTTCAAGTATTTATCCAATTCTCTTTTGAAGGCTACTACTGAAATTGTATCCACCATGCTTTCAGGCAGAGCATTTCAAATCCTAACCATTCGTTGCGTTAAAAAGTTTTCCCTCGTGTCGCCTCTTGTTCTTTTGCCAATCACCTTAAATCCATGCCCTCTCGTTATCGCCTCTTCAGCCATTCAAAACAGTTTCTCTTTATTTACTCGATCTAAATCCTCCGTAATTTTAAACACTTCTATCAAATGTTCTCTTGAACTTCTCTGCTCCAAGGAGAACAACTCCACCTTCTCTAGTCTGGAGTGGGGTTTCCCATCACCACCCCACTACGGCCCCCATCACTCCAACGATAAAACAGCGTAAATGACTATTACACCAATACTCTGGGTCTCCCATCAAAGTACGAGGTACAGCTACGAGGTTCTTGGTCCCTGTGTGGACGAGAGCAGGGACTGCAGGGAAGATGAGCAAACTGACCACAGCAACATGGTACAGGGGGCATTCAAGTTGGGGGAGTAAAAAGAAATGTAGTAGTGGTAGGGGACAGTATAGTTAGGTGAGAGCGTGAGTCCCGAAGACTGTTTTGCCTGCCCGGTGCCAGGGTTAAGGACATCATCTCCGAACTGCAGAGGAACTTGAAATGGGAGGGGAAAGATCCATTTGTCATGGTCCACGTAGGTACCAATGACATAGGTAGGACAAAGAAAGAGGTTCTGCTGAGAGAGTATGAGCAGCTAGGGACTAAATTAAAAAGCAGAACCACAAAGGTGGTAATCTCTGGACTACTACCTGAGCCATGAGCAAATTGGCATAAGATAACTAAGATCAGAGAGATGAACACATGGCTCAAAGATTGGTGTGGGAGAAATGGGTTTCGATTCATGGGAAACTGGCACCAGTGCTGGGGAAAGAAGGAGCTGTTCCATTGGGACGGATTTCACTTGAAACATGTGGGGACCAGTGTCCTGGCTAATCGAATAACTAGGACTGTAGATAGGGCTTTAAATGAAATTGTGTGTGTGTGTGTGTTGGGGGGGGGCGTAGGGTTCCGGTGAGGGGACATTTTAAAAGTCAAAGAGAAAGGAGAAGGCAATAGTGCAGGGTAGCTTTGGGCGTAATGATAACCAGAGTGTGATAGGAAGGGACAGAATGTATAAACATAAGAGTGCACCAGAAAGTAGAGTCAGAGTAAGGTAAAAAGACAACATTAAAAGCTCTTTATCTGAATGCATGCAGCATTGATGGCACTAATATAACTAAATGGGTATGATCTGATAGCCATTACAGAGATGTGGTTGCAAGGTGACCAAGGCTGGGAACTGAATATTCAGGGGTATTTGACATTTTGGAAGGATAGGCAGAAAGGAAAAGGAGGTGGGGTAGCTCTGTTAGTAAAGGCTGAGATCAGTGCAGCAATGAGAAATCATATTGGCTCAGTAGAATCAGTTTGGGTAGATATAAGAAATAAGGGAAAGAAGTCACTGGTGTGAGTAGTCTATAGACACCCTGACAGTAGCTATACTGTAGGACAGAATATAAATCAAGGAAGGTACTGCAATAATCATGGGCGATTTTAATCCTCACATAGATTGGACAAATCAAATTGGCAAAAGTAGCCTTGAGGACGAGTTCATAGAGTGTATTCGGGATGGTTTCTTAGAACAATACATTGTGGAACCAACCAGGGAGCAGACTATTTTAGATCTGGTAATGTGTAGTGAGATAGGATTAATTAATGATCTCATATTAAAGAATCCTCTAGGGAAGATTGATCATAGCATGTTAAAATTTCAAACTCAGTTTGAGGGTGAGAAACTTGGGTCTCAAACTAGTGTCCTGAACTTAAATAAAGGCAATTACAAAGGTATGAAGACAGAGTTGGCTAAAGTGGACTGGGGAAATAGATTAAAGGGTAAGATGGTAGAAAAGCAGTGGCAGACATAGAAACATAGAAAATAGGTGCAGGAGTAGGCCATTCGGTCCTTCGAGCCTGCACCGCCATTCAATGAGTTCATGGCTGAACATGCAACTTCAGTACCCCATTCCTGCTTTCTCGCCATACCCCTTGATCCCCCTAGTAGTAAGGACTACATCTAACTCCTTTTTGAATATATTTAGTGAATTGGCCTCAACAACTTCCTATGGTATAGAATTCCACAGGTTCATCACTCTCTGAGTGAAGAAGTTTCTCCTCATCTCAGTCCTAAATGGCTTACCCTTTATCCTTAGACTGTGAACCCTGGTTCTGGACTTCCCCAACATTGGGAACATTCTTCCTCCATCTAACCTGTCTAAACCCGTCAGAATTTTAAACGTTTCTATGAGATCCCCTCTCATTCTTCTGAACTCCAGTGAATACAAGCCCAGTTGATCCAGTCTTTCTTGATATGTCAGTCCCGCCATCCCGGGACTGACATATAAGGAGATATTTCCTAACTCTCAGCAAAGATATATTCCAGTGAGGAAGAAAGAATCTAAGAGAAGGATGAACCATCCGTGGCTAACTAAGGAAGTAAAGGATGGTATCAAATGGAAAACAAAGGTATACAATGTTGCGAAGATTAGTGATAGGCCAGGGGATTGGGAAATTTTTAGAAATCAGCAAAGGATGACCAAAAAAATAATAGAGAAGATAGATTATGAGAGTAAACTAGCAAGAAATATAAAAACAGATAGTAAGAGCTTCTACAGGTATATAAAAAGGAAGAGAGTAACTAAAGTAAATGTTGGTCCCTTAGAGGATGAGACTAGGGGATTAATAATGGGAAACAGGGAAATGGCAGAGACTTTGAGCACATATTTTGTATCGGTCTTGATGAGAGAAGATACTAAAAGTATCCCAATAATAACAGATAATCAAGGGGCTATAGGAAGGGGGGAACTTAAAACAATCACTATCACTAGAGAAAAAGTACTAGTCAAACTAATGGGACTAAAGGTGGACAAATCCCCTGGACCTGATGGCCTAGGGTCTTAAAAGAAGTGGCTCAAGAGATAGTGGATGCATTGGTTGTAATTTACCAAAATTCCCTGGATTCTGGAGAGGTCCCAGTGGATTGGAAAACCGCAATTGTAACGCCCCTATTCAAGAAAGGAGGGAGACCGAAAGCAGGAAATTATAGACAGTTAGCTTAACATCTGTCATTGGGAAAATGCTGGAGTCCATTATTAAGGAAGTAGTAGCAGGACATTTAGAAAATCATAATACAATCAAGCAGAGTCAGCAAGGTTTTATGAAAGGGAAATCATGTTTTACAAATTTGCTAGAGTTCTTCGAGGATGTAACGAGCAGGGTGGATAAGGGGGAACCAGTAGATGTAATAATAACTTTTATTTATATAACGCCTTTAACATAGTAAAACATCCCATGTAGTATAGTGTATTTGGATTTCCAGAAAGCATTCGATAAAGTGTCACATAAAAGGTTACTGCACAAGATAAGAGCTTATGGGGTTTGGGAAATTGGGGCAGAAATTCCTCTCAAGGACGTCACACGAGCAAAGCACTAAATAATAGACATAAAATGCGCACTTACCTGAAGCTGCTGCGCCCGCTCGAGTTCCCGGTCCACAGGCCTCCTCTCTCTGCACGTCGCAGCGCGTGCTCGTAGGGACGTGCGCAGGAGTCACGTGGGCCTGGACACCCAATCACAGGTAAGTATTTCTCATTCATAGTAATAGGAGATTCGTAAGTTACGAAACCCCCAAAACGCATAAACACGACATAAAACATTTAAAAAACACCTCACACAATGCACTAATAGAAATTAAAGTTGTTATACATGTTTTTTAAAGAAAAAAATTGACTATTTAAAAAAAAAGTTAGGGTTTAAAATAACATTACCTGAGTGAGCAGGGTTTTAACATAAATATGTTTTTTAAAAATTTTATTTTAATAATTTTTTCTGGGTTTTTAAACTCTTATGCCTGTAAAAGTAGGCTATGCGCCTGCTTTTTCAGGCGCAAGATTTTTGAGGACATTTGCCGGGCAAGGTATGTGTAAATCCTACAGTCTTGCCAGTACAACTGTCCTCGCTCCTGAGATGCCTACGATCTGTCAAGCTCCAGCTGAAAAACGGCTTTTTCAATACCTTCCCGGGTCCGTAGAAACTTTGTACTGGCCCGGGACGTCAGAATTTCTACCCCAGTATATTAGCACGGATAGAGAATTGGCTAACTAACAGAAAACAGAGAGTCAGGATAAATGGGTCACTTTTCAGGTTGGAAAACTGTAACTAGCGGTGTGCCACGGGGATCAATGCTGGGGCCTCAACTATTTACAATCTATATTAATGACTTGGATGAAGGGACTAAGTGTAATGTAGCCAAATTTGCTGATGATACAAAAATAAATTGGAAAGCAAGTTGTGAGGAGGACATAAATAATCTGCAAAGGGATATAGATAGTATTGTGTTCCTAACATAGATGAGACTGCACACAGGGAGGTTAAAGTAACAGTGACCTCAGTGTTTATTAAGACACTCCAGAGTGAGGAACAGACCTTAGGGGCCGGCTTATATACAGTGCTCCCAAGGGATGCTGGGATCTCTTGGGACTTCAGGGGATGCGCTCCCTGGTGATGGAACGTGAGAGTGCATGCTTTACAGATACACAACATTAACAGCATGAGGGGTGGGTTTGCAGAATCGAGTAGCAAGGTTAACAGCGCATGCAAGCCCTTGCAGTGGGTGAGGCTTCAAATGGGAACTTTGCATCTGGCCTCACCCACGTAGAGCATGGATGCAGGGGCCTGCACATTATATACAGTGCTTCCAACGGATGCTGGGATCCCTTGGGACTTCATGGGATGCGCTCCCTGGTGGCGGAATATGGGAGTGCATGCTTTACAGATACCCAACAGATAGGTTAAGTGAGTGGGCAAAAATTTGGCAGACAATGTGGGAAAATGTGAGGTTATCCACTTTGGTAGGAAGAATAAAAAAGCAAATTATTTAAATGGAGAGAGACTACAAAATGCTGCGGTAAGAAGGATCTGGGGATCCTTGTACATGAAATACAAAAAGTTAGCATGCCAGGTACAGCACATAATTATGAAGGCAAATGGAATGTTGGACTTTATTGTAAGAGAGATGGAGTATAAAATTAGAGATGTCTTGCTACAACTGTACAGGGCGATGGTGAGACCACACCTGGAGTGCTGCATACAGTTTTGGTCTCCTTATTTAAGGAGGCATGTACTTGCATTGGAGGCAGTTTTGATAAGGTTCACTAGGTTGATTCCTGTGATGAAGGGGTTGTCTTATGAAGAAAGGTTGAGCAGGTTGGGCTTATAATCATTGGAGTTTAGAAGAATGAGAGGTGATCTTATTGAAATGTGTAAGATTCTGAGGGGACTGGACAGGGTAGATGCAGAGTGGATGTTTCCCCTCGAGGGGGAATCTAGAACTAGGGGGCATAGTTTCAGAATAAGGGATCGCTCATTTAAAACGGAAATGAGGAGGAATTTCTTCTCTGATGTTCGTGAATCTTTTTAATTCCCTATCCCAGAGAGCGGTGGAAGCTGAGTCATTGAATAAATTTAAGGTAGAGATAGACAGATTTTTGAACAATTGGGGAGTGGGCTGGAAAGTGGAGTTGAGGCCAAGATCAGATCAGCCAGTGAATTCTCATAGCCTGCACTTTATTAATTTGTAAGGTTATGCTGTACAAATTGTGACTGTAATTTGGGAACCTCCGATATTGAAATTGCTCAAATCACAGGACTGGAGATTACTGCCACAGGAGGAGCGTTTTCTTAGTCTTGCGTACCTCCCCTATCTTTGCTCAAAACCCACCTTCATTTTGTACACTGCAATCACCATCACATTGACTGATGCTGCGGGAAGCCTGCGGGGACAAGAGAACAAGAAGCAGGGTAAAGGATAATGGTGGGGGGGGAGCGGAGGAAGGTTTAGGAGCAGACCCTCCCAATCTCCGTACGCAGTAAAATAAGAGAGTCTTAACTCAACCTTGTGCGTTGAATGCACCATGAACCAGCACAAAGAAAGACTTGCATTTATATAGCGCCATTCACGACCATCGGATGTCTCAAAATGCTGTACAATGAAGTACTTCTGAAGTGTAGTCACTGTTTTAATGTAGGAACCACAGCAACTAATTTGCACACAGCAAGCTCCCACAAACAGCAATGTGATAATGTTTTTGTTATAAGAACATAAGAAATAGGAGCAGGAGTAGGCCATTTGGTCCCCCGAGCTTGTTCCGCCATTCAATAAGATCCTGGCTGTTATATTGATTGAGGGATAAATATTGGCCAGGATAACCCCCCTACTCTTCTTCGAATTGTTCCATGGGATCTTTTATGTCCACCTGAGAGCAGACGGAGCCTCGATTTAACGTCTCATCCAAAAGACAGCACCTCCAACAGCGCAGCACTCCCTCAGTACTGCACTGGGTGTGTCAGCCTAGAATTTTTGTGCTCAAGTCTCTGGAGCACACACATCCGGCCCTTGCTGATGAATGCCGGAGAGAATATGACCAGACTGCCACTCTCTAAGAGCTGCCCCTGAAATTCGTCCATTCCAGGCAATAGTCTGAAATGTCACAAAGATAAAGAGATCCACTAAGGTCCAAATGCTTGTCTGCTGGGGCCGGCCCCAGGGATCTGCAAGTTCCCTGAGATGTACCGCCTAACACAATGTTTACTGTTAGCGATGAGAAGATCCACCTATGGCAAAGCGCACCCTTATTGCCCACCAGAAACACATTGATTAGGATAACATGTCAGTCAGAGCATAGTGTGTGTGACTTTTGCCTAGAACTGAAACCCCTTCTTAAAGCCCTATATAACAGCACCCTGTCACTAACCCCAGACCACATCCCTGTAGAGGAAGAGGAGAGATGTGGCCTTTTTCATGGGTGGATTGGAGATCTGAAGATCTGGATTTGCTCCACTTTACTTGTTCCATTTGGAATAAATATCAGGGCCCAATTATTTTGCACTCAGAAAACTATTTTAATGTTGGTGAAAGTTAAGTATTGTATGGCTCCTTACCTGATGTTTTATTTCTGGATCGGTATAAATCTATCCGACCAAAAAATCTAAGTTTAGCCTGCAATATATGATCAGTCTGTGTGGTATTTAGCTACTTATCAGTGAGATCAGGAGAGTACCGTTGACCATATAGCTTAGAACTTGAGAAATGAGAATTGTTCATTCTGTAGCATGGCAACCCATTCACTGCATATGTGAAATATATATAAGTAGTGGACCTGCTTATAGAAACTCCCTTGATACTGTGACAATGAATAAAGAGAATTGAGATAATTGTAACAGGTAACTCAATGGAAGAGTTTCTTTATTCTTTTAATTGCTTACACATCCCCAATTTTAATCACTCCACCACTGGCGGCTGTGCCTTCAACTGCCTCGGCCCTAAGTTCTGGAAGTCCCTCCCTAAACCTCGCTACCTCGCTGTCCTCCTTTAACACACTCCTTAAACATAGCTTTTGGTCACCTGTCCTAATATCTCATGTGGCTCGCTGTCAAATTTTGTCTAATAATCATTCATTTGGGATGTATTACCAAGTTCAAGGTGCTATATAAATGAATAAGTTATCATGAAGCTGGGAATCAATATATCTGTTCCACGGTAGCAAATCCTAGGAACTTGGGCAACCTGAAAAATAACGTAGGAGCAACAAGCGGTAGTTGAGCGACACGATTAAAGAATTAGAATTTTGGGCCAATTCAGTGGACTCTGTCTTCCCTTTGATGTGAAGTATTGAAAATTTGATGAGTGCAGAATGACTTACTGGGCTTCTGACCTGACCATACACAAGGACGCTCTGATTGTAAACCGAAAATAATTCCGCACAGCTGGAAAAACAGAGCCTGGTAAAAGAAGATTTGAAGATATCTGGCTTTGTTTGGACAACTTGCTTATTGGTTAAAAGGCAACAATGATATTTTGCCAGAATTTGTACTCTGTTGGTGTCCCATCACAAGACTCACAAGAGGTGGCAGTGTTCCTGTTCTGCTATCCAGTCCCTCCCTGTTACTGGTTCATTATATATTTAGTGTTTGGTGTATTGATTCAGATGGCACGAGATATCAAAGATTCCTCGGGCTCCTTTGTGCCACCCCTCCCACACCACCACCGCTGCCCACCCCCCGCATCCTCTGTCTTCCTGTTGTGAAATGTGCCCACCTGGAAACAAAGTGGAAGTTCTTAATCACAAAGAATTATCTGTGCTTTAACTTTACTTTATACTCGTCTCAGCTAATGCCAGAGTACGGTAAAAGATAACTAAGGAACGTTACGAATGATCTATTATGTCACTTTGACCAGGTCTACATGGCCTTTGTGAAACAGTTGCCACAAGGGATTAGAAATGTTTTTCTCTCTATATACTAACTAGAATGAATCAGGAAACATGAGAGACAGAGAGCATGTTAAAAGGCCCATAATGAACTTCAGAGTCCAGAGATGCTCTAATCTAATGATGATAGATCCTTTGCATTGCACGCACAATTAATTATTCATGGCAGCAACATCAATAGGCTTTCATTTTGTTTTAAGACCAGTAAGTAACTTAGAAAATTAGATTAGTGTACAAGTGTTGTCAGAAATCTCTAATTTGTTAAGACATCCTGTAAAAAGTGTGCCTAAAAATAGTACAATTCAGGCAAAGAATAAACCTATTGGTCTCACAGAAGCCCCTTTTAAATTCTCCATTCTGTCTAATATGAACTATTTGCATTTGTTGTCTTTAGAAATAACTTGCATTTTTGTAGCACTTTAGGATGTCCCAAAGCGCTTTACAACCAATGAAGTACTTTTGAAATGTCGTCGCTATTATAATGTAGGAATCGTGGCAGCCAATTTGCTCACAGCAAGGTCCCACAAACAGCAATGAGATAAATGACCAGATAATCTATTTTTGTAGTGTTAGTGATGGAATAAATGTTGACCAGGACAGTGGGGAGAACTCCCTTGCTCTTCTTTGAAATAATGTCATGGGATCTTTTACATCCACCTGAGAGGGCAGACGGAGCCTCGGTTTAACGTCTCATCCAAAAGATGGCACCTTGAGCCTAGATAATGTACTCAAGGTTCTGGAGTGGAACTTGATCAAACAACTTTCTCACTGAGGCAAGCATGCTATTACTAAGCCAAGGCTGACACCTTTAGTTTAATATTTATGTGCCCTGCTTAGCCTTGCTTAAAGAATGCTTTCGTAACTGTGAGGGGAGAGCCAGATCTGGATCATCTTTGTTTTCTGGATATTGTATTCATTAGAAGTAATGCAGACCCAAACATTCAACAACAAAGAGCTACTGTTGGGCACTTATTTCACTGAATAAACCTATCAGAGGCTCCTTAAGCAGAATAAACAAGATTAGTTTGTGGAAATGTTGGGCGGCAGGAGAGAATTTCCAAACCAAGAGAAGTCCAGGAAAGTCTGCTTCAGAAATGACATTCTTAGGGCAATAATTGATGGCGTATAGCAGGTGGAGTTAGATCTTTGGTTCAATGGTGACCCACAATGAAATCTGTGATCTGCTACAGTGCAGCTCCTCATTCACTCTTGGTCCATTTAAAACTGAGGCAAGGTGGTCTCTGTGAAAAACAAACAGTTCATCTCAAAGCTATATTGACAAGTTTTTAGATTAGTTCCATCTTCAGCTTGCTGTAATAAGAACATAGGAATTGCTGGGCGATAAAAGACCAAGGTCCATCTAGTTCACCTTCTGCCATCCTGGTAGTTACATGATACAATGATCCCATCATAGGCGGTCCCTCGAATGAGGATGACTTGCTTCCACGAGAGTTCACAGATGTTTCAATGAAGGACCCGATGTTCCAGTCCTGAACTCCAGTTGAGGGGGTGGAAGATGCCTGTGCGTGAATTTTTTTTAATGTGTGGTGACCGTTGCACATCAGCCACTACACGGGCTTGACAGAGCTAGGCCTTTATCCAGTGGCAAGGGTTAACCAGGATCACTGGAGACCTGCTCTGCTGCACGGACCTAGTGTGCACACATATCGTAGTGTGGGCAGGTCCGTGCTGCCCCTGGGCCCTCAGCTCTTCTGGGCCCCGAACCCTCATTCGCCGCACCTCCGCCAAGATGTTCCAAGGCCCGGCGCTCCAGCTCTATTTATAGCCCCGACCTGCGTTTTTTTTAAATTTCAAAATATATTTTATTCATATAAAAATGTGTACAGTACATTCAAAAGCTGTTCAGTACATTTAGCTGTAGTCAGCAATCCCATACACTACATTTGGGTGCTGACGGCAGTTCCGTTCGATACATTTCCTTGCTTTTCAGTTCAAGTACAATACGGGATACATTGTAGTACATTCAACAAATTACATTACACGTGTCACTATACAGTACATGGAATGGGTGACGGTACATTTACATTTTTCTTTTCAACGTGCATTACGAAACAGACCTTGCATTGTACATGGCACTACATAGGTGTTTACAGATCATGGTGCTCCATGTACACAAAAAGTAAATTACAAGTACGGCCCGAGGGGCGTTTTGTACTGATTCCTGCCCCCGGGTTTATCGTGGCAGAAGGGCTTTAAACTGTGGCCCTTCCCCACCGTGCCTTTGCGGCGACTGCACCAATTTTTAGTGCGTCCCTCAGCACGTAATCCTGGATCTTGGATTGCGCCAGTCTGCAACACGCAGACATGGACATCTTGCTCTGGAAGACCAGCAAGTTTCAGCAAGACCAAAGAGCGTCTTTGACCGAGTTGATGGCCCTCCAGCAGCAGGTGAGTCTGTCTCGGTGTGTGTCCCTGGGAACAGTCCGTAGAGCACAGAGTCCTGTGTTACAGAGCTGCTCGGGATGAACCTCGACAGCAACCATTGCATCTCTTTTCAAACCTGCCTTGTGAAGGCGCAATCCTGAGGGAGATGGGTGACAGTCTCATCCGCCCCGCAACCGACTCGGGGGCACCGTGCCGTGCTGCTGAGACGTCGGCTGTGCATGAACGCTCTGACGGGTAAGGCCCTCCTCACCGCCAACCAAGCTACGTCTTTGTGCTTTTGTGAAAGCTCTGGCGATGAGATGTTCTGCCAAACGAGTTCGACAGTCTGCTCAGGGAACCACCCAACAGGGTCCACCCTCTCCTTCTTTCGTAGGCGTCCAGGACGTTACGTGCTGACACTGTTTTATGGCCTTGTGGTCAAAGGGTTTTTTTGTGAAAAACTTTTCCACGAAGGACAGGTGGACAGGCATGGTCCAACTGGTGGGGCCGTTTCACAGCAGCATGGCCAGGTCCATCCTTCGCAATACCGGGGACAGGTAGAACCTCAGCACGTAGTGACACTTGGTGTTTGCGTACTGGGGGTCTGTGCACAGCTTGATGCAGCCGCACACAAAGGTGGCCATCAGGATTAGGGCCACGTTCGGAACATCCTTTCCTCCACTGTCCAGAGATTTGTACATTGCGTCTCTGCGGCCACGTTCCATTTTGGACCTCCAGACAGCCCCGACCTGCGGTGGTGTTCTCACACAGGTCGGGGCAGCCCATGATGTTCCAGGGCCTGGCGCTTCAGCTCTATTTATAGTCCCGACCTGCGGTGGTGTTCTCACACAGGTCCGGGCGGCTCATGATGTTCCAGGGCCTGGCGCTCCAGCTCTATTTATAGTCCCGACCTGCGGTGGTGTTCTCACACAGGTCGGGGCGGCTCATGATGTTCCAGGGCCTGGCGCTCCAGCTCTATTTATAGTCCCGACCTGCGGTGGTATTCTCACACAGGTCCGGGCGGCTCATGATGTTCCAGAGCCTGGCGCTCCAGCTCTATTTATAGTCCCGACCTGCGGTGGTGTTCTCACACAGGTCGGGGCGGCTCATGATGTTCCAGGGCCTGGCGCTTCAGCTCTATTTATAGCCCCGACCTGCAGTGGTGTTCTCACACAGGTCAGGGCAGCCCATGATGTTGCATTAAGCTAAACATGATACCATTTCACCGTCTCTTAGTTCCCTGAAAAGAGTGAAACGGGATCAAATGTCCTTGTAATGTCCTTCATGTCGCATGGAAAACTGTATCATCACATTCTGAAATAAATCACAATGTGGTAGAAAGCAAATGATAATGGAGTTGTTGACTAATCGTAGCAATCAATCTCTACCAATTAGTTTACAACAGACCCAGACATGAGGGGAGGAAAACCCCCAGTAATAGAGAGTTTTGGGAACCATAGGTCCAAAGTCACCTGTTCCTCTCGAGCACCCTACACTCACCACACATCATGTCTCAAATTACTTGGTACTGTATCCCAAAATGTTATTTTCTGAAACAAATCTATCTAATTTGCATTTGAATGAATCAATACCAACTGCTTCCACCGTCTCCCTGGGGACTCTGTGACATAGATTGACCACTTGCTCACTGAAATATTGTTTCTGCAGAAGATTAGTTTTGAATCCCTCCCCCCACCCCCGCCCCCCTCGGCCTTTAAGCACAGGCTGAGTCCTCTGGTTCTACTGTTCTGGACAAAGTGAAACAGATTGTCACGGTCAACATTTTGCAGTCCCTTTCGAACCTTAAACTTGTTACATTTGTCTTTCTCTGCCTGCTAATTCTGTAACTTATTTCTTTGAAAAAGAAAATAAAGATTTGCATTTATACAGCATTTTCACAATCTCAGGACGTCGCAAACTGCTTTACAGCCAATGAAATATTTTTGAAGTAGAGTCACTATTTTAATGTAGGAAATACAGCAGCCATTTGTGCACAGCAAGGTCCCACACACAGCAATGTGATGATGATCAGATAATCTGTTTTAATGATGTTGATTTAAGGGATAAATATTGGCCAGGATGTTAGGGATAACTCCCCTGTTTTTTGAAATAGTGCCGTGGGATCTTTTACGTCCACCTGAGAGTGTAGACAAGCGCTTGGATGAATGTCTCATCTGAAAGATGGCATCTCCGGCATTGCAGCACTCCTTTGCTACTGCACTGGAGTGTCAGCCTAGATTTTTTGTGCTCAACTCCCTGGAATGGGACTTGAATTCGCCTTCTGACTCAGGTGAGAGTGCTACCCACTGAGCCGTGGCTGACACAGCTGCTGGTTTTTGGTAACACAGGACTCCTACGCAGATCTGCAGCCACAGGGTTCCGGCTGCTAACCTCAGGGACAACCACACTGCTCAGCATTAGCTTTCCATTGAGCCTGTCAGTGGTTGTCCTGAACTTGCAGAAGGAAGAGAGGTGGTTCCAATGGGGGAAGGAAAGACAGATGCATTTTCACCTCCTGTGTTTGGTACTCATCCACAATTAGTCCAGGAACTATGTTCTCTGACACAAATTACAATGACTTTGGCATTTCTGAGGAGACCTGCCTTGGTTGTGTCTTTCTCACCAAAAATAAATAGCCTGACCCCTGACGATTAACCATACACCACCGTCCCATACCGCCCCCCCTCCCCCCACCCCCCGCCTTCCCTAACATAGGCTTAAAAAATAGAGAGCAGAGAGTAGGGGCAAATGGTATGTTGGCCTTCATAGCTAGGGGATTTGAGTATAGGAGCAGGGAGGTCTTACTGCAGTTATACAGGACCTTAGTGAGGCCTCATCTGGAATATTGTGTTCAGTTTTGGTCTCCTAATCTGAGGAAGGACGTTCTTGCTATTGAGGGATTGCAGCGAATGTTCACCAGACTGATTCCCGGGATGGCAGGACTGACATATGAGGAGAGACAGGATCGACTGGGCCTGTATTCACTGGAGTTTAGAAGGATGAGAGGGGATCTCATAGAAACATATAAAATTCTGACGGGATTGGACAGGTTAGATGCAGGAAGAATGTTCCCGATGTTGGGGAAGTCCAGAACCAGGGGACACAGTCTAAGGATAAGGGATAAGCCATTTAGGACTGGAGATGAGGAGAAACTTCTTCATTCAGAGAGTTGTTAACCTGTGGAATTCCCTACCGCAGAGAGTTTTTGATGCCAGTTCATTGGATATATTCAAGAGGGGTTAGATGTGGCCCTTACGGCTAAAGGGATTGAGAAGTATGGAGAGGAAGCTGGAAAGTGATACTGAGGTGAATGATCAGCCATGATCTTATTGAATGGTGGTGCAGGCTCGAAGGGCCGAAGGGCCTGCTCCTGCACCTATTTTCTATGTTTCTATGTTATTCAGATTGGAGGAAGGTAGAAAGTGGAGTTCTACATGACCAGTGCCGGGACCACTGTTATTCATAACTTAGATTAATAATTTGGACTTGGGAACAATTAATTCAACAGCAAAATTTGTGGATGGTACCTGAAGAAGAATGCAACATAATACAAGGCATGAGAAAACTTGTAGCAAATGAAGTTTTAACAGATAAATGTGAGGCAATGGACTTTGGTAGGAAAAATAGAAACATCACCGACACCTTAGATAATAAGAAACTGAGTGTTGTAGAAGAGCAAAGGGGTCTCGCGATACTGGTGAACAAATCATTAAATGCAGCATTGCAGGTCAGCAAAGCAATTTAAAATGCTAACAAAGCACTGGGATTTATTTTTAGGGTCATTTGAATTCAAAAGCAGTGAAGTTATGTTAAACTTGTATAGCACTCTGGTCAGGCTGCACTTGTGCACAGTTCTGGTAACCATACTATAAATAGGACACAGAAGCATTGGAGAAAGTGAAAAAAGATTCACAAGGAGGGCACCAGAACTGAGAGATTACAGCCATCAAAAGATTGAACATACTATGTTCAGAATAACTCCACAAGACTGTGTTGTAAGCTCAAACCATTGTGATCTTGGTCTCTTTAATGTAACTCCAAAGTGAGGAGGCAGCGTGGTGGATTGCCTTTTATACCTGCATGCACAGGTGACCCTTAAGTCTCCCACAGGTGTGACCACTGGTGGCAAGTCTTACACATTGGTGAGGTTTACATACATAACATCACTTCGCCCCCCGCCCCCCCCCAAAACCTTATGTACAACTTATTTACAAGTTGAGGCGATCAGGGGCTCTGCGTTCCCGGATTGATTGCCTGAGTTGAAGTCCTGGCATGGGTGAGTTGGTTGGATCATTGCTGCATGGCAGCGTAGCTGGTCTGATCGGACTGTCGGGCATGGTGGCTTCATCCTCGTGATTGACAGCGAGGTCGATTGCTGGTTGGGTGTGTGTTGGTGGATCATAGATTGTAAAGTCTTCTTCAAACTGTTCTTGGTTGTCAGTGAATCGCAGTTTGGTCTTTCTTTCTGCACGTTTGCCCATTCAACAGTTTAACAACAAGTACTCTATTCCGCTCCTTGGGTAAAACAGTGCCAGCAATCCATTTGAGACCATGACTGTAACTGAGAACAAACACAGGATCATTAATCTCAATGTTACGCGATACAGCCGCGCGATCGTGGTACGCGTTATGCCAGTGCTGCCGGGTTTCTACGTGATCATGGAGATCCGGGTGGCCGAAGGAGAGTCTGGTTTTGAGTGCTCTCTTCATCAACAATTCCGCAGGGGGAACCCCGGTGAGTGAGTGAGGGAGCGTCTGGTAGCTGAGCAGGACCCGAGATAACCGGGTCTGCAAGGAGCCGTCCAAGCTCTTACGCATTTCAAGCTCTGCTTGATGGTTTGGACTGCCCATTCTGCTTGACCATTGGATGTGGGCTTAAATGGGGCAGACCTGACATGTTTAATGCCATTGTGAGTCATGAACTCGTTGAATTCCGAGCTGGTGAAACATGGTCCATTGTCACTAACAAGGACGTCGGGCAAACCTTGGGTGACGAACATGACCCTGAGGCTTTCAATGGTTGCAGTGGACGTACATGATGACATTAGTCCATTTAGATTAAGCGTCTACTGCTTCTAGAAACATCTTTCCTAGAAAAGGGGCCAGTGAAATCTACGTGGACCCTGGACCACGGTTTGGAGGGCCATGACCACAGACTCAGTGGGGCCTCCCTTGGTGTATTGCTCAACTGTGAGCACGTGCTGCATTAGTGTACGCATGACTCCAATTCCGAGTCAATGCCGGGCCACCAAACATGCGACCTGGCAATAGCCTTCATCATGACAATGCCTGGGTGGGTACTGTGTAGGTCGCGTATAAATGTTTCCCTGCCTTTTTTGGGCAAAACCATGCGATTCCCTCATAGGAAACAATCCGATTGGATGGACAATTCATCCTTACGTCGGTGGAACAGCTTAATTTTGTCTTGCATTTCCCCGGAATCGCCGACTAGCTCCCATTAAGGATGCAGCTTTTTACTAGTGATAGCACAGGTCCTGGCTAGTCCAGGTCCTGATCTAACGAGCCGTGACGGGTGACCCCCTCGCTCTCAAAAGCATCCATTACCAGAAGCAAGTCTGCGGGTTGCGCCATTTCCACCCCGGTGATGGGCAATGGTAGCCGACTGAAGGCATCAGCGCAGTTCTCAGTGCCTGATCTGTGGCGGATTACATAGTCATACGCAGACAATGTTAGTGCCCATCTTTGGATGCGGGACGAAGTATTGGTGTTGATACCTTTGCTTTCTGAGAGCAGTGAAGTAAGCGGTTTGTGGTCGGTTTTGAGCTGGAACCGGAGATCAAATAGGTATTGGTGCATTTTCTTAACCCTGTATACGCATGCTAATGCTTCTTTCTCAACCAAACTGTCGGCTCTTTCAGCCTTAGATAAACTTCTGGATGCATATGCAACCAGTTGCAGTTTGCCTGACACATTTGCTTGTTGTAAAACACAACCGACCCCGTACGACGACGCAACACAAGCTAGTACTAAATGTTTATATGGGTCATACAATACAAGTAACTTGTTAGAGCATAGCAGGTTTCTAGCCTTATTAAAGGCTGTCCCTTGAGATTTACTCCAAACCCAGTCATCACCATTGCGTAGCAATAAATGCAAAGGTTCCAGCAGAGTGCTCAACCCCAGTAGAAGGTTACCAAAATAGTTGAGGAGTCCCAGGAACGAATGCAGCTCCGTCACATTCTGTGGTCTGGGTGCATTCTTGATGGCCTCCGTCTTGGAGTCCGTGGGTCTGATGCCATCTGCCGCAATCTTTCGCCCCAGAAATTCGACCTCTGGCACCAGGAAAACACTTGGAGCGTTTCACTCCGTCCAGTCGCTTTAGAAACTCTTCCAGGTGGTGCAAGTGTTCGGTGGTGTTGCGACCAGTGATCAAGATTTCGTCTTGGAACACCACGGTGCATGGAACCGATTTCAGCAAACTCTCCATGTTCCTCTGGAAGATGGCCGCAGCCGAGCGAATCCCAAAAGGGCATCTGTGGTACACGAACAGTCCTTTGTGCGTGTTGATGCACGTCAATTTCTTTGAAGGTTCAGCCAGCTCCTGTGTCATGTAAGCAGAGGTTAGACCAGCTTGGTGAACGACTTTACCCCTGTTAGCGTTGCAAATAGGTCTTCCACTTTAGGTAGTGGGTGCTGGTCCTGTAATGAGATTCGGTTGATCGTTACCTTGTAGTCCCCGCAGATTCTGACCGTCCCATCGCTCTTTAGCACCGGCACAATTGGACTGGTCCACTCGATGAACTCGACTGGTGATATGATCCCCTCTCGTTGAAGTCTGTCCAGCTCGATCTCGACTTTCTCTCGCATCAGATATGGGACTGCTCGGGCCTTGTGATGAACGGGCCTTGCCCCAGGAACAAGATGGATCTACACCTTGGCGCCTGTGAAGTTGCCGATGCCTGGCTCAAATAATGCCAGGAATTTGTTTAGCACCTGGACGCACGGGGCGTCATCCACCGAAGATAGTGCTTTGATGTCGTCCCAGTTCCATTGGATCTTTCCTAGTCAACTTCTGCCGAACAGCATTGAGCTATCGCCTGGTACAATCCATAGTGGTAAATCATGCACCATTCCGTAGTACGATACTTTCACTGCCGCACTACCGATAACAGGTATGAGTTCTTTGGTGTAAGTGTGCAGCGTTGTGTGAATCGGGCTCAGTTTTGGCCTCTGTGCCTTGTTGCCCCACAGTTTCTCAAAAGCCTTCTGGCTCATGATTGATTGACTCGCCTCCGTGTCCAATTTCATGGAGACTGGAATGCTGTTACGTTTAACTTTTAACATTATCGGAGGGCTTTTGGTGGTGAAGGTGTGTACCCCATACACTTCCTCTTCATCCTCAGGTTGAGTAGCCTCTCCTGCTCGTTCAGCATGATCCACGCTGGATCGGTCGTTCTCTGCTGACTCTGCCACGTGGTGAGTCAGAGGTCGTTTGCACATTCGCTGGAGGTGCCCCATTGTTCCACAGCCCTTGCACACATAGTGCTTGAATCGACATTGCCCCCGCAGCGCCAACATGGTGTTAATGGATACGCATTCACACCCCACAGCAGCCTCTGAGTCACCCTAGGCCTGGCCTCTGCGGTCGTATAGGCCCTGCCATGTACAGTTCTGCCTGCTGAAGGCATTATTTTATGCACAGTACTTGCCGGTGAGCTTTAATGCTGTGAAGATATCTGTTTCGTGTTGTCGCTCGTGGATATGAAAGCCTGGGCTATCGTGATGGCTTTGCTTAGATCTAGGGATTTCGGTAGACAGCAGTTTGCGAAGAATGACCTCGTGGCCGATTCCAAGCATGAAAAAGTCCCGCCACATTTCCACCAAAGATCCGGCAAATTCGCACTGTCCCGCAAGGTGTCTTAGGTCGGCGATGAAGCTCGCCAGGTTCTGGCCCTCGGAGCAATGGTGCTTGTAAAAACGATACCTGGCCATTAGGATGCTTTCCTTCAGCTTAAGGTGTTCCCGAACCAGGGTGCACAGCTCTGTGTAAGTCTTATCCGTTGGTTTGACCGGTGCCAGCAGATTTTTGAGGAGACCATATATCGAAGACCCACATACGGTGAGGAGAATCATCCTGCGCTTGACCGCCGTCTCAGCCGTGTCCAGCTCGTTGGCCACGAAGTACTGGTCGAGACGCTCAACGAAGGCTTCCCAATCATCACCCTCAATAAATCTCTCAAGAATACCAACGGCAGCCATTACCGCGTGAAAGTTCGTGATCTGTAACTCGTCGCCAATTATTATGTTCAGAATAACTCCACAAGACTCTGTTGTAAGCTCAAACTATTGTGACCTTGGTCTCTTTAATGTGACTCCAGAGTGAAGAAGCAGCATGGTGGATTGCCTTTTATACCTGCTTGCCCAGGGTGCACAGGTGACCCTTAGGTCGCCCACAGGTATGCCCCCTGGTGGCAAGTCTGACACATTGGTGAGGTTTGCATACATAACAGAACAGGTTGTGGCTTTTTTCCCTTTAGAAAAGAAAAGACTTAAAGGAGACCTAATAGAGGTCTTTAAAATTAAGGTGTGAAGACATTTCGCTAAAAATCTGTGTCTTCAGCACCGAACATTAGCGCCACATATGTCGGCTGGTGCTCTACCATTAGCTGCTGGCGGTTCCAGCCGAGTGCGCCATTTTCAAGTTGTCGGTATTGATGCCAGTAAAATTGATTGCTGGGACATTGCAATCACGGAGATCATGACGTCAGTGAGTGCACAATGCTTACTTGACGCCCAATCTCCTAATTTGGTTTTAGCCATTGCAGTTACCGGCTGGAGAAAGCAACGACAGGTAGAGCTGGTGTGCAGCAGCAGGAAGACGACTCCAGCAATAACATTTAAAGGGATCATCACCTGACAGGACTTTGCAGTTTGACTGGCTGTGTGCTACTTCCTTCAACTGCAGGAATATTCTTTAGTTATTCCAAGCTTACTTGGTAGCAGGGAGTGTTCTGGCAAGTACAAAACTCCCTCCTAATTTTTGAAATGCTTCAAACTACAATGCTTGCTAAAGACATGGGGGCTGTACTGACACTTGACCTTGCCCTCCAGGGCTTATGACAGAGGGAGCATAGGCAGCGAGAAAGACGGGAACATGTGCTCAGAGGGAGGAGGGAGGGCCATCCAGGCTCTCAACAGGAGGAGTTCTCAGATCGGGGCGACCACAGCTCTCCCAGTGGCAGTCAAGGTCACTGTGGCCCTCAATTTCTTCACCAGCGGATCCTTCCAGTCTGCAATAGGAGACATAGCTAACATCTCGCAGTTCGCCATCCATCGCTGCATCTGGGAGGTCACAGAGGCTCTCTATACAGTAGGAGACAGGATTACATTTCCTTCCCCATCACCAGAGAGAAGCAGGACAAGTGTGCATGTGACTTTGCCAGGATAGTTGGCTTCCCCATGGTACATGGTGCCATCGATTGCACCCACGTGGCTTTTTGGGCACCGCATAACAATCCTGAGATCTTCTGTAACCGCAAAGGCTACCACTCACTTAATGTGCAGTTGGTGTGCAACCACAGACAGCTAATCCTCAATGTCAATGCCCTGCTACCCTGGCAACAGCTACGATGCCTTCATCCTGCACCAGACCGGTGTGCCAGCACTTCCTGCCACCACGCCAAGCTCGAGGGTGGCTGCTCAGAGACGAGGGCTATCCACTCTGCACTTGGCTCATGGCTCCCCTCCACAATCCTAGCACTCGTGCCCAGCACTCATATAATGAGCCATGCTGCCACCAGGAACATCATCGAGCAGACCATCGGGCTACTGAAGCAACGGTTCCGCTGTCTTGAACGCTTGGGAGGAGTCTTCCAGTACTCGGCTGAGCAGATGCCCCATTTCCTGGTGGTCTGCTGCATGCTCCACAACTTGGCTATCATGAGGGCGCAGCCATTGCCAGCAGGGATTGCAGGACCACCTCAGGAGGAGGAGGAAGAGAAGCGAGGGAGATGGAGGAAGGAAGGATATAAAGAAACAAGGAATAAATCAATCGGCCTTCCAGACGGCCTGTCCACAACCGGCTCATCGGACTCCAATTCGCATGACTGAAACCCCAGATCCCTATTGTTCACCACATCCCTACCATGTCAACACTGTCTCACGGTTTAATATTTTTATTTGTTCCTGGGATGTAGGTGTCGCTGGCAAGGCCAGCATTTATTGCCCATCCCGAATTGTCCTCGAAGATCCGTGTGGTGAAAGTATTCCCATAGTGCTCCCATAGGGAGTTCCAGGATTTTGACTCAGCGATGATGAAAGAATGGAAATATATTTATGTCAGGATAGTGTGTGACTTGGAGGAGAACTTGGAAGTGATGGTTTTCCCATGTGCCTGCTGCCCTTGTCCTTCGAGGTGGTAGAGGTCGTGGGTTTGGGAGGTGCTGTTAAAGAAACCTTGGCAAGTTGCTGCAGTGCACCTTGTAGATGGTACACACTGCAGCCACGGCGTGCCGGTGTGGATGACGTGCCAATCAAGCGGGATGCTTTGTCCTGGATGGTGTCGAGCTTATTGAGTGTTATTGGAGCTGCACTCATCCAGGCAAGTGGAGAGGATTCCACACACTCCTGAATTGTGCCTTGTAGGTGCTGGAAAGGCTTTGGGGAGTCAGGAGGTTAGACATTCGCCACAGAATAACCAGCTTCTGACCATAATATTTATCTGGGCTGGTCCAGTTAAGTTTCTGGTCAATGGTGACACCATAGGATGTTGGGGGATTCAGCGACGGTAATATCGTTGAATGTCAAGGGACGGTGGTTAGATGCTCCCTTGTTGGAGATAGTCATTGCCTAACACTTGTTTGGAGCGAATGTGACTTACCACTTATCAGCCCAAGCCTGAATGTCGTCCAGGTCTTGCTGCATGCAGGCATGGAATGCTTCATTATCTGAGCAGTTGCGAATGGAACTGAACACTGTGCAGTCATCAGCGAACATCCCCACTTTTGACCTTATGATGGAGGGAAGGTCATTGATGAAGCAACTGAAGATGGTCTAGGACACTGCCCTGAGGAACTCCTGCAGCGATGTCCTGGGCCTGAGATGATTGCCCTCCAACAACCACAACCATCTTCCTTTTGTGCTAAGCATGGCTCCAGCCAGTGGAGAGTTTCCCCACTGATTCCAATTGACTTCAATGTTACTTGGGCTCCTTGATGCCACACTCGGTGAAATGCTGCCTTGATGTTAAGGGCAGTCACTCTCACCTCACCTCTGGAATTCAGCTCTTTTGTCATGTTTGGACCAAGGTTGTAATGAGGTCTGGAGCTGAGTGGCCCAGGCAGAACCCAAACTGAGCATCGGTGAGCAGGTTATTGTGATTAAGTGCCTCTTGATAGCACTGTCGACAACACCTTCCATCACTTTGTTGATGATTGAGAGTAGACTGATGGGGCGGTAATTTCCTGGATTGGATTTGTCCTGTTTTTGTGGACAGGACACACCTGAGCAGTTTTCCACATTGTCAGGTAGATGCAAGTGTTCTAGCTGTACCAGAGCAGCTTGGCTAGATATGCAGCTAGTTCTGGAGCACAAGTCTTCAGCGCGACAGTCGGGATATTGTCGGGGCCCATAGCCTTTGCTGTATCCAGTACACTTTGCCATTTCTTGATATAATGTGGAGTGAATTGAATTGGCTGAGGACTGGCTTCTGTGATGGTGGGGACCTCAGAAGGAGGCCAAGATGGATCATCCATTCAGCACTTCTGGCTGAAGATGGTTGCAAACGCTTCAGCCTTGTCTTTTGTACTCGCACGCTGGGCTCCGCCACAATTGAGGATGAGGATGTTCATGGAGCCTCCTCCTACCATCAGTTATTTAATGGTTCACCACCATTCACGACTGGATGTGGCAGGACTGCAGAGCTTTAATCTGATACGTTGACTGTGGGATCGGTTAGCTCTATCTATAGCATGCTGTTTCTATTTAATATGCATGTAATCTTGTGTTGCAACTTCCCAAGTTGGCACCTAATTTTAAGTACATCTGATTCTGCTCCTGGCATGCTTGTCTACACTCCTCATTGAACCAGGGTGGTCGCCTGGCTTGATAATGGTAGAGTGAGGGATATGCCGGGCCATGAGGTTACAGATTGTGGTGGAATACAATTCTCCTGCTGTTGATTGCCCACAGTGCCTCATGGATGCCCAGTTTTTAACTGCTTGATCTGTTCTGAATCTATCCCATTTAGCATGGTGGTAGTGCCACACAGTACGATGGAGGATGTCCACAGTATGAAGGCAGAACTTTGTCTCAACAAGGACTGTGCGGTGCTCACTGCTGCCAATGCTGTCATGGACAGATGCATCAGCGACAGGTAGACTGGTGAGGACGAGGTCAAGTAGGTTTTTCCCTCGTGTTGGTTCTCTCACCATCTGCTGCAAGCCCAGTCTGGCAGCTATGTCTTTCAGGGTTCGGTCAGTAATGGTGCTATCGAGCCACTCTTGGTGATGGATATTGAAGTCCCGCCCCCAGAGTACATTCTGTGCCCTTGCTACCATCAGTTCTTCTTCCAAGTGGTGTTTAATATGGAGGAGTACTGATTCCTCAGCTGAGGGAGGGCAGTAGGTGGTAATCAGCAGGAGGTTTCCTTGCCCATACTTGGCCTGATGCCATGAGACTTCAGGGGGTTCGGAGTCAATGTTGAGGACTCCCAAGGCCATTCCCTCCCGACTGTACATCACTGTGCCACCACCTCTGGTGGGTCTGTCCTGCCGGAGGGACAGGACATACCCAGGGATGGTGATGGATGAGCCTGTGAAATTGGCAGCAAGGTATATCACAGCGTCCTCCTGGGCGAAACCTGAAATAAGAGACACCACAAAAGATTCCAAATACAATTAACAAATTGAACTGAAATCATCATATTAAATTAACTAATCACCCTTCTGCAATCCCTTGGTGTCTGTGTTGCGTGTGCCCTTTCCAGATTTAATACGACCCCAGTGGCTGCAGCACGGCTGGTGGAACATAAGAACATAAGAACATAAGAAATAGGAACAGGAGTAGGCCATATGGCCCCTCGAGCCAGCTCCGCCATTCAATAAGATCATGGCTGATCTGATCATGGACTCAGCTCCACTTCCCCGTCCGCTCCCCATAACCCCTTATCCTCTTATCGTTTAAGAAACTGACTATTTCTGTCTTAAATTTATTCAATGTCCCGGCTTCCACAGCTCTTTGAGGCAGCGAATTCCACAGACTTACAACTCTCTGAGAGAAGAAATTTCTCCTCATCATTGTTTTAAATGGGCGGCCCCTTATTCTAAGGTCATGCCCTCTAGTTCTAGTCTCCCCCATCAGTGGAAACATCCTCTCTGCATCCACCTTGTCAAGCCCCCTCATAATCTTATATGTTTCGATAAGATCACCTCTCATTCTTCTGAATTCTAATGAGTAGAGGCCAAACCTACTCAACCTTTCCATATAAGTCAACCCCTCATCTCCGGAATCAACCTAGTGAACCTTCTCTGAACTGCCTCCAAAGCAAGTATATCCTTTTGTAAATATGGAAACCAAAACTGCACGCAGTATTCCAGGTGTGGCCTCACCAATACCTTGTATAGCTGTAGCAAGACTTCCCTGCTTTTATACTCCATCCCCTTCGCAATAAAGGCCAAGATTCCATTGGTCTTCCTGATCACTTGCTCTACCTGCATACTGACCTTTTGTGTTTCATGCACAAGTACCCCAGGTCCTGCTGTACTGCAGCACTTTGCAATCTTTCTCCATTTAAATAATAACTTGCTCTTGGATTTTTTTCTGCCAAAGTGCATGACCTCAAGACTGCTGAGTTTCTGTGCGGGAGACTTCAGATGACCTTGCAAGACGACTTCGACCGGCTATAGACCTGGAAGGCTCAGCTGTAGACTGCACCACCTCGGGGCATGGGTGGCAGCAGTCTGAGCTGGCTGGATGACAGGTAGCGACAAGGGAAATGGTGGGAGCAGGCATGTTGTCATCCTGAGAGAGGACAGCAGGTTCCTGCTCCACTGACCCACTGCCACGCCCCTGGGGCGATGCCTCAGCATTTCTAGCAATATGCTGGAGCACAGATTGCTGGCCTGTTGCGACACTGTGAAAGCCCCGGACGGTGGTGGTAAATCTAGCCACGATGGCAGGACTTGGGTGGCCTGAAGTTGAGATTGCATGAGAGCAGTCTGAGCTTGGATGGCATTAAGCAGAGACTGTATGAGAGCAATCTGAGCTTCTGCTGCAGCACCAGGACGTTGGATTGCTTCCGCCTGTGCTGCAATGGAAGCTGCAACATCGCCCATCATGCACGTCATCACATCTGGGTTGCCACGGTCTCTCTGGGAGTGTACCATCATTTCTAGACTGGAAATCCTGGGTTCCGTGCTCTGCACAGAGCCCCCGTGCAATGTTGGAAGTGGACTCCTCCATGCGTCTTGACATTGCTGAGAGGCTCTCTGGCAAGCTTACCATTGCACCTATCATGTATTTGCCAATCACCCTTCTTCTGAAGGCCTCCCCATCGAGGTCCTCATCTGAGTCGTGTACAGCAGAACCTGTGCGCAAATGCACGCTCTGGGGAGCTGGTCCCCGAGCTACCCTTTCCCATTGGCTTTGCTGCAGCCCACTCGTGCCCGGTGCCTCACCCTGTACAGATACCGCTACTATACTGGCATCTAAATTACGCACACTGCCGGTATCTGAGCTGGTGTTTGCGAGTGACAGATGCAATGACACGGTGTCTTCTTCCTCCTCCTTTTCTCCCTCCTCGCTCTCTGCGGTGCCCTTGGGGACAGGCTGCTCAGGTGCTTGCTGATTATCAGAGAGCAGAAAGGCACAAGAGTTGGGTTATGGTGAGGGATGGCGCATTTAGCCTGAATAGCTTGAAAGTGAGAAAAGAATGTGGGCTGAGGGGGAAGTAGGGTGTGAGAAGAAGGATTCGGAATGAACATACCATTGTTGTCCCCAAGGGGGCCAAGACCATAGCATCAACGACTGGTGCCCAATAATCTCCAGCACTCAACTCTCCTGCTGACTCAGCTCTTCAATGTCCCCCTGGCCCCCTGCCTGTCCACTCCTGCTCCCGTTTGGCCTGCAAGGCAAAGGGCCGCGTTGAGTGAGCGTAATGGTTTCATGTATGTACATGCTGTTTGTAGCCACCAGATGGTGTCACTGTTGGAGGCCACTGAGCAGCATGTACATGGTGCTGTTCTGGTATAAAAGGCCAGCCATTTTGTGAGTCAGGCACTTTGGGTCATAATAAAGCAGAGCCAAGGTTGTACCTTGTTCAGTTAAACAGTACTCAGTTTGTACCTTTATTGCATACATAACAAATGGAATGTGTTTGGGTGATGTGCCTGCCATAGTTGAATAACTCATTGTGTGCAGAGTGTGAATGGTGATAGGTAGAGATTGTTGATAGGTGAGTGCTGGGGGTGTGCTGCATTGAGCAGTGTTTGAAGCTTGTGGTGCAGATGGTGGTATGTGGCATTTGATGAAGCCATCACTCACCCTCACCACCCATGTGAGGTCGTTAAACTGCTTCCTTCACTGGGTGTGGTCCCTGGGGACCACAGTGCTACCTGTGAAGTGGTCCGCAATCTCCTTTCATGTAGTCCAGGATATTTGTGGCGAGGGCCTCCTGCCAGTTTGTAAGTATGGGACTGCCCGCCTCCTCTTCACCACAAACACCAATGTCTCAGAGCTTTGTCTGAGAACCCATGGGCTCTCTTCCTCCACCTCTGGTCTGCCATGGTTGCAAGTGATCTCTTAATGTTGGTTGCTGCTGTTGGAGCAGCTGTAGACCCAACAAGTCTGACAATGAGGTGGTGCAGCGTCAATGAACCTTCCCTTTAAGTAATGGAAAAAGTCAGTGGCAATCATGAGTTGTAATTAGACTGCCCCCGATATTGGTCCAGCTGTTCAGTGTAACGCCAATGAACTTGAGTTTTAAGACTAAAATCATGACTAAAATCATGTTAGTGAAGAGTGAGCACGAATTTTGCGTGTTACCTAGACCATCTTCAGGTGGCACAGCTTAACTTTATTTAGTCTAAACACTGCCCATTTCTTGGCTAAAACGAATTTCTAGCCCTTTTCCACTTGTGGGAGAATCCAAAACTAGGGGCCATAAATGCAAGATAGTTGCTAATAAATCCAATAGGGAAATAAGGACAAATTTCTTTACTCAGCAAGTAGTTAGAATGTGGAGATCACGACTACAGGAAGTGATTGAGGCAAAAAGCTTAGACGCTTTCAAAAGAAAACTAGACGAGTACAGGAGAGAAAAGGGGATAGAAAAGATATACTGAAAGCAATGGGAGGAGGCTCATGTAGAGCATAAAGTTCAGTGTCATCGTCCGCATGACCGACACGAGACTCCCAAAGCAAGCGCTCTACTCGGAACTCCTACACGGCAGCGAGCCCCAGATGGGCAGAGGAAATGATTCAAGGACACCCTCAAAGCCTCCTTGATAAAATGCAACATCCCCACCTGGGAGCCCCTGGCCAAAGACCGCCCAAGAATTGGAGGAAGAGCATCTGGAGGGCGCTGAGCACCTCGAGTCTCATCGCCGAGAGCATGCAGAAATCAAGTGCAGGTGGTGGAAGAAGCATGTGGCAAACCAGACTCCCCGCCCATCCTTTCCTTCAGCCACTGTCTGCCCCACCTGTGACAGAGACTGTAATTCCCACATTGGACAGTACAACCACCTGAGAACTCACTTTTAGAATGGAAGCAAGTCATCCTTGATTTCGAGGGACTGCCTATGATGATAATGATGAAAGTTCAGTGTAACGTGCGGCGAGTGTGATATTCAGTGACTTGCAAAAAGGCTGATCTCACTGCGCATCATGGATTGGCTACAATTCAAGCGAATATTCAAGCGAACTCCCATCCCATAATCGCCTTTGCAGTGAGCATGTGGGAAATCATACCAATCAGCTGAAAAAGTTTGCAGCCTAGTTACATAGAAATTGCAGCACAGAAACAGGCCATTCGGCCCAACTGGTCCAAGCTGGTGTTTATGCTCCACATGAGCCACCTCCCACCCCATTTCATCTCACACTATCGACATTTGATTCTATTCCTTTCTCCCTCATGTGTTTATCTCGCTTCCCCTAAAATGCATCGATGCTATTACATAGAAACATAGAAAATACGTGCAGGAGTAGGTCATTCGGCCCTTCGAGCCTGCACCACCATTCAATATGATCATGGCTGATCATGCAACTTCTGTACCCCATTCCTGCTTTCTCTCCGTACCCATTGATCCCTTTAGCCGTAAGGGCCACATCTAACTCCCTTTTGAATATATCTAACGAACTGGACTCAACAACTTTCTGTTGTAGAGAATTCCATAGGTTCACAATTCTCTGGGTGAAAAAGTTTCTCTTCATCTCAGTCCTATATGGCTTACCCCTTATCCTTAGACTGTGACCCCTGGTTCTGGACTTCCCCAACATCGGGAACATTCTTTCTGCATCTAACCTGTCCAATCCCGTCAGAATTTGATATGCTTCTATGAGATCCCCTCTCATTCTTCTAAATTCCAATGAATATAAACCCATTCGATCCAATCTTTCTTCATATGTCAGTCCTGCCATCCCGGGAATCAGTCTGGTGAACCATCACTGCACTCCCTCAATAGCAAGAATGTCCTTCCTCAGATTAGGAGACCAAAACTGCACACACTACTCAAGGTTTGGTCTCACTAAGGCCCTGTATAACTGCAGTAAGGCCTCCCTGCTCCTATACTCAAATCCTCTCGCTATGAAGGCCAACATGCCATTTGCTTTCTTAACTGCCAGCTGTACCTGCATGCCTACCTTCAATGAATGATGTACCATGACACCCAGGTCTCGTTGCACCTCCCCTTTTACTAATCTGTCACTGTCATGTATCTCACACTACTGTATATAACTGTATCTTAACATGCTATACATGATTGTAATTAGATATGACCTGTAACCACAAGCATACTTTACCACCAGAGGTGCACTTGCAGGAGACACTGCATACCTGTTCCACACAGGTATATAAAGGCAGGTCTCAGGCAAGTGAGGCACTCGAGAGCTGTGAAATAAAGGTGCAGGTCCAGAGTGACCTTGACTTCAGCATGTGCCTCGTGTAAGTCTGTACTGCAGGGTCAGGACTTTACAGTGGCGACGAGTTACGGGATTACAGAATCCACAGAATGGCTACCAACAGCTCAGATGAGAAATGCAATGCTGGAGGTAATTGGGAGGACTTTATAGAAAGGCTCCAGCAAAGCTTTGTGACCAAAGACTGGCTGGGTGATGATAAGGCAGACAAGAGAAGAGCCCATCTCTTGACCAGCTATGGCTCGAAAACATATGCTTTAATGAAGGACCTGCTGGCTCCCGAGAAACCAGCAAGCAAGTCATTTGAGGAGTTGAGCACACTGGTGAGAGACCACATGAAGCCAGCGAGCAGCCTACACATGGCCAGACACAGGTTCTACAACTACAAACGCTGTGTGGGCCAGAGCATACCCGACTTTGTGGCGGAACTTCGGAGGCTGGCTAGTTTATGTGAGTTCTCCGATGAACTAAGGAGAGAAGTACTGAGAGACTTTTTTATTGAAGGAATAGGCCACGCAGGCATATTCCAAAAGCTCATAGAGACCAAGAACTTGACTCTAGAGGCAGCAGCACTGGTCGCACAGACATTTTTGGCAGGAGAAGAAGAAAAGAGGTTGATCTATACTGCGGATACAACAACTAATGAAACATCGGAACAAGGGGATCACAGCGTGAAACAAGCCGCTACCCCCACACACAGACAAAGGCAGGAGAGCAGGCCTTCAATAGCAGGCAGTGGCACCAGAAGCCATCAAGGGCCACATGAACGGCTGTTCATGCCTCATCAACCCACAATGCGAGCAATCAATTACAGACTGAGAGAAGTTAAAGAGAGATCAGCCAGATGCAACTCATCCTTCGGAAACAATGGAAGCGGTCTGTGCTGGAGATGTGGGAGAAGGCACTCAACAAGAGGATGTCGATTTCAGCATGCTGTTTGCAGAAACTGCAACTATACAGGGCATCTGGCTCGCATGTGCAGAAAAACAGCAGCTCGGCTGGTATACGAATCGGAAGGGTTGGAAAGCGCGACAGTACCTGGGACACCGAGGTACAGTGGGTCAACACGATCAATGTCCATTGTTCTTACAACAAGATGCCTCCAATAATGATGAGGGTCCTACTCAACGGGATACCCGTCAACATGGAATTGGACACGGGAGCTAGTCAATCTCTCATGAGCGTCCAACAATTTGAACAGCTAAGGACCTATACCAAAGAAATCGTCCCAGTCCTTGGCAGCGCCAAACTCTCAGTCACACACAAAGGGACAGTGAACCGACTTCCCCTGTGGATTGTCCCTGGAGACCTCCCAGCACTGTTGGGGAGAAGCTGGCTGGCAAAACTAAATTGGAAATGGGATGATGTTCACGCCATGTCGTCAGAGGAACGGACCTCCTGCTCAACAGTTCTAAGTCGTTTTGAACATCTCTTTCAGCCAGGTGTGGGCACCTTCAAAGGGGCCAAAGTTAAAATCTACATCACACAGGATGCTAGACCGGTCCATCACAAGGCTAGAGCTGTGCCTTATGTGATGAGGGAAAAGATTGAACACGAACTGGACTGGCTTCTGCGGGAAGGCATTATCTCACCTGTGGAATTTAGCGACTGGGCAAGTCCCATCATCCCCGTCATGAAGCCTGATGGATCCGTATGAATCTGTGGGGATTACAAGTCTACCATAAACAGAGTCTCCCTACAGGACCAATACCCGCTGCCCAGAGCGGAGGACCTATTTGCCACATTGGCTGGAGGAAAACTTTTCTCGAAACTAGATCTCACATCTGCGTATATGACGCAAGAACTGACCGAAGAGTCTAAGCTACTCACCACCATCAACACACATCGAGGCTTTTTTATGTACAATCGATGCCCATTCGGCATCAGGTTGGCAGCTGCTATATTCCAGCGCAACATGGAGAGTCTGCTCAAGTCCATCCTGGGGACGGTGTGTTTCAAGATGACATACTCATCACGGGCAGGGGCACCGACTCCCATCTCCGCAGTTTGGAGGAAGTATTAAGTCGATTGGATCGGGTGGGCCTAAGAGTTAAGAAATCCAAGTGTCTGTTTCTCGTGCCCGAGGTTGAATTTTTGGGCAGAAGGATTGCTGCTGATGGAATCCGCCCAACAGAATCCAAAACCGAAGCAATTCGTCTGGCACCCAGGCCCCGGAATGTCTCAGAACTGCACGCCTTTCTCGGGCTACTCAATTACTTTGGGAACTTTATGCAGAACTTAAGCACGCTGCTGGAGGCTCTCCACATGCTCCTCAGAAAGGGGTGCGATTGGTTTTGGGGGGATGCCCAAGAACGCGCCTTCAATAAGGCACGCAACCTTCTGTGTTCCAACAGTGTTTTAGCCTTTTTTGACCCAAAAAGCTAGTTCTTACATGTGATGCGTCAGCGTACGGAGTCGGGTGCATTTTACAGCATGTTAATGATGCGGGTAAATTATAACCCATTGCTTATGCCTCCAGGTCACTTTTGCGGGCGGAGCACGGGTACTGTATAGTTGAGAAGGAGGCGCTCGCGTGCGTGTACAGTGTCAGAAAGATGCACCAATACCTTTTTGGGGCCAAGTTCGCGTTAGAAACCAACCACAAACCCCTCACATCCCTGCTATCCGAGTCCAAGGCAATAAATGCCAATGCCTCGGTGCGCATTCAGCGGTGGGCACTCATGCTGGCGTCTTACGACTACACAATAAGGCACAGACCAGGCACAGACAACTGTGCCGAGGCGCTTAGCAGACTAACCCTGGCGACCACGGAAGGGTCCGGCGAACAGGACTGTGAGATAGTCATGGCAATCAATGCCTTTAAATCCACAGGTTCGCCCATGACAGCTTGCCAAATCAGAGCACGACCAGCGACCCCACGTTATCCTTCGTGAAAAGATGTGTTTTAACTGGTGACTGGGCAGAGACTCGCGATGCCTGCCCCGAGGAGATCAAACCTTTCCACAGGCGCATGCATGAACTATCACTACAAGCAGACTGCCTGATGTGGGGCAGCCGAGTAGTTATGCCCTTGCGAGGCAGAGAGGCGTTTGTCCGGGAGCTCCACCGCGAGCACCCGGGGATCGTCCTTATGAAGGCCATAGCCAGATCCCACGTCTGGTGGCCTGGCATTGACGTGGACTTGGAGCTCTGCGTCCGGCGGTGCACCATTTGTGCCCAACTCAGTAATGCCCCCAGGGAGGCCCCCCTAAGCCCCTGGCCCTGGCCCACCAAACCGTGGTCGCGAGTGCATGTAGACTATGCGGGCCCATTCATGGGCAAAATGTTCCTCGTAGTTGTCGATGCATTTTCAAAATGGATCGAATGCACCATTTTAAACTCGAGCACCACCTCCACCACTGTGGAGAGCATGAGAACCATGTTTGCAACGCACGGATTCCCTGACATATTGGTCAGTGATAATGGTCCGTGCTTCACCAGCGCAGAATTTCAAGATTTTATAGTTGACCACGGCATGAATCACGTTAAGACGGCACCGTTCAAGCCGGCCTCCAATGGCCAGGCGGAGAGAGCAGGGCAAATCATTAAACAAGCTAAAAATCCAAGGTCCCATGCTGCAGAGCCGCCTGTCGCGACTGGTGCTGGCATACAGATCTCGTCCACATTCGTTGACTGGGATTCCCCCCATGCAACTATTGATGAAACGGACCTTAAAGACTGGGCTCTCGTTAATCCTCCCAGACGTGCATGAAATTGTTGAGGCAAAGCGCTGGAAGCTAACCGAGTACCATGACCGAAATTCGAGGGGGAGGTGGAATGAGATAGAGGACAAAGTGTTTGTGCTAAACTATGGCAGGGGTCCCAAATGGCTTGCAGGGACAGTAACAGGCAAGGAAGGAAACAGGCTACTGGTAGTACAAATGGACAATGGCCAAACCTGCCGGAGGCATGTAGACCAAGTAAAAAGTAGATTCACCAACAACACTGCAGAACCAGAGGCAGATTACAATGTGGAACTCACACCACACCTGGTGGACAGACAGAGGGAACAACCTGAGGGAAGGGCAGTCTCAACAGACAGCCCAGGCGAGATACCAGCAATCACACCGAACGAAAAACAGGCACCAAGGTAAACAACTGAACCACAACTAAGACGCTCCACGCGAGAGCGTAGACCACCTGAGAGACTGAATCTATAAAGACAATAAGACCTTGGGGGAGGGTGATGTCATGTATCTCACACTACTGTATATAACTGTATCTTACCATGCTATACATGACTGTAACTAGATATGACCTGTAACCACAAGCATACTTTACCACCAGGAGACACTGCATACCTGTTCCACACAGGTATATAAAGGCAGGTCTCAGGCAAGTGAGGCACTCGAGTGCTGTGAAATAAAGGTGCAGGTCCAGAGTGACCTTGACTTCAGCATGTGCCTCGTGTAAGTCTGTACTGCAGGGCCAGGACTTTACAGTCACCATTCAGATAATAATCTGCCTTCCTGTTTTTGCCACCAAAGTGGATAACCTCACACTTATCCACATTATACTGCATCTGCCATGCATTTGCCCACTCACCTAACCTGTCCAAGTCACTCTGCAGCCTCTAAGCATCCTCCTGACAGCTCACACTGCCACCCAGCTTAGTGTCATCTGCAAACTTGTCGATATTACACTCAATTCCTTCGTCTAAATCATTAATATATATTATAAATAGCTGGGGTCCCAGCACTGTACCTTGCGGTACCCCACTAGTCACTGCCTGCCATTCTGAAAAGGACCCATTTATTCCTACTCTTTGCTTCCTGTCTGCCAACCAGTTCTCTATCCACCTCAACTACTCCGTGTGGTAACAAGTTCCACATTCTCATCACTCTCTGGGTAAAGAAGTTTCACCTGAATTTCCTATTGGAAATAAAAATAAATATTGAACTCTCAGGAAACCATCTACTGCAGGTCTCGAGCTTTATTCAAAATGTCCGTTTTCTTCTTTGAATGCACGTGCCAGTATTTTGCAAGTACGGCAAAGTGAGCTGAGTGGGAGCCTAAAATGCTGTTGCAACCAGCGCCCTTCATCATAACTTCAATCTTTAAAAAATGTTTTCAGTCCTCTTCTTAAAATCTGGATATTTGCCAGGAATCTGGACAAACCTTGCTTAAACTTGGATTGTGCAGATCAATTCAGACTGGTTGACAAGTGCAAGCTTTGCGGAATGAGAGTTATGGAGCAGAAGAAAGGAAGAAGGAAACGAGTAGGATAAATGGGAATGGTCATCTCAAGATGCAGGGTCATGGAGTCCGATACTGACCAATGATTTACTGTTTGGTGACTGTTGGTTTTCTCTGTGCACACAGCACACTTCTCTTAAAGGCAAAATAAAAACTAAGGAGGCAATTCAATGCAAATTACGAGTGTCCCCACCAACAAATTTGGATTATTAATTCTCATTAATGACATACAACCACAGATCAGCACCATAACTTGCAACGCCAATTATTTTTCAGATCCTCTTTAGACCCCATGCACCCTCGTGGACCCTCCATTCACACTGTATATCCATTGTGTGTTTCTTGTACACCCTCTGTACATCTAGTATACCATTGTACATCCAACCTTATTACACCCAGTATACCCTCGTACAACCTTATTACACCCAGTTTACCCTCGTACAACCTTATTACACCCAGTATACCCTCATACAACCTTATTACACCCAGTATACCCTTGGACAACCATATTACACCCAGTATACCCTTGTACAACCTTATTACACCCAGTATACCCTCGTACAACCTTATTACACCCAGTATACCCTCGGACAACCTTATTACACCCAGTATTCCCTCGTACAACCTTATTACACCCAGTTTACCCTCGTACAACCTTATTACACCCAGTATACCCTCATACAACCTTATTACACCCAGTATACTCTTGGACAACCATATTACACCCAGTATACCCTTGTACAACCTTATTACACCCAGTATACCCTCGTACAACCTTATTACACCCAGTATACCCTCGGACAACCTTATTACACCCAGTATTCCCTCGTACAACCTTATTACACCCAGTATAACCTTGTACAACCTTATTACACCCAGTATACCCTTGTACAACCTTATTACACCCAGTATACCCTCGTACATCCTTATTACACCCAGTATACCCTCGTACAACCTTATTACACCCAGTATTCCCTCGTACAACCTTATTACACCCAGTATACCCTCGTACAACCTTATTACACCCAGTATACCCTCGGACAACCTTATTACACCCAGTATTCCCTCGTACAACCTTATTACACCCAGTTTACCCTCGTAACGCCCTCTGTATGCCCAGTCTACGACATCTATGTGTCTGGTCTACCCTCATAGGCCCTCTGTATGCTCGGTCTACACTCGTATACCCTTTGTATAACCTCTGTAAAAGGGTCTCTGTTAATTAAAATGCTATGATGGATTCAAGGATTTCTTATCTGAGTTAGTGGTTGAAGAGCAATCTGACCATACACCAATTTTGGGACCAGTTAGTAATGATTGAAATAAAATAATAAGGAATAATTCTAGTTCAGAACAAGTTTTTTGTTAAAAATGTATATTCTTGATCTTGAAGGAAATGACTGCATTTGTCAAGTTTCTTGTTAATTTCCTACCTTAATTGCCTGTAGTTTACATTAGTATTTGCTCCTTTATTCTTCCTCTCACCGACTCACACCTTCAGCATAGAGGATGATGGGAGCCAGAAGATCGCTGTCGCCTCTGCCAATGTGACTTGTGATTGGATGAGTGAATTTCTTTCTCTCCTCTTGACAAGTTATCTCTCTTCTGCTGAGACAGACAACTCACCATCTGGAGGAGATTGCTTTTAAGCTGATATCTGAACTCTCTATTGTTCACTTTTTGGAGTAAAGCACAAATGATTTTTTTTGCACAGGGCCAACACTCCATCTTTCTCTTGGGACTTATTTTTTATTTTGCTGATTCTTATTCCTGTTACACTTTCAAACACCTGAGGGAGGAAACCCGCCGCTTGCGATCCGAACCCATTATTGGTTTCCGCTGGGTGGGTAGAGTTAAAATCAATCGCACTGTAACAGGAACAAAAAGAGACCTCTTCATTTCTAACATTATATATTTGCAAAACCCACATTTTCAGTGCTTCTCCGTGTCTTCGTAATCACAGTATAATAAATCAGAATTTTGTTCTTGCCCAGATCAAATGACATTGTCCAATATCCATATTAGGGTCTAACTGTATTATACATATCAAAACTGGCTTCTATTGAATTTTCTTCAGTCCAATCCTGCCAGGACACACACAGGCAAATTGGAGAGTTGCAATGGACTGAACAATATTGAGGATTTTTATAACAATTGTAAAATAACATTGATGCACGTGAACCTGGATGGCCAAGAAAGTGACTGTAATCACTACAGATCACATCTGATAAAACTGGTATCCCACATCGGGAAGAACAAACCTCCGTTCCAAGTTTTGAGTTATTTGTAATTCATCAAATGAAATGAAGGCAGCTGCTGTATGAATAACTTTACACAAGGACAGCTGCTGTTAAAAGTCACATTCAGTTTGTAAATGAAATCTTTTTCTGTATCGCAGTTATAAAAGTCAATGAGGAAAATTGGTTCAAAGTTTGCAGAATGGGACCATGAAAATCAGGTATGCCTCTAAATGTCAACTCAGGGAAAGTGATAGGGACATAGGAACAGGAGAAGGCCATTCAGCTCCTTTGAGCCTGTTTAACCATTCTATTAGATCCTGGCTGATCCCTCCAAAACAGATACACCACCATGGGTGCTGTTGGGTGGATGACTCATCAGGGGAGGGCAGCAGCAGCCAAGTTCATGGCACCATGGGTGGCTCTGCTGCACAGGAGGGCAGGAAGAAGAGTGGGAGAGCTAAAGTGGTAGGGGATTCTATTGTAAGGGGAATAGATAGGCGTTTCTGCGGCTGCAATCGAGACTCCAGGATGGTATGTTGCCTCCCTGGTGCAAGGGTCAAGGATGTCACAAAATGGCTGCAGGATATATTGGAGGGGGAGGGTGAACAGCCAGTTGTCGTGGTGCACATAGGTACCAACGATATAGGTAAAAAACGGGATGAGGTCCTACAAACTGAATTTAGGGAGCTAGGAGTTAAATTAAAAAGCAGAACCTTAAAGGTAGTAATCTCAGGATTGCTACCAGAGCCACATGCTAGTCAGAGTAGAAATAGCAGGATAGCTAAGATGAATACGTGGATAGAGCAGTGGTGCAGCAGGGAGGGATTCAAATTCCTGAGACATTGGAACCGGTTCTGGGGGAGGTGGGACCAGTACAAACTGGACGGTCTGCACCTGGGCAGGACCGGAACCAATATCAAGGCCTAATATGACTGGGAGCAATTTAGAATTGAGCAGAGGAAGACAAAGGGTTTAATTAAGAGGGGGAAAATAGAGTATGAGAGGAAGCTTGCTGGGAACATACAAACTGACTGCAAAAGCTTCGATAGATATGTGAAGAGAAAAAGATTAGTGAAGACAAACGTAGGTCCCTTGCAGTCAGATTCAGGTGAATTTATAATGGGGAACAAAGAAATGGCAGACCAGCTGAACAAATACTTTGGTTCTGTCTTCACGAAGGGAGACACAAATAACCTTCCGGAATTAATAGGGGAACGAAGGTCTAGCGAGAAGGAGGAACTGAAGGAAATCCTTTTTAGTCAGGAAATTGTGTTAGGGAAATTGATGGGATTGAAGGCCAATAAATCCCCATGGCCTGATAGTCTGCATCCCAGAGTACTTGAGGAAATGGCCCTAGAAATATTGGATGCATTGGTGATCATTTTCCAACAGTCTATCGACTCTGGATCAGTTCCTACGGATTGGAGGGTAGCTAATGTAACGCCACTTTATAAAAAAGGAGGGAGAGAGAAAACGGAAAATTATAGACCGGTTGGCCTGACATCGGTAGTGGGGAAGTTATTGGAATCAATTATTAAAGATGAAATAGCAGCACATTTGGAAAGCAGTGACAGGATCGGTCCAAGTCAGCATGGATTTATGAAAGGGAAATCATGCTTGACAAATCTTCTAGAATTTTTTGAGGATGTAACTGGTAGAGTGGACAAGGGAGAACCAGTGGATGTGGTGTATTTGGACTTTCCAAAGGCTTTTGACAAGGTCCCACGCAAAAGATTGGTGTGAAAAATTAAAGCACATGGTATTGGGGGTAATGTATTGATCTGGATAGAGAACTGGTTGGCAGACAGGAAGCAGAGAGTCGGGATAAACGGATCCTTTTCAGAATGGCAGGCAGTGACTAGTGGGGTGCCGCACGGCTCAGTGCTGGGGCCCCAGCTATTTACAATATACATCAATGATTTAGATGAAGGAATTGAATGTAATATCTCCAAGTTTGCAGATGACACTAAACTGGGAGGCGGTGTGAGCTGTGAGGAGGATGCTAAGCGGCTGCAGGGTGACTTGGACAGGTTAGGTGAGTGGCAAATGCATGGCAGATGCAGTATAATGTGGATAAATGTGAGGTTATCCACTTTGGTGGCAAAATATTATCTGAATGGCGACAGATTAGGAAAAGGGGAGGTGCAACAAGACCTAGGTGTCATGGTACATCAGTCATTGAAAATAGGCATGCGGGTACAGAAGATGGTGAAGAAGGCGAATGGCATGTTGGTCTTCATAGCTAGGGGATTTGAGTATAGGAGCAGGGAGGTCTTATTGCAGTTGGAAAAGGCACTTAGAATATTGTGTTCAGTTTTGGTCTCCTAATCTGAGGAAGGACATTCTTGCTATTGAGGGAGTGCAGCGAAGGTTCACCAGGCTGATTCCCGGGATGGCAGGACTGACATATGAAGAAAGACTGGATCTGCTGGGCTTATATTCACTGGAATTTAGACAAATGAGAGGGAATCTCATAGAAACATGTAAAATTCTGATGGGATTGTACAGGTTAGATGCAGGGAGAATGTTCCCCATGTTGGGGAAGTCCGGAACCTGGGGTCACAATCTAAGGATAAGGGCTAAACCATTTAGGACCGAGATGAGGAGAAACTTCACTCAGAGAATTGTGAACCTGTGGAATTCTCTACCACAGAAAGTTGTTGAGGTCCGTTCATTAGATATATTGAAAAGGGAGTTAGATGTGGCCGTTAAGGCTAAAGGGATCAAGGGGTATGGAGAGAAAGCAGGAATGGGGTACTGAAGTTGCATGATCAGCCATGATCATATTGAATGGTGGTGCAGGCTCGAAGGGCCGAAAGGCCTGTTGCTGCACCTGTTTTCTATGTTTCTATGTAACATCCAGCAATCATGCCTCATCCCTCCCTGAGCCCTCCACTAACACCGCTCCCCTCCCCCGATCCCCTATTTTTGATTCCCCCCCCACCCCCCTGCAGCCCGCAAATATATTTCTCACATGCCCTGTGTGAGATGCTCATCAAGAATCATCCTGCATGGAATTGAGGGCCTGGAGCAGAATGGAAGGGTTCCTATTCTCTGGGTTAAGTTCCTGCCCAGAATAAGTTCTACCAATTTTCAGTGGGTATAAAAGCTAAGCTGTATGTTTTTGAGATGAGACGTTAAACCTGCTCTCTCAAGTGTATATAAAAGATCCTGCTCTGCTATTTCAAAGAAGAGCAAGGGAGTTATCCCCGGTGTCCCGGCCAATATTTATCCCTCAACAACATCACTAAAACAGATTATTTGGTCATTATCACATTACAGTTTGTGGGAGCTTGCTGTGGCCAAATTGTCTGCTGCGTTTTCCACATTACAACAGTGACTACACTTCAAAAGTACTTCATTGGCTTTGGGACCTCCTCAGGTCGTGTAAGGCATTCCAGAATTGCACGTCTTTCCTCCTACTTTTCTTGTGTGAAATGGAATTGTTACAGGTGATGGGGGAGGGGGGTGTTGCTTCATTTTTGGCATTTTTAGGGGTTGTATTTTTAGCAGGGGCGTTTCTGGAGGTTATCAGAACTTGGAAAAAATGTTTATGTGAATAGAAAGCCAGATGGATCATCATGCTTAAAATTACTGGGAAGCTGGCTGTAACATAGAAACATAGAAACATAGAAAATAGGTGCAGGAGTAGGCCATTCGGCCCTTCTAGCCTGCACCGCCATTCAATGAGTTCATGGCTGAACATGCAACTTCAGTACCCCATTCCTGCTTTCTCGCCATACCCCTTGATCCCCCGAGTAGTAACGACTACATCTAACTCCTTTTTAAATATATTTAGTGAATTGGCATCAACAACTTTCTGTGGTAGAGAATTCCACAGGTTCACCACTCTCTGGGTGAAGAAGTTTCTCCTCATCTCGGTCCTAAATGGCTTACCCCTTATCCTTAGACTGTGACCCCTGGTTCTGGACTTCCCCAACATTGGGAACATTCTTCCTGCATCTAACCTGTCTAAACCCATCAGAATTTTAAACGTTTCTATGAGGTCCCCTCTCATTCTTCTGAACTCCAGTGAATACAAGCCCAGTTGATCCAATCTTTCTTGATAGGTCAGTCCCGCCATCCCGGGAATCAGTCTGGTGAACCTTCGCTGCACTCCCTCAATAGCAAGAATGTCCTTCCTCAGGTTAGGAGACCAAAACTGTACACAATACTCCAGGTGTGGCCTCACCAAGGCACTGTACAACTGTAACAATACCTCCCTACCCCTGTACTCAAATCCCCTCGCTATGAAGGCCAACATGCCATTTGCTTTCTTAACCGCTTGCTGTACCTGCATGCCAACCTTCAATGACTGATGTACCAAGACACCCATGTCTCGTTGCACCTCCCCTTTTCCTAATCTGTCACCATTCAGATAATAGTCTGTCTCTCTGTTTTTACCACAAAAGTGAATAACCTCACATTTATCCACATTATACTTCATCTGCCATGCATTTGCCCACTCACCTAACCTATCCAAGTCGCTCTGCAGCCTCCTAGCATCCTCCTCACAGCTCACACTGCCACCCAACTTAGTGTCATCCACAAATTTGGAGATACTACATTTAATCCCCTCGTCCAAATCATTAATGTACAATGTAAACAGCTGGGGCCCCAGCACAGAACCTTGCGGTACCCCACTAGTCACTGCCTGCCATTCTGAAAAGTACCCATTTACTCCTACTCTTTGCTTCCTGTCTGACAACCAGTTCTCAATCCATGTCAGCACACTACCCCCAATCCCATGTGCTTGAACTTTGCACATTAATCTCTTGTGTGGGACCTTGTCGAAAGCCTTCTGAAAGTCCAAATATACCACATCAACTGGTTCTCTCTTGTCCACTCTACTGGAAACATCCTCAAAAAATTCCAGAAGATTTGTCAAGCATGATTTCCCTTTCACAAATCCATGCTGACTTGGACCTATCATGTCACCTCTTTCCAAATGCGCTGCTATGACATCCTTAATAATTGATTCCATCATTTTACCCACTACCAATGTCAGGCTAACCGGTTTATAATTCCTTGCTTTCTCTCTCCCTCCTTTTTTAAAAAGTGGGGTTACATTGGCTACCCTCCACTCGATAGGAACTGATTCAGAGTCAATGGAATGTTGGAAAATGATTGTCAATGCATCCGCTATTTCCAAGGCCACCTCCTTAAGTACTCTGGGATGCAGTCCATCAGGCCCTGGGGATTTATCGGCCTTCAATCCCATCAATTTCCCCAACACAATTTCCCGACTAATAAGGATTTTCCCTTAGTTCCCCCCCTCTGACCCCTTTTATATCCGGAAGGTTGTTAGTGTCCTCCTTAGTGAATACCGAACCAAAGTACTTGTTCAATTGGTCCGCCATTTCTTTGTTCCCCGTTATGACTTCCCCTGATTCTGACTGCAGGGGACCTACGTTTGTCTTTACTAATCTTTTTCTCTTTACATATCTATAGAAACTTTTGCAGTCTGTCTTAATGTTCCCTGCAAGCTTCTTCTCGTACTCCATTTTCCCTGCCCTAATCAAACCCTTTGTCCTCCTCTGCTGAGTTCTAAATTTCTCCCAGTCTCCGGGTTCGCTGCTATTTCTAGCCAATTTGTATGCCATTTGCTTGGCTTTAATACTATCCCTGATTTCCCTTGATAGCCACGGTTGAGCCACCTTCCCTTTTTTATTTTTACGCCAGACAGGAATGTACAATTGTTGTAGTTCATCTATGCGGTCTCTAAATGTCTGCCATTGCCCATCCACTGTCAACCCCTTAAGTATCATTTGCCAATCTATCCTAGCCAATTCATGCCTCATACCTTCAAAGTTACCCTTCTTTAAGTTCTGGACCTTGGTCTCTGAATTAACTGTTTCATTCTCCATCCTAATGCAGAATTCCACCATATTATGGTCACTCTTCCCCAAGGGGCCTCGCACAACGAGATTGCTAATTAATCCTCTCTCATTACACAACACCCAGTCTAAGATGGCCTCCCCCCTAGTTGGTTCCTCGACATATTGGTCTAGAAAACCATTCCTTATGCACTCCAGGAAATCCTCCTCCACCGTATTGCTTCCAGTTTGGTTAGCCCAATCTATGTGCATATTAAAGTCACCCATTATAACTGCTGCACCCTTATTGCATGCACCCCTAATCTCCTGTTTGATGCCCTCCCCAACATCACTACTACTGTTTGGAGGTCTGTACACAACTCCCACTAACGTTTTTTGCCCTTTGGTGTTCTGCAGCTCTACCCATATAGATTCCACATCATGCAAGCTAATGTCCTTCCTAACTATTGCATTAATCTCCTCTTTAACCAGCAATGCTACCCCACCTCCTTTTCCTTTTATTCTATCCTTCCTGAATGTTGAATACCCCTGGATGTTGAGTTCCCAGCCCTGATCATCCTGGAGCCACGTCTCCGTAATCCCAATCACATCATATTTGTTAACATCTATTTGCACAGTTAATTCATCCACCTTATTACGGATACTCCTTGCATTAAGACACAAAGCTTTCAGGCTTGTTTTTTTAACACCCTTTGTCCTTTTAGAATTTTGCTGTACAGTGGCCCTTTTTGTTCTTTGCCTTGGGTTTCTCTGCCCTCCACTTTTCCTCATCTCCTTTCTGTCTTTTGCTTTTGTCTCCTTTTTGTTTCCCTCTGTCTCCCTGCATTGGTTCCCATCCCCCTGCCATATTAGTTTAACTCCTCCCCAACAGCACTAGCAAACACTCCCCCTAGGACATTGGTTCCGGTCCTGCCCAGGTGCAGACCGTCCGGTTTGTACTGGTCTCACCTCCCCCAGAACCGGTTCCAATGCCCCAGGAATTTGAATCCCTCCCTGCTGCACCACTGCTCAAGCCACGTATTCATCTGCGCTATCCTGCGATTCCTACTCTGACTAGCACGTGGCACTGGTAGCAATCCCGAGATTACTACTTTTGAGGTCCTACTTTTTAATTTAGCTCCTAGCTCCTTAAATTCGTTTCGTAGGACCTCATCCCTTTTTTTACCTATGTCGTTGGTACCAATGTGCACCACGACAACTGGCTGTTCTCCCTCCCTTTTTAGAATGTCCTGCACCCGCTCCGAGACATCCTTGACCCTTGCACCAGGGAGGCAACATACCATCCTGGAGTCTCGGTTGCGGCCGCAGAAACGCCTATCAATTCCCCTTACAATTGAATCCCCTATCACTATTGCTCTCCCACTCTTTTTCCTGCCCTTCTGTGCAACAGAGCCAGCCACGGTGCCATGAACTTGGCTGCTGCTACCCTCCCCTGATGAGTCATCCCCCTCAACAGTACTCAAAGCAGTGTATCTGTTTTGCAGGGGGATGACCACAGGGGACCCCTGCACTACCTTCCTTGCACTGCTCTTCCTGCTGGTCTTCCATTCCCTATCTGGCTGTGGACCCTTCACCTGCGATAAGACCAACTCGCTACACGTGCTACTCACGTCATTCTCAGCATCGTGGATGCTCCAGAGTGAATCCACCCTCAGCTCCAACTCCGCAACGTGGTCCGTCAGGAGCTGGAGATGGATACACTTCCCACACACGTAGTCGTCAGGGACACCGGAAGTGTCCCTGTGTTCCCACATGGTACAGGAGGAGCATAACACGTGACCGAGCTGTCCTGCCATGACTTAACCCTTAGATAGGCAACAACAATGCTAAAGTTTACTCACTGTTATAGAAGAGAAAAAAGAAAAACTACTCACCAATCCAGCCAATCACTTACCCGCTTGGCTGTGACGTCACCTTTCTGTTTCTTTCTACTTCTTTTTTGCCTTCTCCCTGTAGCTGCACAAGTACGCCTTTTATAGACCTCACCAACGGACTCCCGACGCCTCTCCACGCACCTCTCGCCGACTCTGGGTAAGTGAAGCATTCACGGACAATCGGCTGTTTAAAGTTGATCCCAGAATTTGAGCTTTTACAGGAGCTCATGGATGCAACACGGGATCTGAAATCTGTCAGATTGTCGTAAAAACCCACCTGGTTCACTAATGTCTTTTGTGCAAGGAAACCTGCCTATATGCGACTCCAGTCCCACACCCCTTAACTGCCCCTCTGAAATTGTGTCAAAATGAAATGTTCTGAGGGTAACTAGGGATGGGCAATGGGAAATAAATGCCGGTCTTGCCAGTGATGCTCACATCCCGAGAATCAATAATTAAAACATAAGAATCTAGTATTGTTTGGCAAATCAATGTCAATTTATCATCAAAGTTGCTTCTATATTTAATATATAAAGTGACACAAAATGGAAGGTAAATGAATTGGCCTGAGACCTGTACTGCAGTGCCCACCCACCATAATGCTATAGATTGTATCTGTAGGCCCTGGCACAGGGTTGGATGTGGAGGTTGGTGGGTTGTGGAGGTGAGGGGGTGGGGCAGGGAGGGGGGGTTTGGCCACCCAATGCTGGGAAATCCCCCTGCTCTGCTTCAATCAGGGCATTAGTGGAGGTCAGTGACTTGAGGTTCACCAGTCTTCAGATTGCTGCAAGTGAGTCCCACTGCTGGAGGGGTCCAAGTGTGGGGAGCAGCCTTGATCCTGAGGACAGAACAGTTTTAAAACAATGTCTGGATTATCTCCGCTCCACCCCCCCTCCCCTGTCCGATGGGTTGAGGGGTCCTTGCCAACCTCTTTTCAGTGGGAGAGGTTGCATGGTGAAGTTGTGGCTGCAGTGAAGGGGGAAAGTGCGCTACCCAGCTCACAAACTCTGGTGGGGGGTGATTCAGGGTGGGGGGCTCCTCTGTGCGACATGTAGATTTGAATCCTGACTGTAGTGATAGGTTTTTACATTGAGTCACACCTATGCCAGTGTAGCTGCTTCCTGTAACACGGGGAGAGTGAATCTGACTTCAACTCACATCAAAAGATTCCGGGAACAGCCAAGAGTGGTGTCATGTTTTCAGTATGACATCACAAACACACACAGGCTTTAAGATGGCTGATAACTTCAGGGACCCCTGTCAGGTGACCTGAACTGTTTATTATTGTAAACAGCCCTGGCTGCATTGCCACAGTTGTCCACTGGGTGAAGCTACACTTCTCCCTCCTTAATGAAGAAGTAATTATAACAAACAATCATCATACATAACTTGCATGGTTATACATAACAAAAGATATGGACTTATTTTGTCATATCTACAATTCAAGCTTAACCACTTGTTTTCTGTTTCGAAGAGGATACCTTCGCTCTCGAACAGAACCTTCCAAACATGGTGTTGAACTTAGACTCATTCGAGGCTGATCCCGAGGAAAGTTTTCCTCCAAGGGATGCCCTTGATTTACATTTGAACTCTCTACAACTTCAGACTGTTTGTTTGCCAGATTCGGACTCAGACTTAAATTCTGACTTTCTCTTGGACTTGTTTCCAGTAAATTTGATGTAGGATATGTTACTGGTATTTTACTTTTATCAAAACTATCTGGTGAGTCAGAAGTAATCGAATCATTCCAACTTTCAACTCCTTCCATGTCTGTAGGTAAAATATGATCAATGTAAACAAACCTAACCTGTCCATGATCAAACATCTTTACCAAATATGTGCGAAGACCACATATCTTCACCACTCTTCCTGGTAACCACTTTAACCATTTATGGCGATGGTTCTTCATTTTCACTTTGTGATTTAATTTCACACTTCTCTCTTTTACTCTACCTCTATCATGATTCTCTTTCTGTCTTAATTGTTTCTCTTCTACGGACTGTGTCAAGTTTGGTTTTAAGAACGAGAGTCTGGTTCGTGGCTGTCGTTTGAGAAACAACTCTGTTACTGTTCTAATAGTAGTTGTATGAGGTGTATTAGGAAAATTAGCCTATTTGTGGTCCAATGACAACTGTCGCTTCTTGGGATTTGGATCCAACATCTGCTTGATGAGGGCACGTTTTACAATTTGTACTGTGCGCTCTGCTGCACCATTTGAAGCAGGGTGGTACGGTCAAACTGTGGTATGTTTCACACCATTTTTACTTGTGAACTGTGCAAATTCTTCTGAACAAAATTGTGGTCCATTATCAGAAACAATTTCTTCTGGGAGGCCAAATGAAGAAAATAATCTTTGCAAAATGTCTAATGTTTTACTTGTTATTTTCCACATCGGAAACATCTCGACCCACTTCAAATGGCTTTCAATTACAATGAACAATTGTTGTCCTAGCTCATCAAAATCGATATGTAACCTTTGCCATACCCTGGGAGGCCATTTCCATGGCTGTAATGGTACTGATGATGGTTTCTTGCTTACCGATTGACATGTCGTACACTGTCGTACACTGACTGGTGATGTACTCTATGGGCTAGACTTTCCACTTTGTTCGTTAGGGCCCAAAAATAGACGATGTTCCAGCCTTAGCGATGTTGTAGCCTTCATGCTCACTGGACCATCGCCCATTTTTTGCATCACGACTTTCGGCTCGGCGATAGCCCAGCGATGTGACATCGCCCAGCGATAGTCCAGCGATGTGACATCGCCCAGCGATAGTCCAGCGATGTGACATCGCCCAGCGATAGTCCAGCGATGTGACATCGCCCAGCGATAGTCCAGCGATGTGACATCACCCAGCGATAGCCCAGCGATGTGACATCGCCCAGCGATAGTCCAGCGATGTGACATTGCCCAGCGATAGCCCAGCGATGTGACATCGCCCAGCGATAGTCCAGCGATGTGACATCGCCCAGCGATAGTCCAGCGATGTGACATTGCCCAGCGATAGCCCAGCGATGTGACATCGCCCAGCGATAGTCCAGCGATAGTGAAGGCAAAAGCTTCCCTAGCAACAATTTCCCTCGCGCATGCTTGCATTTTTTTTTTGGGTGGCCATGTTTTCCCGTGTTTTGGGAGGTCAGGGGTCATCCACACATGTGCAGAAGGGGGAGAGAGATCGAGAGAGGAGAGAGAGATAGAGAGAGAGGAGGAAGGCAGAGACAGAGAGGTGAGAGAAAAGAGAAAGCGAGAAAGAAAGACAGAGAAATATGTCTGACAGCGATAAAAGTGGGAGAGATATGGTGAGGGGAAGGAAGAAGGCCAAACCCTTCTCCGAGGAGGCCAACGAGGCCCTCGTGGTAGAGGTACACTCCTGGTGGGCCCAATTGACCCGGGGGGGGTGGGGGGGTGGGAACGTGGTACGTCTGCGTCCCACAACTCCAGGGGCTCCGACCAGTGACACAAACACTGGAACAGCCTCGCTGCTTCAGCAAGAGTAAGTACGACTTTATATTTTAATGATGCACATTCTAAGTATTATAATCATTATAATGGTAATTCTCCTGGATTGAATGTAAGCTTGTTATTCTAACTTAGATAACATATATCATCCCTGCTAAGAACTGGACAGGGCCATGAGCCTGTGCCCATTTTAAGTCTCTCTGGCTGCTGTCACTTACACAGGGACCCAGCATGGACTGGGGGCAGAGCTGCCTTTGCTCACTGTCTGGCATGGGACACTTTTGGACATTAGATACTATTATTGCCGACTTCAATGTAGAGTATATTTGAGAGAGATGAATGTGGCAAGTGTTAGACTCTAAACACACCGACCTTTGTTATAACCATGCATCAGTTGTGGACACAACCCCTATTAGCATATACATTTGAAACTTTTGTGTATAAATGACATAACCTGGTCAAGTAACATGCCATGCTCTATTCACTTTTTCAGCGGAAGATATCTCATAATCGGGCACAGCAGAGGTGCACCGGGGAAGGCCCTGCTGTAATACAGCCACTGACTGAGGAACATGCTGCAGCACTAGTGGGGGCCCACAGTCGAGCGGTCACCACCCGTGGTGTTGCTGGACCATCGCATGCGCCACGTGAGTAATGTGTCAAGCAGTGTAAGAGCTATGTGACATCATTTCATTATCATATCATAGTCGAATGATGTCATGTTATGCATGCAGCCTCTGTGCGACTCTCTGCCATGCTCAGGTTGACAACATAAGAACATAAGGACATAAGAGCAGGCCATCTGGCCATGTGTCTGCACCCCATAAACCCTCGCTCCCTTATCATTTGGTCTATCTGCGACTGGTCCAGCCTCCACAGTTCTCTGGCGCAGTGAATTCCACATAGATGTACTGCCGTAGATACCACCATATGATGCATTAATATGTAACTTTTCTCGGACACATTTATGGGATTAGTGCTGCTCCTCCTACGTATGCCAGTGCGGCGCAACAATGCTTTCTGCTCCAATAATCTCAATTGTGTTTTGCAGCTTTACCAGCTCCAGAGCTGCAACTGGAAGACAGACGCTCACATGGACCTGACCCACTGCATGTGTCATTCACCACGGGTGTTGAAGAGGAGGAGACCACTGAGCCCGAGGAAGAGGAGGAATACCTGGAGACAGAGGAGGTTGCCCCTTGCATCCCTCTGTCTGGGGAATCTGAGGCCCCCGATGGGGATCCCAACTGAGGAGGTACCGGCACCAAGCGGCATGCAGTTGGTGACGACAAGGCGCACATTGGTGCTGTCTCAGACCCCATGTAGGCCGGGTCAGCGGCTTGAACAAAGGCCTACCCTGGACCATCGCATGGAAAGTCTGGCATGATTGTGCGAGGAGGCTGTCGCGATCCAGCGCGAGCAGCTCCAGGTGTTTGTGGGGTTCACGCTAGAATTCTCCCGGGTGTCTGCTCCCCAAGCGGAGGCGACGCAGCAGATGATCTTGGAGTTGCGTGAAATCTCTGCCTCCAACCACGCCATGTGGCATGCGTCCTTGGCAGCACACAGCGCTGCACCCCGAGCTCCCGTGGCCACAAGCACCGGCACACAGGCGGGTCAGGAGGATGCACCACCTCCAAACTCGGAAGGCGATCCCCCTGTTTTGTCTTCCCCTCCAACAGCCCCCCAACAGGCAATCGTCCCAGCATGTCCCCCGCCATGGCAGGAAGTCTTGCCATCGCCCACAGCACGCCAGCTTCGCAGCAGTACCCGGGGACCAAAATGGATGGGTGAGGTAATGACACGGGGGGGGGTCCAGGATCTGGAGAGAAACCTGGCCGCAGGTAGGGAGGGGGTGCAATCTTTTTTACTATTGTTCCTATTGTTCGCATTTATTGTTGGTGGTGTAGTTTCACTATTGGGGTGTGGGTGGGGGGGGATGGTAGGTGTCATGTATTCAACCAGCATTGTAACCCATGTATAAACTGACCTAAGTTGTACACCGTGAGAACACTGACCACGAGGTGGGAGACACTCCTAACCTGGACCTTCATGTATAAAAGGGGAAGCTCCACCCACCTTCATCACTTGAGTGCTAAGGAATAAAGGACAGGTCACAGACTGACCTTCTCTCAAGGATGGGCCTCGTGTGTATTTATACTTTGTAGTAAGGACGTATCAGTAGGGGTGGGGGGGAGGGGTTGTTTTGGTGGTTTGTAATTGAAAAATAACGTTCAAAAGTTGTCATTTTATTAAAACCATTTTATTTCCCTTTACAATTGTTGTGCAGTGTTTGCTAATAACATACGTTAAAATAGAATATTAGTGCAACTGTTGTTAAACAATGTCCAGGCCAGACCAAGTAAGTATGAAACATCACATTTATATAAATATAATAAAACGTCCAATTGTGAGTGTATCTATCTTTAAAGGCCCTTAAATAATTCACAAACTATCTAAGCCCCTGTTTAAGAGGCCTCCTCTCTTTCTCCGACGTTCAAAATGGCGTTCGTAGTGCCGAGGTCTGTCAGGAAGGCCAGGCAATAGCAACTATTCTCCAGTGATGTTCTTGGCGAGCAATCAGCCCGGCGATGTGCCGATGATATTCCGAAAGTTGGACTGGGCGATGTGTGGGCGATCACCTCAGCGATCACATTGGCAATGTGAGCTGAAAGTTGGGCCGGGCGATCAACTCAGCAATAAGCTCGGCGATGTGTCCAACTTTCCACCTTTGGGCGATTATCAGCCCTTTTTGGGCGATATATGGGCACTAGCCCAACGATGTGAACTGTAAAGTCTAGCCCAAAATCTTTATCTAGACCTGGCCACCATAAGTAACTGTGTGCAAAACTCTTGGTCAAGCACATTCCCAGGTGCTGGTCATGAAGATCTAATAATTTGGACCTGAATTTATTTGATATAAACAGTCTTGCACCCCACATGATACAATCTGTATCGACTGATAATTCATTCCTACAAATGAAGAATGGATGAAGAATGTCTGTTACCTGGTTTGGCCAGCTATTTGCGATGTAATCATACACCTTTGACATAACTGGATCACGTTTGGTTGCTCTACCAATCTCTTCAGCTGTGACTGGCAGTTCATCAATGTATGAAAAATAGAACACTTCTTCCCTATCGGGTGTAACTTGTGATGGGGAAGGCAATCTAGACATAGCATCAGCATTACTGTGATCAGCTGATCATCTGTATTCCATATCATATGTATATGCTGACAAAATCAAAGCCCATCTCTGCATTCGGGCTGCAGCTATGTTGGAACTGGGGACTTTGGATGGAGGATTATTGTCAGGGGCTTATGGTCCGTAACAATGGTAAACTTATGACCATACAAGTATTTATGGAACTTCTTGACCCCAAAAATTAATGCCAAAGTTTCCCTTTCGACTGGCGCATAATTACTCTCACTGGCACTGAGAGTGCGTGAAGCAAAAGCAATTGGTCTCTCCTCCCCACTATGTGATACCTGAGAGATCACTGCCCCAACTCAATACGGAGAGGTGTCACATGCTAGCTTGATCTCCTTAGATACGTCATAGTGAACTAACATGCTGCTCTCTACCAATTTGCTTTTACACTCCTTGAATGCTATGTCGCATTCTTCTGGCCACTTCCAATGGACCTGTTTTTTAATAGTTCATTCAGTGGATATAACACTGTAGCCAAATTTGGTAGGAACATCCCATAATAGTTCAAAAGACCCAAAAATGATCGAAGTTCAGTGACATTCTTGGGAGTGGGTGCATTTCTGATTGCATCCAGCTTTCCCTTGGTTGGATGCAAACCATCTTTGTCTACTCCGTATCCTAAGTACTCCACTGAGTTTTGAAATAACTCGTCCTTGCGAGCAGTCATACGTACTCTGTGCTTCTCCAGCTGTTGAGCACTTAATTCAATATGTTGTTATGAATTTGCCTGTTTGGTGCTGAAATTAGTATGTCATCTAAATAACATACTACCCCTTCAATACCTTGCAAAATCTGGTTCATTACCCCTTGGAATATGGCGGGGTGGAAGACACTCTAAACGGTAGCCTATTAAATTGATATAGGCCTAGATGAGTATTTATAGTCAAGCATGACTTGGACTCCTCATCTAGTTCAAGTTGTAAGTCGGCATTCGTAAGATCCAACTTTGAGAAGATCTGACCACCTGTCAGTGTTGTTAACAAATCTTCTATATTTGGCAATGTATTGGGGCGATTACCCTCGAGAACCTGGTTTACGGTTACTGTTGTGTATAGAAGAACTCCACAAGGCTGAGTACTGTGAGCTAAACTTAGTGTGACCTTAGTCTTCTTTATTACAACTCCAGAGTGCCTAAACATGGCAGCCAACCTTTTATATTGGCCCTGCAAGTGTGTGCAGGTGACCATTAGGACTCCAACAGTCACGCCCTCTGGTGGCAAGTATGACATAGTTACATACATAACATCACTCCGCACCCCCCCAAGTCTTTGGTACAAGTTATTTACAAGTTGAGGCGATCCGGAGCCCTTCGCTCCCTGGTTGATCAGGTCTAAGTTCAAACCCTGGTGTGTGTGAGTTGGTCGAACCATTGCTGCACCGCGGCTGGTCTGACCAGACTGTCAGGAACAGTGGGTTCATCCTCGTGATTGACAGCCAGGTCAATTGCTGGTTGGGTGTGTGTTGGTGGATCGTCGATGGTGACGTCCTCTTCAAGTCGTTCCTGGTTGTCAGTAAATTGTAATTTGGTCTGATCTAAATGCTTTCTGCACGCTTGGCCATTTAACAGTTTGATTATAAACACCCTATTCCCTTCCTTGGCCAAAACAGTGCCAGCAACCCACTTGGGACCATGACCATAAGTCAGGACAAACACAGGGTTGTTAACATCAATGTCACGTGAAACAGCCGCGCGATCGTGGTACATGTTCTGCCGGTGTCGCCGGGTTTCCACGTGGTCATTAAGATCCAGGTGGACTAGGGAGAGCCTGGTTTTGAGGGCTCCCTTCATTAACAATTCTGCCGGGGCAACCCCGGTGAGCGAGTGGGGTCGCGTCCGATAACTGAGCAGAATGCGAGACAAGCGGGTCTGTAGGGAACCATCCGTCAAGCGTTTCATGCTCTGCTTGATTATTTGGACTGCCCGCTCCAATTGACCGTTAGACGCGGGCTTAAACGGAGCAGACCTGACATGCTTGATGCCATTGCAGGTCATAAACTCGTTGAATTCTGAGTTGGTGAAACACGGTCCATTGTCGTTGACAAGGACGTCGGGCAAGTCATGGGTGGCGATCATGGCCCGGAGGCTTTCAATGCTGGCTGTGGACATGCTGGGTGACATGATTATGCATTCAATCCATTTGGAGTAAGCAGCCACAACTACTAAAAACATCTTTCCTAGAAAGGGGCCGGCAAAATCTACGTGGATCCTGGACCACGGTTTGGAGGGCCATGACCACAGATTCAGTGGAGCCGCCCTTGGTGCATTGTTCAGTTGCACCGATGCACGCATGACTCCAAGTCTGAGTCAATGCCGGGCCACCAAACATGCGACCTGGCAATTGCCTTCATCATGACAATGCCTGGGTGGGTACTGTGTAGGTTGCGTATAAATGTTTTGCTGCTTTTTGTTGACAAAACCACGTGATTACCCCATAAGAGACAATCCGACTGGATGAACATTTCATCTTTGCGCTGGTGAAACGGCTTAATTTCATCCTGCATTTCCTTGGGAATGGTCGGCCAGTTCCCATTTAAGATGCAACTCTTTACTAATGATAGCACAGGATCCTGGCTTGTCCAGGTCCTGATCTGGCGAGCTGTGATGGGTGACCCCTCGCTCTCAAAAGCATCCATGACCAGTAGCAAGTCTGCGGGCTGCGCCATTTCAACCCCAGTGGTGGGTAATGGTAGCCGACTGAGAGCATCGGCACAGTTTTCAGTGCCTGGTCTGTGGCGGATAACATAGTCATAAGCGGATAATGTTAGTGCCCATCTTTGGATGCGGGACGAAGCATTGGTGTTTATACCTTTGTTCTCTGAAAACAACGAAATGAGCGGCTTGTGGTCAGTTTCAAGCTCAAACCGAAGTCCAAATAGGTATTGGTGCATTTTCTTAACCCCATATACACATGCTAACACCTCTTTCTCGACCATACTGTAAGCTCTCTCAGCCTTAGACAGACTTCGAGATGCGTATGCAACTGGTTGGAGTTTACCCAATACATTGGCTTGCTGTAATGCACAGCCGACCCCATACGATGAGGCGTCACAAGCTAGCGCTAAACGTTTACATGGGTCATAGTGTACAAGTAACTTATTTGAACATAGAAGGTTCCTGGCCTTCTCAAAGGATGTGTCTTGAGATTTGCCTCAAACCCAGTTATCACCCTTACGTAGCAACATGTGCAAAAGTTCGAACAACGTGCTCAACCCGGGTAGAAAGTTACCGAAATAGTTGAGGATTCCCAGGAGCGAACGCAGCTCCGACACATTCTGTGGTCTGGGTGCATTCTTGATGGCCTCTGTCTTTGAGTCCGTGGGTCTGATGCCGTCTGCTACAATCTTTCTCCCCAAAAATTCGATTTCTGGCACCAGGAAAACACACTGAGAGCATTTCAGCCCGAGTCCCACTCTGTCTAGGCGACTTAGAACCTCTTCCAGGTTGTGCAGATGGTTTTCATGACCAGTGATCAGTATGTCGTCTTGAAACACAACGGTGTGCGGAACAGATTTCAGCAAACTCTCCATGTTTCTCTGGAAAATGGCTGCAGCCGAGCGAAAGATGCGTTGGCAAGTACTGTACACAAAGTAATGTCGTTTTCAGGCAGGAATGCATATGGCAGAACATATACACCTGCAGCTGCACGACCTCATATGACTCAGAGTCCGCCATCAAGTGTGAATGCGAGGCGCTGTGGAGGTCATCATTGAGCCCATCAATGCCGCTTCAAACACTATGCGTGCAAAAGCTGTGAAACAAGGGGACACCTCCAGCGAATGTGCAGACGAGCTGCAAACCCTGCAAACCACCACGTTGCAGAGGAACACCAATCCATGGCAGATCAAACTGAACTAGAGACGCGAACCGAGGAGGCAGAAGTGTACGGGGTACATACCTTCACCACGAAATGTCCACCGATCATGTTAAAAGTTGAACTGAATGGAATTCCAGTCTCCATGGAATTGGGCACGGGTGCAAGTCAGTCGATCATGAGCAAAAAGGCCTTTGCGAGGCTGTGGTGCAACCTTCTCTTCTATATCAGTGAGTAACTTTTAGCATTGTTGTTGCCAATTTAAGTTAATCTAAGGGTTAAATCATGGCAGGACAGCTCGGACACGTGTTATGCTCCTCCTGTACTATATGGGAAATCAGGGACGCCTCCGGTGTCCCTGACGACTACGTGTGCGGGAAGTGTATCCGCCTCCAGCTCCTGACGGACAGCGTTGCGGAATTGGAGCTGAAGGTGGATTCACTCTGGAGCATCCACGATGCTGAGAATGACGTGAATAGCACGTTTAGTGAGTTGGTCTTACCGCAGGTAAAGGGTCCACAGCCAGATAGGGAATGGGTGACCAACAGGAAGAGCAGTGCAAGGAAGGTAGTGCAGGGATCCCCTGCGGTCATCCCCCTGCAAAACAGATACACCGCTTTGAGTACTGTTGAGGGGGTGACTCATCAGGGGAGGGCAGCAGCAGCCAAGTCCATGGCACCGTGGCTGGCTCTGCTGCACAGGAGGGCAGGGAAAAGAGTGGGAGAGCGATAGTGATAGGGGATTCAATTGTAAGGGGAATAGATAGACGTTTCTGCGGCCGCAACCGAGACTCCAGGATGGTATGTTGCCTCCCTAGTGCAAGGGTCAAGGATGTCTCTGAGCGGGTGCAGGACATTCTGAAAAGGGAGGGTGAACAGCCAGTTGTCGTGGTGCACATTGGTACCAACGATATAGGTAAAAAACGGGATGAGGTCCTACGGGACGAATTTAAGGAGCTAGGAGCTAAATTAAAAAGTAGAACCTCAAAAGTAGTAATCTCGGGATTGCTACCAGTGCCACGTGCTAGTCAGAGTAGGAATCGCAGGATAGCTCAGATGAATACGTGGCTTGAGCAGTGGTGCAGCAGGGAGGGATTCAAATTCCTGGGGCATTGGAACCAGTTCTGGGGGAGGTGGGACCAGTACAAACTGAACGGTCTGCACCTGGGCAGGACTGGAACCAATGTCCTCAGGGGAGTGTTTGCTAGTGCTGTTGGGGAGCAGTTAAACTAATATGGCAGGGGAATGGGAACCAATGCAGGGAGACAGAGGGAAACAAAATGGAGACAGAAGCAAAAGACAGAAAAGAGATGAGTAAAAGTGGAGGGCAGAGAAACCCAAGGCAAAAAACAAAAAGGGCCACTTTGCAGCAAAATTCTAAAGGGTCTAAGTGTGTTAAAAAGGCAAGCCTGAAGGCTCTGTGCCTCAATGCGAGAAGTATGCGGAATAAGATGGACGAATTAACTGTGCAGATAGCAGTTAATGGATATGATGTGGTTGGCATCACGGAGACATGGCTCCAGGGTGCCCAAGGCTGGGAACTCAACATCCAGGGGTATTCAACATTTAGGAAGGATAGACAGAAAGGAAAAGGAGGCGGGGTGGCGTTGCTGGTTAAAGAGGAAATTAATGCAATTGTAAGGAAAGACATTAGCTTGGATGATGTGGAATCGGTATGGGTGGAGTTACGGAATACCATGGGGCAGAAAACGCTAGTGGGAGTTGTGTACAGACCTCCAAACAGTAGTAGTGATGTTGGGGAGGGCATCAAACAGGAAATTAGGGGTGCATGCAATAAAGGTGCAGCAGTTATCATGGGTGACTTTAATATGCATATAGATTGGGCTAACCAAACTGGAAACAATACGGTGGAGGAGGATTTCCTGGAGTGCATAAGGAATGGTTTTCTAGACCAATATGTCGAGGAACCAACTAGGGGGGAGGCCATCTTACACTGGGTGTTGTGTAATGAGACAGGATTAATTAGCAATCTCGTTGTGCGAGGCCCCTTGGGGAAGAGTGATCATAATATGGTGGAATTCTACATTAGGATGGAGAATGAAACAGTTAATTCAGAGACCATGGTCCAGAACTTAAAGAAGGGTAACTTTGAAGGTATGAGGCGTGAATTGGCTAGGATAGTTAAGGAGTTGACAGTGGATGGGCAATGGCAGACATTTGGAGACCGCATGGATGAACTACAACAATTGTACATCCCTGTCTGGCGTAAAAAGTAAAAAAGGGAAGGTGGCTCAACCGTGGCTATCAAGGGAAATCAGGGATAGTATTAAAGCCAAGGAAGTGGCATACACATTGGCCAGAAATAGCAGCGAACCCGGGGACTAGGAGAAATTTAGAACTCAGCAGAGGAGGACAAAGGGTTTGATTAGGGCAGGGAAAATAGAGTACGAGAGGAAGCTTGCAGGGAAAATTAAAATGGATTGCAAAAGCTTCTATCGATATGTAAAGAGAAAAAGGTTAGTAAAGACAAACGTAGGTCCCCTGCAGTCAGAATCAGGGGAAGTCATAACTGGGAACAAAGAAATGGCAGACCAATTGAACAAGAGGGGCTAGATGGTCTACTCCTGTTCCTAATTCTTATTATGTTCTTATTAAGTACTTTGGTTCCGTATTCACTAAGGAGGACACAAACAACCTTCCGGATATAAAAGGAGTCAGAGGGTCTAGTAAGAAGGAGGAACTGAGGAAAATCCTTACTAGTCGGGAAATTGTGTTGGGGAAATTGATGGGACTGAAGGCCGATAAATCCCCAGGGCCTGATGGTCTGCATCCCAGAGTACTTAAGGAGGTGGCCTTGGAAATAGCAGATGCATTGACAGTCATTTTCCAACATTCCATAGACTCTGGATTAGTTCCTATGGAGTGGAGGGTAGCCAATGTAACCCCACTTTTTAAAAAAGGAGGGAGAGAGAAAACAGGGAATTATAGACCGGTCAGCCTGACATCAGTAGTGGTTAAAATGATGGAATCAATTATTAAGGATGTCATAGCAGCGCATTTGGAAAGAGGTGACATGATAGGTCCAAGTCAGCATGGATTTGTGAAAGGGAAATCATGCTTGACAAATTTTCTGGAATTTTTTGAGGATGTTTCCAGTAGAGTGGACAAGGGGGAACCAGTTGATGTGGTGTATTTGGACTTTCAGAAGGCTTTCGACAAGGTCCCACACAAGAGATTAATGTGCAAAGTTAAAGCACATGGGATTGGGGGTAGTGTGCTGACGTGGATTGAGAACTGGTTGACAGATAGGAAGCAAAGAGTAGGAGTAAATGGGTACTTTTCAGAATGGCAGGCAGTGACTAATGGGGTACCGCAAGGTTCTGTGCTGGGACCCCAGCTGTTTACATTGTACATTAATGATTTAGACGAGGGGATTAAATGTAGTATCTCCAAATTTGTGGATGACACTAAGTTGGGTGGCAGTGTGAGCTGCGAGGAGGTTGCTATGAGGCTGCAGAGTGACTTGGATAGGTTAGGTGAGTGGGCAAATGCATGGCAGATGAAGTATAATGTGGATAAATGTGAGGTTATCCACTTTGGTGGTAAAAACAGAGCGACAGACTATTATCAGATTAGGAAAAGGGGAGGTGCAACGAGACCTGGGTGTCATGGTACATCAGTCATTGAAGGTTGGCATGCAGGTACAGCAGGCGGTTAAGAAAGCAATGGCATGTTGGCCTTCATAGCAAGGGGATTTGAGTACAGGGGCAGGGAGGTGTTACTACAGTTGTACAGGGCCTTGGTGAGGCCACACCTGGAGTATTGTGTACAGTTTTGGTCTCCTAACTTGAGGAAGGACATTCTTGCTATTGAGGGAGTGCAGCGAAGGTTCACCAGACTGATTCCCGGGATGGCGGGACTGACATATCAAGAAAGACTGGATCAACTGGGCTTGTATTCACTGGAGTTCAGAAGAATGAGAGGGGACCTCATAGAAACGTTTAAAATTCTGATGGGTTCAGACAGGTTAGATGCAGGAAGAATGTTCCCAATGTTGGGGAAGTCCAGAACCAGGGGTCACAGTCTAAGGATAAGGGGTAAGCCATTTAGGACCGAGATGAGGAGAAACTTCTTCACCCAGAGAGTGCTGAACCTGTGGAATTCTCTACCACAGAAAGTTGTTGAGGCCAATTCACTAAATATATTCAAAAAGGAGTTAGATGTAGTCCTCACTATTAGGGGGATAAAGGGGTATGGCGAGAAAGCAGGAATGGGGTACTGAAGTTGCATGTTCAGCCATGAACTCATTGAATGGCGGTGCAGGCTCGAAGGGCCGAATGGCCTACTCCTGCACCTATTTTCTATGTTTCTATGTTTCTCAGGCACGAAGGCCCAAGCTGAGCCCTATTCACACCAAGCTGAGAACTTACACTAAGGAACTGATCCCTGTAATTGGCAGTGCAGCAGTAAAAGTCTCCTCTGATGGAGCGGTGCATGAACTACCACTATGGATAGTACCAGGAGATGGCCCCACACTGTTCAGCAGAAGCTGGCTGGGAAAAATCCGCTGGAACTGGGACGACATCCGAGCGCTTTCGTCTGTCGATGACGCCTCATGTGCCCAGATTCTGAGCAAGTTCCCGTCGTTGTTTGAGCGAGGCATCGGAAATTTCTCCGGGGCGAAGGTGCAGATCCATTTGGTTCCCGGTACACGACCCATCCACCACAAGGCACGTGCGGTGCCATACATGATGTGAGAGAAAGTGGAGATCGAGCTGGACAGGCTGCAATAAAAAGGCATCATCGTGCCGGTTGAGTTCAATGAGTGGGCCAGTCCGATTGTGCTGGTTCTCAAGGGCAATGGCACGGTCAGAATTTGTGGGGACTATAAACTAACGATTAACTGTTTTTTGCTGCAGGACCAGTACCCACTACCCAAGGCAGGCGACGCTGACAGGAGGGAAGACGTTCACCAAGTTGGACCTGAACTCGGCTTACATGACACAGGAGCTGGCTGAATCTTCGAAAGGCCTCATCTGCATCAACACGCAAAGGTCTGTTCATTTACAATAGATGCCCGATCGGCCGCGGATATTTTTCAAAGGAACATGGAGAGTCTGCTAAAGTCGGTTCCGCGCACTGTGGTTTTCCAGGATGACATATTGATCACAGGTCGGGACACCATCGAACACTTGCAGAACGTGGAAGAGGTTCTAAGTCGGCTAGATCGTATGGGACTCAGGTTGAAACACTCAAAGTGTGTTTTCCTGGCGTCAGAGATCGAGTTCTTAGGGAGAAGAATCGCGGCAGATGGCATCAGACCCAAGACGGAGGCCATCAAGAACGCGCCGAGACCACAGAACGTGACGAGCTGCAGTCGTTCCTGGGACTCCTCAATTATTTTGGTAATTTCCTACCCGGGTTAAGCACCTTGCTTGAACCCCTACATGTTGCTACACAAGGGAGATGACTGGGTATGGGGGAATTCACAAAAGATTGCTTTTGAGAAAGCCAGAAATCTGTTATTTTCCAACAAACTGCTTGTTCTGTATGACCCATAGAAATATTTAGTGCTAGCTTGTGATGCGTCTTCGTACGGGGTCGGGTGTGTGTTACAACAAACAAATGAATCGGGAACATTGCAACCGGTCGCTTATGCATCCAGGAGTTTGTCCAAGGCCGAAAGGGCCTACAGCATGATTGAAAAAGAAGCTCTGGCATGCGTTTATGGGGTAAAAAAAATGCACCAGTATCTGTTTGGGCTTAAGTTCGAGTTAGAAACTGACCATAAGCCGCTCATATCGCTATTCTCAGAGAGCAAAGGTATTAATACCAATGCCTCTGCTCGCATCCAAAGATGGGTGCTCACACCGTCTGCATATAACTATGTAATTCGCCACAGGCCAGGCACAGTGAACTGCGCTGATGCCCTCAGTCGGCTACCATTGCCCACCACCGGGGTGGAAATGGCACAGCCTGCAGCCTTGTTCTTGGTGATGGATGCATTTGAAAACAAAAAGTCACCTGTTACGGCCCTCCAGATCAGGACTTGGACCAGCCAGGATCCTTTACTGTCCCTTGTAAAAAACTCTGTCCTCCATGGGAGCTGGTCCAGCGTCCCAGCGGAGATGCATGAAGAGATCAAGCCATTCTGGCAGCGCAAAGATGAAATGTCCATACAGGTGGACTGTCTTTTGTGGGGTAATTGCGTGGTTTTGCCTAAGAAAGGCAGGGAAACGTTCATATGCGACCTACACAGTACCCACCCAGGCATATAATGATGAAAGCTATAGCCAGATCCCATGTGTGGTGGCCCGGCATCGACTCAGATTTGGAGTCTTGCGTGCACCAATGCAACACTTGCTCTCAACTGAGCAATGTACCCAGGGAGGCACCGCTAAGTTTGTGGTCATGGCCCTCCAAACCGTGGTCTAGGATCCACGTTGACTTCGCTGGCCCATTTCTAGGCAAAATGTTTTTAGTTGTTGTGGATGCTTATTCAAAATGAATTGAGTGTGTAATAATGTCTGTAAGTACATCCACTGCCACCATCGAGAGCCTACGAGCCATGTTTGCCACGCACAGCCTGCCTGATGTCCTTGTCAGTGACAATGGGCCGTGCTTCACCTGCGCTGAATTCAAGGAATTCATGACCCGCAATGGGATCAAGCACGTCACATCTGCCCCGTTCAAGCCCGCATCTAATGGCCAGGCAGATCTGGCAGTCCAAACCATCAAGCAAAGCTTGAAATGCGTGTCGGAAGGCTCCCTGCAGACCCGCCTGTCCCGAGTCCTGCTCAACTACCGCACAAGACCCCACTCGCTCACTGGAGGTCCCCCTGCCGAACTGCTCATGAAAAAGGGCACTCAAAACAAGTCTCCTATCAACACCACCTCCAGTGTGCCAGTGCAGCCTTCGGCCGCCTGAGGAAAAGAGTATTTGAAGACCAGGCCCTCAAAACTGTCACCAAGCTCATGGTCTAGAGGGCTGCAGTAATACCTGGTTTCCTGTATGGCTCAGAAACATGGACCATGTACAGTAGGCACCTCAACTCGCTGGAAAAATACGACCAATGATGTCTCGGCAAGATCCTACTAGGACAGATGCACCAACATTAGCGTCCTTGACCAGGCCAACATACCCAGCCTTGAAGCGCTGGCCATACTTGATCAGCTCCGCTGGTCAGGCCACATAGTTCGCATGCCAGACACGAGACTCACAAAGCAAGCGCTCTACTCGGAACTCCTTCACGGCAAACGAGCTAAAGGTGGGCAGCGGAAACATTACAAGGACACCCTCAAAGCCTCCCTGATAAAGTGCAACATCCCCACTGACACCTCGGAGTCCCTGGACAAAGACCACCCTAAGTGGAGGAAGTGCATCCGAGAGGATGCTGCGCACCTCGAGTCTTGTCGCCGAGAGCATACAGAAATCAAGCTGAAACCAATCCCACCCACCCCATCCCTCAACGACTATCACCTGTGACAGAGACTGTGGTTCTCGTATTGGACTGTACAGCCACCTAAGAACTCATGTTAAGAGTAGAAGCAAGTCTTCCTCGATTCCGAGGGACTGCCTATGATGTTCTTTATCAACCTCACGGCCAATTTTTGTATCATCTGCAAACTTCTTAATCATACCTCCTACATTCAAGTCCAAATCATTGATATATACTAGAAAAAGCAAGGGACCGAGCACTTAACAAATCAATGTAACTGTCCTTGATTAATCCGTATCTTCCTAAATGAAGATTTATCCTGTTCCTCAGAATTTTTTCCAAAACATTTCCCACCACCTGACTGACCTGTAATTACTCGGTCTATCCCTTTCTCCCTTTTTAAACAATGATTACAACTGAATGTCTGTGACTGCGCTTTGCACCTATGAAAAGCACGGAGTTAAAAGCTCACACTATTTGACCCTGACAATAAGCTTTTCATTATTTTCGGGGCAGGAGAAAGTGAAAATATCGAAAATCAGGCCTCACAAATAAAGGAATAGGAGGGGATGTTACTGCACAATCCGAGAGAAAATGAAGCATACACAAACTGGTATAGAGCAACGAGTTCATTGAGTGACTTTACAAACATTGTCGTTTACAAATACTCAATTTTAATCTTAGGTTTCAAATATTACATTACATTGATATATCAGTTCCTGCAGAAATAAATATATTGCACTTTTAGAAAACAATTCTTAATAGATGTAACTCCACGATTTCTTTTGAATATAATCTAGTACAGGAGGGAAAACACAGTATGTTTTTTTCTAATACTTTTTTTTAAAACAGAGTGAACATGCTCACAAAAATGGTACGACGTTAAATGATGAATAGAGCAGAGTGCGAGTCATTCTCCTGGCGCACACACTTGTGGTGTATCCGAGGTCTGACCGCTGAGAGTCTGCAGTTTGTCAGGTGCACACTGCAGGGAGCTCACTATCACAGGACACCATGGATGCTGTCGCTGTTGCAGGAGGGTCCTGTAAGAACTGAAGCTGGATCACCGGGGCTTGGTACACGTGTCCGACGGTAAATCAATCTGGTTTAGTGCTCACAAACAGTATAGTGTTTGCGGTTCACTGTGACAGGCCGTGGAATATACTGGGAGGAGAGGGGCAGCTACACCATCGGATTCCACCTGATGATAATACATTGTCGTCGCTGCAACGGTGCATTCTGGGCATTGTAGTCCGGCTGTGGCAAAGCATTCTGGGAGTTGTAGTCCTGTAAACCGCGGTGCATGGTGCGAGTTGTAGGCTTGTTGCGCTGCAATGCATTGTGGGAGTTGTAGGCCTGTCGCGCCGCGATGCGTTATGGGGGTTGAAGTCATGTGGCAATGCATTCTGGGCTTCCCAGGCCTGTTGCGGCAGTGCACCTCTCCGCCATTGTTGAGGGGTTTATCTGTAACCTTCAGGCTGCTGACCGAGGCCCGGCACCGCGCTGTAAATGGCTCTGTTTCTATGTTGAGCTCTGTTTGCTGCAGCTGGTCTGTGCCCTTTGAGTTATTGTTGTTCGGCTTGTCCCAGGTGCTCTGCATCTTTCACATCCCACAGCCCCCTGTGTGAAATGCATTTCTGTTCAGTCAATCATACAAAGTGAGTCATTACAGCGGAGGAGTGTCGCAGTCCCTGAATAGCAGCGTACGGCCCTTGCTGGAAATAGTGGTGGTATCTGGGCATGTGAAATGTGGGGAAGGTGGGCCCACTTGCTTGCATGGAGCTGGCAATCGCCGATGGTGTCAGAGGCATTCCAATGCGACTGTAGGGTGGCAGGGAGCCCGGGATGGGTGGCGCGAGTGACGCCGTGCTCGTAGCAATTGCAGTCAGGGACTGAGGGTGCTGGAAACCCGAGAAACTGGAGGAAGACGCTACCCAGGTGCTCAGCGATAAGTTATCTGAAGTTGTAAATGCCGATCCTGCCGGAGAAAAAACGCAGACACATAAAGCAGTGACGCTGATGGTGTGTGAAGTAGTTCGTTCAAAACAGCAATCTGCTCATTTAGCGGAATATTTAACTCCTTGTGTAAAAGGTAATTTACCAGTGGGAATATTTAATAAAATAATAATGACAAACACATTATTACACGATTAGTTCAGTAACGTGCTATTCTGTGCTTGATGTATAATTATCAGTATTGATTATTAAACATGTCATTTTTGCTGCAATCTTTTGCGCATGTTGAATTTTATAAGGATGCTGCATTGCTCAGCCTGTGCGCTCAATTTCCCATGTGGAGAGTAATTGGGGACTGTAATTAATGCTAAAGCGGAACGAGTAGGAGGATGAGATGGTCCTTCACTCTGGCCAGCGTGCTCCAGTTTTCAGGTCCTTTCTCAGATCTTATGCAGCCATTTTTATCTTTTCCCCACCCTAAGCCTAGACCCCACTGCTCTTTCAGTTTGTTGAATTGGAAGCTGATCCAATTCAATGGAGTCAGTATTTGCTAGGTCAAGAACTCCTACACACAGGATTTATGATTAATTTATAACTTCCTCAGTTTATCATCAGATCTTCCTCTGCCTTCACCTTATCAGCTTCATTAGTTTGGAGACTTGGATCATGTTAGCTTGACTCAATTAGCAGCAGCACTCTCCCAAGTCAGAAAGTTTGAACCTCACTCCAGGATTTGAAGCCAGATCTAGGCTGACCTTTCAGTGCAGTACCGAGGGAAGAACTGCCCTTTGACAAAACTGTCTTTCTTAGATCCATAATGGAGGACCTCATACTTCCCCACGTTGAACTTCATCTGCCACAATTTTTCAAATGGATAGATGGTGTCAGGTGCCCATTTAAAAAAAAATAGTGCTTTCATTGCAGAAGGCATTGATGTTATTGATGTACAGCAACTGAAAGAATGTGCTAAATCAGGAAATGTAAAGAAATACCAAAATCCTAACAGATGGATAGATATGTGATGACCTTGTGATCTTCTGGGATTCCCTCGTTGGACTGAAGACCCTAGTTTGACGCTAGCATTGTAACTGCTAACAATTGCCCTAATTTCTGAGTGCAAATAGACTTTCCATGGTTCCAGAAGAAATACTGCCCCAAGACGGAATGACCAGTAGGACAGAATCATAGGGAAAGAGGCCTATCTGGATAGCTTCAATGGGGAAAATGGCTGCAAATGCAATATCCACCGTCTTTGTTGCCAGGTTTTATGTACTTTATGATTACTGACCTGGTCCATTGGAAGTGGTACAGTGATATAGGTCAGATTGCCAAATCTACTCTATTGGAGTAAATTTTGGAACTGCATGGGTGAGTTTCCAGGTCTTCCCAGGACATTCTCTTCTGTTGGGAAGGTCTGATAACTCAGTATAGGTGGGACAAGACACCAGCCTGACTGCAGCCAGGCCCCAAAATAGGACACAAAGGAGTGGCACAGACTATACTTAACGCAGCCAGTAATTAGATGAAAGACACTCTGAAACGTATATCCCAGGAGGGTTAACATTCGCAACTGTCGGGGCCATCAAGCCTGTGCCAGACCATGATGGCTATAGCATCAGGACAAAACGCTTCCGTACCCGGCCAGTTATCGTTTATTTGAGAGCCATGCAGTACTGTATAAAGGAGAGTATAACAGCACTGTTACTATCATACAAGTTCAATAAATAACTAATCTGACAATATTTTTTAATAATTCATTTGGAATGCAAAAATATTGCAAATCTAAAATGATTATCAACAAAATTAAAGAACTTTCATTCCAGTGGAAGGTTCTGCTAATTATTAGAGAGCAAATTTTGTTATAAATAGCTTTCCTTAAATACTTTCTGGACGCACTGAGGATTTTGATGAAATCTGGAGCCCAATATAGAAAATTGGACAATACATTTTTTATGCCTTAACGAATTGCTGGATTGAAATTCTTCGTGATGTTTGGGCTAATGTAATCACTTCGCTACCTTGCACAAATTCAGTATTATTAATAATGAATCTCTAATTAGAGGGGTTTGACTAGAAACTATGAAAATATTTCTTTAAATGTAACAGCACAAAGTTGGGTATTTTGCTTTGGTGCTGTCATTTGGACACATTTCAATTCTCCCAGTCTGAGACCCGAGGGATTCGAGGGGAATCATTAGACAATGATGTCTGGGGTATCATGTTTCAGCTTTGCAAGCTGTGTAGTGTTATTCAGTAAATGGTGTGACACCTCACACTCGCTATAGTGTAATTGTAACCATGCTAACCATGGATTGCCGGGCAGCTTTTAAAACCTTTTAACATTAGTCTTGTCAATTTTATTAACATTAGAATTTAACCAACATTCAGAAGCCGGTGAGCGGAGCTCTGGATTACACGTATATGAGGGATTCTGTTTTCCATGATCAGAGAACGGTGCGGGACTGGCAGTATAACTGGGATCTGCATGCTCTGCAGCAGGTACCATACTCAAACATGTGCCTGCAGTATAACTGTACCCTCACATGTTGGTCTCTCGGACCTCAAGATTTAAATTATTAACAGATTATTGTAATTATAGCACAGCACTGACAAACTATCGCAAATAGTTAGAACTTAATTGTACGTACTTGCATGTTTCAATTTTCTTTTTGAAAATTCTGCATGTTTAAAGAGCATCAGTTGTGAACCTACATAACCCAATTTTAATTGTCGGTATTTCAGACATAAAACAAAACTGAAACAATCAATGTCTAGATTTTTAAAAGTGTGACTGTGGATATACATAACTGTTCCATTCACACTCACATATCACACCTATCTCACACTGTCTAAAGCAGTAAGCAGCATAATCTGAAAAGTAATGTTGAAAATAGTTGACTACTGAACACAATTCTTTGCTTACAAAAGCAAAATACTGCGGATGCTGGAATCTGAAATAAAAACAGAAAATGCTGGAAATCTCAGTGGGTCAGGCAGCATCTGTGGAGAGAAACAGAGTTAATGGGCCCAAGTTTCCACAAGAAAAAAAACGGGCGCCCCTCCGAGCTGGGCGCCCGTTTTTCGCGCCTAAAACGGCGCCTAAAAAAATCCTCAGTATTCTCCACCGAATTACAGGTCCTGTGGCCCTCGGCGCTGCCAGCATGAGCTGTGGGGGGGGCGGAGCCAGGTCCCTGCGCTGAAAACAGTGCCGGGACCTCTGCACATGCGCGCTACAGTCGGCACGCAAGTGCAGTAGCTCCAGGCGCCGAACTGTGTGGGAGGGGCCCGAAGCACGCAGCCCCTAGCCCTGGCCCAATGGCCTCACTGGGGCTGCGTGAATGAGGCTCCTCCCACGGCCAGCTCCTGCTCCCCGCCCGACCAGACCCGACACTCGCTCCCCACCACCCCCCCCCCCCGCCGACCAGACCTGACCCGACACCCGCTCCCCCCGCCCCGACCCGACACCCGCTCCCCCCCCCCCGCCCCGAGACCCGCTCCCCCCGCCCCACCCGAGACCCGACCCGACACCCGCTCCCCCCCGACCCGACACCCGCTCCCCCCCCGACCCGACACCCGCTCCCCCCCCGACCCGACACCCGCTCCTGTTCCCCGACCCCCCCCTCCTCTTCCCCCCCCCTTTCTCCCCCCCTCCCCTCTCCCCCTCCCCTCTCCCCTCTCCCCCTCCCCTCTCCCCCTCCCCTCTCCCCTCTCCCTCCCTCCCCTCTCCGTCCCTCCCTCTCTCTCTCCCTCCCTCTCTCGCTCAGCGGCACGAACAGCTGCAGAATTCTCCCTGGCTGAAGCACTTTCACACAGGTAGGAGGATGGTTTATTTAATCTTTTCTTGGCTTATAAATGTTTATTCAGGTTGGATTTATTTGTATAATATTTGTAGAAGTATAAATAAGGATTTATTGTCGAATTTAATGAGTTCCCTTCCCCCCCACCTCGTTCTGGACGCCTAATTTGTAACCTGCGCCTGATTTTTTAATGTGTAGAACAGGTTTTTTCAGTTCTACAAAAATCTTCACTCACGCCATTCTACTTTAGTTTGGAGTACATTTTCACTGTGGAAACTTTGAAATCAGGCGTCAGTGGCCGGACACACCCCCTTTTGAAGAAAAAATTCTGTTCTAAACTAGAACTGTTCTACCTGACTAGAACGGCAGAAAAAAAAATGTGGAGAATTGCGATTTCTAAAATAGTCCGTTCTCCACCAGTTGCTCCTAAAAATCAGGCGCGAATCATGTGGAAACTTGGGCCCAATGTTTCAGGTCGATGAACCTTCATCAGAATCCTGAAACGGTTCTGACGAAGGGTCATCGACCTGAAACGTTAACTCTGTTTCTCTCCACAGATGTTGCCTGACCTCCTGAGATTTCCAGCATTTACAATTCTTTGCTGTTTAAGCTTTCTCTCAGTCTGTGACAGATTAACAGAAATTAGCTACAAGTGCCTTCCTAGGTCATTGCACCAAGACTGTTTGCCTCTTAAATGCCGATAGCTATTATTATAATTATATTATCTGCTAAGATACGTTTCAAGAAGTTGAAATCATATTCAAGAAATCAAATTAAAACTGGCCTCACTTAGCATTTTTACAGAAACATTTAGTGACATAATACTCACAGTTGCTAGCCTCTCAAATATAAAAGATATAATACCTTTCACATCCCCAGGACATCCCAAAGCACTTCAACTAATTACTTTTGACGTTGGCCAAGACCTTTCTTCCTGCTCTTCTTCAAATAGTGCCATGGGACTTCTTCCGCCCACCTGAACAAGTAGACAGGACCTCCGTGTAACATCTTGCCCAAGAGACGGCACCTCTGACAGTGCAGCGAAAAGCTTCCTCAATATGGCACTGAAGTGTTGGGCCAGTCCCTGGAGTGGGGCTTGAACCCATGAAGTGCTGAGAGCACTGAGCCAAGCTAACACTGCCATACGTTGGCATGGGATATGGGAAGGCTGTTACTAAAAGCATCCATTGACATCCAGTTCCAGCTCTGAAAGAATGGTACCCCAGGAATTTAAAGCGATGTATTGCTATTTTGATGACTACAATTAATGTATTTATTTTTCAAATTGCACCCAAAAAAAACTGGCATCTGGTGCATTGGAGACAAAAATACATTTCATTATTTGCCTTCTGCTTATATTTGAATGATTTTGCACGAAGTTACCAAAAGTGTTGATTTCCCCAGGTATTCAATGGAGAATGAGAATGCAGGTTGACTGTTCAGGTGTTGTTAGATTAGATCAAATGTTGTATGGTGCATTGTGGTGAGCAATGTTCGCTCTAATTTTTTGGGGGTGCGTGGTCCCTTTAAGTGGCTGTGCGGCCCATTCAAATTTTCATGCATGCGCAATTTCTTTCATTTAAAAGCCGGTGAGCGGCTTGCGCAGGACCTCCAGACCGCTGCGCGGCTGCGCACCATAGCGGGAACTTTGATACTGAGGCACAGTGTAGCGCTGTGGGTTCAACACTGGGACTGGCTTTGGGGTTAAATTGGGCTTTGGCAGTAGAGTTAAGGCGGGGGAAAGCAAATCAGCAGTCAATGGGAAAGACACGCGGGTGGGTGTAAAACAGCCTGACGATTCTTTATCACCCATTTTGTGCTGTCAAAGACCAATTTCACCCCATTAGTATCTAAACTACACTCATGGATGAAAATTTCCACCCTCTGCCTGGTTCTACATGAAATTATTTGAGTCGCCTCATTCCTAGAAGGCTGAGTCTAGAGCACAGGATGCCCCAAGGAGAGCTGGGTGTGGGAAATGGAGGGATTGGTTGTAAAACACATTGGAGCAGAAATTCTTCACTCCATTTATAATTCCATCATGAATGTATTCCTGTAGGTTTCCATTGCTGGGTAATTATAGTGAAATCAGGAACAGGATTGGTGCCATGGTGGGATTTGAACTCATCTCCGGATCATTAGTCCAGGCCTCTGGATTACTAGTCCAGTAACTTCACTACTATTATTTCCTAATAATTGCATTTCTCACTCTGATCTGAGTTCAAAGATTCACCCAAAAATGACATAAGGTAGCACAGAACTTAAAGTAATAGTCCCAGGAATGAGAGCTCCATTTGGTTCACATGCATAGTTCTAAACTCTGTACAGTGGTTCAGTGGGTAGCATGCTTGCCCCTGAGTCAGAAAGTTGTGGGTTCAAGTCACACTCCAGAGACCTCAGCACAAAACCTAGGCTGACACTCCAGTGCAGTACTGGGGGAGTGCTGCACTGTTGGGAGGTATTGTTTTCCAGATGAGATGTTAACCAAGGCCCCATCTACAATCTCAGGTGGAAGTAAAAGATCCCATGGCATATTTCAAAGAAGAGCAAGGGAGTTCTCCCTGACGTCCTGGTCAATATTTATCCCTCAACCAATATCAGTAAAACAGATTATCTGGTCATCACATTGCTGTTTGTGGGAGCTTCCTTTGCAGAAATTGGCTGCTTTGTTTCTTACATTACAACAGTGACTACACTCCAAAAGTACTTCATTGGCTGTGAAGCTCTTTGGGATGTTCTGAGATTGTGAAAGGCGCCATAGAAATGCAAGATTTTCTTTTTACCTCTGGTCTGTGCTGCTTGGCTCTCGTCTCCCAGACCATCATCGTCTCCTCCGTATGTCCGGATTGGTGACCGTGCGTAGGTGTGTTTCTGGATTAAATTCTCCACACTTTCTCTGCGGTACAGGAGATGGTGTTAACGTGTGAAATACGACAGATACCCTGTATCAGTAGATGTCCGATAAATACCTGGCCAACACTGGATTACCTTATCGATTTTCACTTCATGACTGGCGAGATTGTATTACGCATGAGTTGTACGGGCCACACTGAGTTATCCTGCCTTGCTCAGTGAGTAAAAATCAATCAGCAATGTGAAGTCAACTGCTGTACAGTTTGAGCAGAATGTCTGGTGATTTCTACTCACTGTTTTGGTTATTTATTCAACATTCTGTTTTCTCGGTCTATTACTGCTTTGCATTCCTTCCAATGTATATGCAATATTCTACCTGCCACTCTTCACTCCCTTTACATATTTTGTCATTTTGAACTCCCCCAGAGCTGCCTCCTCACAATCGGCTGTTCCCCCTTGTTTGGTATCTTCTGCAAACTTGACCAGTTTCCATTTGGCAAGTTGTCAGTGTAAAGTGAGAGGGAGCAGACATTCCAACACTTTCCCTGAACAGCACTGGCTCAAATAGTTTACAAAACTTTATATTAAAAATAATATTGATGTCTACTTACAGATCAGTGAATTGGTTATGAATATAATAACAATTGAAGATTAAATATCTGTTTTGCTAACCGCAGCAATGATTTCACAGGCAACAAAATTAATATATTCAAGACCTTAGAATAAACAGATTAAAAATAATATATTTTCCCATTTTAAATCCTCTGGTGATAATTCATAGAATCAGCACAGAAGGAGGCCATTCAGTCCATCATGCCTCTTTTGATTTTTTTTTCCTTTTCATGTATATATCCAATTTCTTTTTGAAAGTTACGGCTTGACGGGCCAAATGGCCTTGTGTGCTGTAACCATTCTATGATTCCATGATTCACCGCCCTTTCAGGCAGTGCATTCCAGATCACAACAAATCGCTGCTTAAAAACAATTCTCCTCACCTCCCCTCTAGTTCTTTTGCCAATTACCATACAAATTCACTCAAATTGAACCCTTTTTCTGGGAAATCCACAGTTATTTTTTTTACATTGTTTTTTAGATTTTCAGGCTGAAACCTCACTCTTAAACATACAGTAGTACCTGTATTACAATGTCACCACATCTCTGCACATCTCTAAATACTCCAAACGCTGCAGTATTGGGATTATTAATTAGTATTTAATCACATTTGTTACATATTCTATCAGCCTGACCGACTGTTTAAACCTAGCTCATAATTAAACCCGTGTCGCCGAATACCTTCAGGAAAAAGAAAAACTGAAATACAGACACAAATATCGACAAATATCAAAACACAGACCTCGGGCTAAGATATGGGAATACTTGGGACAAATCTGTTCTGCATCTGGCAATGATTTTTTTGATATGTCCACATTAATGGTGACTATTCTTGTTTTACACCGGAGTTATTCCATTTCTACACCAGTTAGTCCATATTTACACCGGAGTTATTCTGTGTTTACCCCAGAGTTATTCTGTATTTACACCTGTTGTTCCGTATTGACATTGAGTTATTCTGTGTTTACACCGGAGAACAAAAGAACGTAAGAAATAGGAGCAGGAGTAGGCTATTCGGCCCCTCAAGCCTGCTTCGTCATTCAGTAAGATCCTGGCTGATCTTCAACCTTAACTCCACTTTTCCACCCTATCCCCATACCCCTTGATTCCCTTAATATCCAAAAATCTATTGCCCCCTGTCTTGAATATACTCAAAGTCTGAGTCTCCACAGCCCTCTAGGGTAGAGAATTTCAAAGATTTACCACCCTCTGAGTGAAGAAATTTCTCCTCATCTCAGTCCTAAATGGCCGACCCCTTATTCTGAGACTGTGACCCCTGGTTCTAGACTCCCCAATCAGGGGAAACATCCTCCCTGCATCTACCCTGTCAAGCCCTGTAAAAATGTGTGTTTCAATGAGATCACCTCTCATTCTTCTAAACTCTAGAGAATATAGGCCTAGTCTACTCAATCTCTCCTCATAGGACAATCCCCCCAACCTTTGTTGCACTCACCATATGGCAAGGTAAGGAGACCAAAACTGTACACAATACTCCAGGTGTGGTCTCAACAGGGCCCTATATAATTGCAGTAAGATGTCTTTACTCATACTCAAATCCTCTTGTAATAAAGGCCAACATACCATTTGACTTCCTAATTGCTTGCTGTACCTGCATGTTAACTTTCAATGATGTGTGTATAAGGACACCCAGGGCCCTCTGAACACCAACATTTCCCAATCTCTCACCATTTAAAAAAATACTCTGCTTTTCTATTTTTCCTACCAAAGTGGATAATTTCACATTTCTCCACATTATATTCCATTTGCCATTTTCTGGCCCATTCACTTAGCCTGTCTATTTCCCCTTGAAGCCTCTTTGCATCCTCCTCACAACTTACATTCCCACCTAGTTTCGTATCATTAGCAAATTTGGATATATTACACTTGGTCCCCTCATCCAAATCATTGATATAGATTGTGAATAGCTGAGGCCCAAGCACTGATCCGTGTGGCACCCCACTAGTTACAATCTGCCAAACTGAAAATTACCCGTTTATTCCAACTCTCACTTTTCTGTCCGTTAACCAATCCTCAATCCATGCAAGTATATTACCCCTAATCCCATGAGCCCTAATTTTGTTTAATAACCTCTTGAGGGGCACCTTATCAAATGCCTTCTGAAAATCCAAATACACCACATCCACTGGTTCCCCCCCTTATCCATTCTATTAGTTACAACCTCAAAAAACTCAACAGATTTGTCAAACATGATTTCCCTTTCATAAATCCGTGTTGCCACTGACCAATCCTATTATTATTTTCTAAGTGCCCTGTTACCACATCCTTAATAATAGATTCTAGCATTTTCCCTACTACTGATGTCAGGCTAACTGCTCTATAGTTCCCCATTTTCTCTCTTCCTCCTTTCTTAAATAGTGGGGCTATCTTCCAATCCGTTCTAGAATCTATGGAATTTTGGAAGATGACAACCAATGCTTCTTCTCTTAGGCAGTCTCTCGAATCGAGGATGACTTGCTTCCACACCAAAAAGGGATGAGTTCACAGATGTTTCAATGAAGGACCTAATATTCCAGGTCCCGAACTGCATATTGAAGGGTGGAAGATGCCTGTGCTTGGATCTTTTTTAATGTGTGGTGACCGTTGCACACCAGGCACGGGCTTGACAGAGCTAGGCCTTGGCCCAGTGGCAAGGGTTAACCAAGATGACTGGAGACCAGCTCTGCTGCACTGACCTAGTGCGCACACATATCGCAGTGTGGGCTGGCCCGTACTGCCCCTGGGCCCCGAACTCATGCCTCTCCTGGGCCCCGATCACAACCAATGCATCCACTAGCTCTATAGCCACCTCTTTCAAAACCCTAGGATGTAGGCCATCGGGTCCAGGGGATTTTTAGTCTTTCAGTCCCATTAATTTTTCCAGTACTGTTTATTCCCTGTTTGCACCAGAGTTATTCCCTGTTTGCACGCAGTGTCCGATCAATTACAGTCCCGGGAGAACTCTTGAGAAAGCCATATTTAACACCAGCATATGTTGGCATTGATTTAGCAGTGTGCACTTCCCGGTTACATGAGTAGGTCATTATTCGAATGGTGTAAATCAAATGATTGGGGCGCTAATGGGATTGAATGATCATAATTCATCAACTCAAACCTGTGTTTAAAAACATTGGGCTAGACTTTCCATTATTGTACAGATCGTCCAAAAATGGGCGTGATTTCCAGCGTTAGCGTTAATTATGGGTTTCGAGATTGCTGGATTATCGCCTATTTTCAAAACCCCAACTTTCCACTGCGAGCGATGTGAAATGAGCGTTAGCGGTAAATTTTTTGTCCTTCTGCCGTAAAATGTCGGTGTCCATAGCAACGCCATGGCAACGGTCATTTCCGCGTTTCAAGAGGTCAGGGGTCATCACTACATGCGCAGAAGAGGGGGAGAGAAGGACCAGAGAGGAACTGAAAGTATGTGTGGGTGTGTTGTGTGCTTGTTTGGCTGTTGTGGGAGGTAGGAAAGAGATTTAGCAGCAGTAAAAAGAATTGAGAGCACAAATAACATTGTTTGCACAGAGATTTTGGGAAAAAATATATAATTAAAATGGAAGGCATGGAGGAGACGACACAGCACGCTGTGGAGGGTGAGGACGCTGGCGAGAGCAGTGAGGTGGGAGAAGAACTAGAAGTGGGAGGACGAAAACAAGCTCGGAGATTTTCCGATGAGGCAAATGCCTCCCTCCTGCAGGAGGTGGAGTCATGCTGAGGTCAATTGACCCGGGGTGGGCGTGGGAAGCCCACCCCAAAGGTTTACCAGAAGATTTAGGCTGACATAGCCGAGGTGGTCTCATCGGCAACGAATGAGGTGCATGAGGGCAACCAGTGCCGTAAGTGCTGGAACGACCTTGTCGGATCCGCCAGAGTAAATATTACATTTATTTACATGTTTATATAATTTGAATTGTAAGTGTACTGAGTGATTAAAATCAGATGTGATGTCTTGCACTTATACCGGGAATGTTTTACTCAAAGCCTGCATTGACGATGTACATCTTTAGGTAAATAATGATAATTATCATAATAATAATGATTACATCGATCGGTTATGTGTTGTATAAGTATCTGTGATAGTACCGAGCAATGATATCACGCAATGATCTCATGCCATGTCGTGCTGTTGTTACCTTTTGAAGAAGGAGCTTTCGAAGTATAGGGCCGAGCAGTGGCGCACGGGTGACGGGCCACCAGTCATCAGCGAGCTAACAGACCTTGAGGAGCGGGTGCTGGCACTAGTGGGGAGCCACCCCCGGTCGGCCACACGTGCAGCAGCAGAACCTGATGTGATGCCACATAAGTAAAGTATACACCATTGCATGATGTAAAGTCAATAGCTGCCACGCCCACTCTTATGTGAACAGTAATATATGATAGATGATTGATAAAAGTGTTATCTAAATAATGATGGCCTCATGAAAATCATTGTAATGCAGAATTTGATCATGGTCATGAAATGTGATGTTTGTGATGATTTTGATAGTGGTAGTGCTTTTGGTGTGCATATGCTGTGTGTAGTGTTTGAATCACCTTGTGACCCAAGCACCCCCTTCTCCTCTAATAACCTCATTTATGTTTCGTAGCTCAGCCAGCAGCACGGCCCCAGGCGACACCACCGAGCCCAGAAGCTGCGGGTTTGGCGCCGGACTCGCCGGGGGATCATCAATCTGGTGGTGAGGAGCTTCGAATCTCGCCCGTGGAGCTGCAGACTGCCTTCTCCACTGATGACAGTGCCGACTTTGAGGAGCCTACATCGACCAGCTCCATAATCTATGCAACACCGATGACATCTAGTGCTCCTGTGGCCATGTCCTCCTCCACCGTGGAGGTAGTGGATCCAAGCACTTTGCCGCAATGCACCCTGACTGTCTCCATGACGGTGCGGACCCCGCGGAGATAGGTTCGAAGCAGCAGGACTGTTCCACGAGCAGCAGATCTGAGCGGGGACATGGTACACTTGTCCATAAGGAGTGTCGAAATAGGTCAGCAGATCCTCCAGACAATGGGGGGCATATCCCAACAGCTGGCCACCATGTCCATTGTTGTGTATTGCTCTGGTACATTAAATGTATGATAAGTACAATGGTGCATCACAGAGGGTGCTGTGGTGGGAGACCTGAAAGTACCTGCACGAGGCAGTATAAAAGGCTGCCCACCACACCTGTGGGGCACTCTGGAGCTGAACAATAAAGGACGAGGGTCACAGCAGTTAGACTTACACCAGACCATGTGGAGTTAGTGATTTGTGTGCTACATACACCACATTGGCAACGAGGAAGCGGACGAACTCCATGCAACCATGGCTACTCTGGGCTCGCTAAAGGATTTTACCGTGGACAATGATTGGGAGGCCTTTACGGAAAGGCTCGAGTACTACTTCACAGCAAACGACCTGACGGAGAACACATACGCAATGAGAGAGAAGCGTAAGGCGATATTGCTCTCCAGTTGTGGAGATGAGGTTTACTGTCTCGTCAGGGATTTGCTGGCACCTGGGAGCGCCAGGGACAAGTCATACGAGGAGCTGACTGAACTCATTCGTGACCAGTTGAAACCGAAGGAGAGCATCCTCACGGCCAGATACAAATTTTACCATCACTGCAGACCCGAGGACCAGGATATCACCAAATATGCTGCGGACCTCAGGAGACTCGCGGCGCCGTGTGATTTTGGGGCACACCTTGATGAGGCGTTGCAGGACATTTTCGTGCATCGGCCATGAGGGCCTCCTTCACAAGCTGCTAGCCACGGAACCCACAGTCACCCTGACAAAAGCCATCACCATCAGCCGGGCATATATGACCTTGACGTGCAGCACCAAGCAAAATGATCCACAGTCTCGAACCCGGCAGGCACTGTCCACAGGATAGCGCCCACCACGGACAAAACTGCAGAACGTGGCTCTGCCTGGGGCAGAGAGCACGGACCTCGGGATCCTGGAGCTCAGAGTCCGCTGAGGGGGGCCAATCAAGCAGCACCATGCTGGCGTTGTGGAGGAAGCCATGGGGCTCACCGGTGCAGGTTTGTGGAGTACACGTGCAATACCTGCCACATTAAAGGCCATCCTCAGCGTATGTGTAAAAGAAATCAGACTCAACATGTGGCTGAGGAGGTGGGGGATGATCCACTGTTCAGCGAGGAGCAGGCAGAAGAAGATGAGGTGTTTGGACTGTATACGTGCACCGACGATTCGCCCCCAGTGATAATGGAAGTAAAAATTGACGGAGTCCCAGTCAGTATGGCAGTGGACACGGGCTCGGGTCCATCGTTGATGAGTCAGAGAACTTTTGATAAACTGTGCGGTAACCCGGCTGCATGACTCAAGCTGGTCCCGGTCATGGCAAAGCTGCGTACTTACACCAAGGAACTCATACCTGTTCTCGGCAGAGCGGATGTACAGGTATCTCACGGGGGTGAGACGCACGGTTTACCTTTATGGGTCATTGCAGGCGATGGGCCAACGCTCCTCGGCAGAAGATGGATGGGAAAGGTCTGTGGGAGCCGGGAAGACTTCTTCACTCCCCCACAGACTGCTGCTCCCTGGGTTTCCAAAGAGCAGCGGCAACCGAGCTGGAGCTGCAGCAGCAGCCCAGAACTCCTGGCCCCAAGCAATCCTGCAGCCTCAGCCTCCACTCAAGGCTACAGGTGCGGGCCCATTGCTAGGGTGCGGGCAGGCGGGGCGCTGCAGTCCATCAGTGGCCGGGGGACCCATACAGCGGAACAAGCGGGAGGCAGCAGGAGAGGTGGCCACGGAGGGAGCAGGAGAGGTGGCCACGGAGGGAGCAGGAGAGGTGGCCACGGAGGGAGCAGGAGAGGTGGCCATGGAGGGAGCAGGAGAGGTGGCCACGGAGGGAACAGGAGTGGTGGCCACGGAGGGAGCAGGAGAGGTGGCCACGGAGGGAGCAGGAGAGGTGGCCACGGAGGGAGCAGGAGAGGTGGCCATGGAGGGAGCAGGAGAGGTGGCCACGGAGGGAGCAGGAGAGGTGGCCACGGAGGGAGCAGGAGAGGTGGCCACGGAGGGAGCAGGAGAGGTGGCCACGGAGGGAGCAGGAGAGGTGGCCACGGAGGGAGCAGGAGAGGTGGCCACGGAGGGAGCAGGAGAGGTGGCCACGGAGGGAGCAGGAGAGGTGGCCACGGAGGGAACAGGAGTGGTGGCCACGGAGGGAGCAGGAGAGGTGGCCACGGAGGGAGCAGGAGAGGCGGCCACGGAGGGAGCAGGAGTGGTGGCCACGGAGGGAGCAGGAGAGGCGGCCACGGAGGGAGCAGGAGAGGCGGCCACGGAGGGAGCAGGAGAGGCGGCCACGGAGGGAGCAGGGGAGGCGGCCACGGAGGGAGCAGGGGAGGCGGCCACGGAGGGAGCAGGAGAGGCGGCCACGGAGGGAGCAGGGGAGGCGGCCACGGAGGGAGCAGGGGAGGCGGCCACGGAGGGAGCAGGGGAGGCGGCCACGGAGGGAGCAGGGGAGGCGGCCACGGAGGGAGCAGGGGAGGCGGCCACGGAGGGAGCAGGAGAGGCGGCCACGGAGGGAGCAGGAGAGGCGGCCACGGCGGGAGCGGAGGCTGTAATGAAATGCCGCGCTGAGTTTGAGAGCGCCAGCGTCGATTAAGTCCAGCATCAGTGCCAGAGGAAGAGGATCGTGGACAAATGCCTGAAACTTTTCCCCAAAATTCCCTCTCCCCACCTTCTGTGTTTCCCTTTCCCTCCTTCCGTGCTTCTTCTTCTTTCTAGGCCAGCTGGACACCTAAGATGGCGGTGCCCAACGGAAGCCTCGTGGCAGCCACAAGATGGCGTCTTAAAAGGGAAATGCTCCCGGGCGTCTTAAAAGGGCCTCACACCACTGCGGTCCACACATAAAGACTTTTGGACTTTTGCAAGGCTAGAGCGAGCCTAAGTGTGCCATGTGAATGTAGGATGATGGATTTATGACAAGAAAGTGAATTTTAATGCTGGGTGGTCACTGTTTTTAAAATAATGGACATGAATTGCGAATTACGACAAGAGTTAATATTTCAATGCTCAATGGTCACTGTGTTTAAATTCAGGGATGTGGATCCGTGACCAACATTACCAATGGGCTAATGCGTTTCTCAATTTAGGGGATTCTAGCAATGGCTTTTTGAACTGGGGGGTGCAGTGATGCTGTGTATTGCTCTGGTACATTAAATGTATGATAAATACAATGGTGCACCACAGAGGGCGCTGTGGTGGGAGACCTGAAAGTACCTGCATGAGGCAGTATAAAATGCCCACCACACCTGTGGGGCATTCTGGAATTATTCAATAAAGGACCAAGGTCACAGCAGTTAGATCAACACCAGACCGTGTGGAATCAGTGATTTGTGTGCTACATACATCACATTCCACCACCATGACGGAGTACATGCCATGGATTGTGGAGGCCCTGGAGCTGATAGCCAGGAACACTGGTGCCAGGGAGTTCCAGTGGTCCCGGAGCACGGCACTGCACCCCAAGGTGCCACACCCCCATTGCCAACGACACATGTGAGCCAGGAGGAAGGTCTTGCTTCTGGCTCAGAGGACGTTCCCTCATCGGGACCGTCCTCTCCAGTATCCGGCCAACCAGCAGATCTGCCGTAATCCCCCCCAATGAAGCAGCGCCTGAGGAACTCCTCAGCAAGGCGGCTTGGAGTCGGGAGGGGAAGGGGAGGGGGTAGAGTTGGGGAGGAGAAATGGGGGGGGGGGAAGGAAAGTGAGGTGCATGGCTGCAGGAGTTGTATTGGTCACAGTATTTTTATGTTGCTATTTTATTGGGAGATTTGGGGGAAGGGGAGGGGGGTACCTTGTTTTTTTGCATTTGTGTTATATGTTTATGAAGTTTTGTTTGAAATGTGGACACTTTTATGAATGAGTTAAATATTATCAGTTTGTTGTAGGGTGGGGTGGGGTGTTTTTTACAGTTATAGTTATGATTTTATACAAATGTTCTCATTAAATGTTTTTTATTTCGTAGACTCAACACCAGATGTGTCACACAGATCAGCTCTGTCATCTTGCGTTATGTGCTGACCAGTGGAACGTTTCATGACCTTCATAAGCATCACTAGCGACACGGGAGAAACTTGCTTCATACCTACTTGACTTTCTCACTGAGAATGTATTGACTTCAGTCTTTGTCATGGCACATAACCTTCTTGCACATTTTCTCAGATAAGATCGCTTCTCCCTGTAAGTGGGTGGGGTGTACGTTCTCGTCCTCCTCCTCCTCAGTCTGCCCCCTCTTTGATTGGACACACAATGCTCTTCAATATACTTTCTGCCATCTCAAGTCTGCAGCATGTGCGTAGTCATCGAGACAGGCTGAGAAATTACAGGCCCCAGTCTAATAACAATCAGTATTAGACCTATTGTTCACAAACAATAAATTAACCTACTAAAACACCTAAAATAAATTCAAATCGTCCACAGTAGGATAAGATGTTTGTTCAGATTTTCAAATCACCATAAAAGAACTCCACAGAAGTTGAAGCAGCCTTTTATATGAACCAACCTCCGACTTACAAAATGGCGTCCACACCGTTGGATTTAGTTCAGGTGAGAGCAACTTTTTCTCAGGTTTTTTCATCGAGCAATATTGAGGTGCTGAAAGTAACGCTCGGCGATATTAAGGGCGTTAGTTTCGCTCATTCTGATCTTTATGGTTAAAAAAAAAGTGGGCAGGCGGTATTATTAATTCTTGGCGTTAACTACATGCCGAAAGTAATGCTGGGCGATAAGTGAGCGATAAGTGGGTGTTAGTTTCCATTTTGTTGCTAAATGGGCAATATCTGGGCATGATACCTCATCTCAGCGTTAAAATGGACATTAAGTGGGCGGGATCGATGCAAAAATAATGAAAAGTCTAGCCCATTCACTCTGTCAGTTCACATATCATGTCTGTCAAAGTTTACTTGTACTCTTGCTTTACTTATTAACCCCCACTCCCGCAATAAAATCTGAAACCTGGACCTGAATTTGCCAGAGAGACATTCCCAGTGTACAGGTCAAAGTTTGTAATTGAAATTGCAGTTATTAAATGGATGTACTTCTACTGTTTTTCTGGCAATATCTATCTCGGTCGCCTGCTAAAAATCTGCATTTGTCCCGGTTCTAAAGCGGTTCTTAAAAGGAGTCAGCAGGCCGCTCTCGGGTCAAGTGCAGCTGCTGTCGAGTTCCGATTGAAATGTGTTTTATGTGCAGGGCCGGGGCTAAGACGGGTCTGTGTACCGCAGCTTTCAATCAGTTACAGGGGAGAATGGAATTACTGGGCTGTTTGTCCCAGTAACTGGCTCTAAACTAATCACATCTCTACTGGTCCCTGAGGAGCCATCGATCAGATCCAATCCTCCCCTTGAACAGTGTTCAGACAAATGAGACTTTTAAACACTGCCCCACCATTTACAAAGCTGCACTCCCAGTTCCTGCTGTTCACTGCCTTCAACCAAGCATTTCTCGTCTCGCTTTTTAAAGACAACACATTTATTAGAAAACAGAAGGGCAGTAAATGTAATTTCCAGGGTTTCCCCCTCCCCAGTATTGTAAACAGCTCACAATTCACAGTAATAGGATTTCCAGAAGGTTTCAATCCAGCTCTGTTGGGTTTATTGCATAGAATTGCGGGGTGTTTTTTAAAGACAGACTCACATGTTCCGAAAGCCAACAGAGACCACCTGAAATCTGTGATATTGACAAAAAGGTACACTGCTGGAGGAACAGGCTTTGCAGAAAGGGAACGGGGAGACTTGGATCCAGGAGTATGTTTGTGCAGATACCATGTTCACAGATCTCATCTGATTTCACAGGCACACCGGCTGTACAGTGTCCCAATCAGACAGGCCCAATACAGTCTGATAATGTGTCTATATATACCTCTGCGTTTGCACGCCACTGTACGTGCGTACAGAGTTCTGTGTGTTTGTATACAGGGCTGCGTGTGTGTGTGTGTAGGGCTGAGTGTGTGTGTACAGTGCTGCGTGTGTGTGTGCGCGTGTACAGGGCTGTGCGTGTGTGTACAAGGCTGTGCGTGTGTGTACAAGGCTGTGCGTGTGTACAGGGCTGTGTGTATGTGTAGGACTGTGTGTATGTAGGCAGGGCTCTGAGTGTGCGTGTGCAGTGGTGTGTGTGTATATACAGGGATGTGTGCATGCAGGACTGTGACTGTACAGGGCTGAGTGTGTATATACAGGCTGTGTGTGTATGCAGAGCTGTGTGGGTGCACAGGGCAGTATGTGTGTGTGAAGGGCTGTGTGTACAGGACTATGTGGGTGTGTATACAGAGTTGTGTGTGTGCAGGGCTGTGTGCATGTGTGTACAGGACTGTGTATGTTTGGGTGCAGGACTGTGTGTAGGTATGTGTGTATGTACAGGGCTGTGTGTGTGTCCAGGACTGTATCTGTGTACAGGGTTGTGTGCAGGACTTTGTGTGCAGGACTCTGTGTGTGCACAGGCTGTGTGTGTGTATAGGACTGTGTATGTGTGGGTGTACAAGGCTTTGTGTAAGTGTGTGTACAAGGCTGTGTGTATGTGTATGTACAGGACTGTGCCTGCAGGGCTGAGTGTGCATCTACAGGACTGTGTGCGTGTACCGAGCTCCGTGTGTGTGTGTGTGAAGAGCTGTGTGGATGTACAGGGCTATATGTGCGTGTGTGAAGGCTGTGTGTGTGTGTGCTGGGATGTGTGTTTGTGTGTACATGTCTGAGTGTGTGTGAATACAGAGTTGTGTGTGTACAGGGCTGCGTGTGTGTACAGAACTGTGTATGTGTGTGTATAGGGCTGTGTGTGTACACAGGGCTGTGTGTGCATGTGTGTGTATAGGGCTGCGTGTGTGTTTGTACAGGGCTGTGTGCGTGTGTAAGAACATAAGAATTAGGAACAGGATTAGGCCATCTAGCCCCTTGAGCCTACTCCGCCATTCAAAAAGATCATGGCTGATCTGGCCGTGGACTCCGCTCCACTTACCCGCCCGCTCCCCATAACCCATAATTCCCTTATTGGTTAAAAATCTATCTATCTGTGTAGGGCTGAGTGTGTGTGCGCGTACAGGGATGTGTGTGTGTGTGCAGAGCTGTGTGTGTGTGTGTACACAAGGCTGTCGGTGTGTGTGTGTGTGCCAGACTCTGTGTGCGTGTTTGCAGAGCTGTGTGAGTGTGTATACAGAGCTGTATGTGTCTGTGAAGAGCTGAGTATGTGTGTGTGCACAGCGCTGTGTGTGTGTTTGGGTGCAGGACTGTATCTGTGTACAGGGTTGCGTGCATGTGCAGGGCTGTGTGTGTGTGTGCAGGGCTGTGTGTATACGTACAGGGCTGTGTCTGTGTATGCACGCGGCTGTATGTGCGCGCACAGGGCTGTATGTGTGTCTGTGTGTGCAGAACTGTATGTGGGTACAGGGCTGAGTGTGTGTACAGGACAGTGTGTGTACAAGGCTGTGCGTGTGTGTACACAGGGCTGTGTGTTTGTGCATGTGTACAGGGCTGTGTGTGTGTGCAGAAATGTGTGTGCAGAGCTGTATAGGTGTACAGGGCTATATGTGTGTGTGTGTATATGCAGGACTGTGTGTGTGAGTGTATGTGTGTTTGGATGCAGGGTTGTGTGTGTGTGTATAGGGCTGTGTGTGTGTGTGCAGGGCTGTGTATCTGTGTGCAGGACTGTGTGTGTGTGTGTAGAGCTTTGTGTTTGTGTGTATGTAGAGCTATGTGTGTTTGTACAGGGCTGTGTGTGTGTGTGCGCATTGGGGTGTGTGTGTACAGGTATGTGTGTGTGTAGGCGTGTGTGTGTATTTGGGTGCAGGGCTGTGTGGGTATTTGGTATTTGGGTGTAGGGCTGTGTGCGTACAGGGCTGTGTGTGTGTGTGTCCAGGGCTGTGTGCGTGTGTCTGTGTTTGGGTGCAGGGCATGTGTGTATGCAGGACTGTGTATATCTGTGTACAGGGTTGTGTGTGTGTGCACGACTGTGCGAGTGTATGTGAAGGGCTGTGTGTGTGTACAGGACTGTGTGTGTGTGTGTGCTTGTATATGTGTAGGGGTGTGTGTATATACATGGCTGTGTGTATATACAGGGCTGTGTATGCGTACAGAGCTCTGTGTCTGCGTGTGTACAGCTGTGCTTGTGTGTGCAGAGCTGTGTGTGTTTGTACTGGGCTGAGTGTGTGTGTAGAGCTCTGTGTTTGTGCCCGTAGGGCTGTGTGTGTTTGCGTGCAGGGCTGGCTGTGTGTGTGTGTATACAGGGGTGTGTGTGTGCAGGGCTGTGTCTGTGTATGCACGGGGCTGCGTGTGTGTGTGCAGTGGTGTGTGTGTCTACAGGACTGTGTATGTGTGGGTGTACAGGGCTGAGTGTGTGTACAAGGCTGTGTGTGTACACAGGGGCATGTGAGTGCACAGGGCTGTGTGTGTGTACAGGACTGTGTGTCTGTACAGGGCTGAGTGTGTATATACAGGGCTGCTTGTGTGTATAGGGCTGTGTGTATGTGCAGAAACGTGTGTGTGTGCAGAGATGTGTGGGTGTATAGGGCTGTATGTGTGTGTGTGTGTGTGCAGGACTGTGTGTGTTTGCTGCGCTGTGTGTGTGCAGGGCCTTGTGTCTGTGTTTGTGTGTACAGGACTGTGTGCATATACAGGGCTGTGTGTTTGTACAGAGCTGTCTGTGTGTGTACAGGGCTGTGTATGTGTGTGTACAGGGCTGTGTATGTGTGTGTACAGGGCTGTGTTTGTGTGTGTGCAGGGCTGTGTGTGTGAATTTGGGTGAAGGGTTGCATGTGTGTACAGGGCTATGTGTGTGTGTATACAGAGCTGTGTGTGTGTGTTTTCACAGTGGCGTGTGTTTGTGTGTAGAGCTGTGTGTGTGTGTACAGGCGTGTGTGTATGTGTGTAGAGCTATGTGTTTGTGTGTGTGTGTAGAGCTGTGTGTTTGTGGTGCACAGAGCTGTGTGTGTATGTAGAGCTGTGTGTATGTGTGTGTGCAGGGCTGTGTGTATTTGGGTGCAGGGCTGTGTGTGTGTACAGAGCTCTGTGCGTGTGTGTACAGGGCTTGTGTGTTTGGGTGCAGGAGTGTGTGTGTACAGAGCTGTGCGTATGTGTGTGCAGGACTGTGTATCTGTGTACAGGGTTGTGTGTGTGTGAAGGCCTGTGTGTGCATGCAGGGCTATGTGTTTGTGTGTGCAGGACTGTGCGTGTGTGAAGGACTTTGTGTGTTTGTTTGCACTGAGCTGTGTGTGTGTAAAGGGCTGTGTGTGTGTATAGGGCAGTGTATGTGTGTGTACAGGGCTGTGTATCTATGTACAGGACTCTGTGTGTGTGTCTGTGTGTACAGGACTGTGTGTGTGTGTTTATGTGTGTGCGTATACAGGGCTGTCTGTGTGTACACGGCGGTGTATGTGTGCAGGGCTGTGTGTGTAGATGTGTGTGTGTGTGCATATACAGGGCTGTGTGTGTGTACAGGGCAGTGTATGAGTGCAGGGCTGTGTGTGTGTGTGTGTACAGGGCTGTGTGTGTGCGTATACAGGGCTGTGTGTGTGTGTTCAGGGCAGTGTATGTGTGCAGGGCTGTGTGTGTGTATATGTGTGTGTGTGCAGGGCTGTGTGTGTGCACGCAGGGCTGTGTGTGCGCGCGCAGGGCTGTGTGTGTGCACAGGGCTGTGTGTGTGTGCACAGGGCTGTATGTGTGTGCACGTGCACAGGGCTGTATGTGTGTGCATGTGTGCAGGGCTGTGTATGTGTGTACAGGGCTGTATATGCGTTTGTACTGGGCTGTGTATGTGTGCATAGGGGGCTGTGTTTGTGTGTGTGCAGGGCTGTGTGTTTGTGTGTACAGGGCTGCATGTGTGTGTGCAGGGCTGTGCGTGTGTGTGTGTGCAGGGCTGTGTGTGTGTGCAGGACTGTGTGTGAGCACGCGCGCAGGGCTGTATGTGTGTGCATGTGTGCAGGGCTGTGTATGTGTGTACAGGGCTGTATATGTGCTTGTACAGGGCTGTGTATGTGTGCATATGGGGCTGTGTTTGTGTGTGTGCAGGGCTGTGTGTTTGTGTGTACAGGGCTGCATGTGTGTGTGTGCAGGGCTGTGCGTGTGTGTGTGAATTTGCGCGAATGTCTGAATGTGTGTATAGGGCTGTGTGTGTATGCAGGGCTGTGTGTGTGTGCAGGGCTGTGTATGTGTGCGTATAGGGCTGTGTTTGTATGTGTGCAGGGTTGTGTGTTTGTGTGTAGAGGGCTGCATGTGTGTGTGCAGGCCTGTGTTTGTGTGTGTGAATTTGGGTGAAGGTCTGAATGTGTGTACAGGACTGTGTATGTGTGTGTACAGAGCTGCGTGTGTGCGCGCGTAGGGCTGTGTGCATGTGAGGGTGCGTGCACGTGTAGGGCTGTGTGCGTGTGAGAATTTAGGTGAAGGGCTGAGTGTGTGTGTGTGTAGAGCTGTATGTTTGTGTGTGTGTGCGCACGGCTTGTGCATGTGTACAGGACTGTGTGCGTGTGTGTGTGTTTGGGTGCAGGGCTGTGAGTTTGTGTGTACAGGGATGTGTGTGTGTGTGCAGGACTGTGTGTGTATATACAGGGCTGTGTTTTTGTGTGTGTCTGCAGGGCTGTGTGTTTGTGTGTACATGTGTGAGTGTGTGTGTGTGTATATACAGAGTTGTGTGTGTGTGTGTGTGCATGGCTGTGTGTGTGTGTGTACAGGGCTGTATGTGTGTGTGTACAGGGCTGAGTGTGTGTTTACAGGACAGTGTGTGTGTTTATGTGTGTGTGTGCATGGCTGTGTGTGTGTGTACAGGGCTGTGTGTGTGTGTATATACATTACTGCATGTATATATACAGGGCTGTCTGTGTATGTGTGTAGAACTGTGTGTGTGTGTGTGTGTGTGCAGGACTGTGTGTGTCTGTGTTTATGTGTGTGTGTGTGCAGGGCTGTGTGTGTGTGCAGGGCTGTGTGTGTGTGCACGGCTCTGTGTGTGTGCATGGCTGTGTGTGTGTACAGGGCTGTGTGCGTGTGTGTGTGTGTTGGGTGCAGGGCTGTGAGTTTATGTGTACAAGGATGTGTGTGTGCGTGTGTGAAGGGCTGTGTGTGTGTATACAGAGTTGTGTGTTTGTGTGTGCAGGGCTGAATGTGTGTGTGCATGGCTGTGTGTGTGTGTGTGTACAGGACTGAGTGTGTGTGTGTGTGTGCAGGGCTGTGTGTGTACAGGGCTGTGTGCATGTGTGTTCAGGGCTTGTGTGTGTATACAGGACTGTGTGTGTGTGTGTACAGGGGTGTGTGTGTGTGCAGGCCTGTGTATCTGTGTACAGGGTTTTGTGTGTGTGTAAAGGGCTGTGTGTGTGTGTGCGCAGGATTGTGTGTTTGTGTGTACACAGCTGTGTGTGTGTGCAGGAGTGTGTGCCTGTGAAGGGCTGTGTGTGTGTGTTTGTACGGAGCTATGTGTGTGTGTGCAGGGCTGTGTGTTTGTGTGTACAGGGCTGAGTGTGTGTGTACAGGACTGTGTGTGCAGGATAGTGTTTGTGTTTATGTGTGCGTGTGTGTGTGTGTGTACAGTGCTGTGTGTGTATATACATTACTGTGTGTGTATATATACAGGGCTGTCTGTGCGTCTGTGTATGTGTGTAAAGCTGCGTGTGTGTGTTTGTGCACAGCTGTGTGTGTGTGCACGGCTGTGTGTGTGTACAGGGCTCTGTGTGTGTGTGCAGGGCTGTGTGTGCATATATACAGGGCTGTGTGAGTGTATGTATCTGTGTATGTGTGTAGAGCTGTGTGTTTGTGTGTGTGTGTACAGGGCTGAGTGTGTGTGCATGTACAGAGCTGTGTGTGTGTGCAGGGCTGTGTGTGTTTGTGTGTGTGCAGGGTTGTGTGTGTACAAGGCTTGTGCGTGTGTGTGCAGGACTGTGTGTGTGTGAAGGGCTGCGTGTGTGTTTGTAAGGAGCTGTGTTTGTGTGTGTGCAGGACTGTGTGTTTGTGTGCAGAGGGCTGAGTGTGTGCAGGACTGTGTGTGTGTGTAGGGCTGTGTGTGTACAAGGCTTGTGTGCGTGTGTGTGTGCAGAACTGTGTGGTATGTGTGTGTGCAAGGCTGTGTGTGTATACAGGGATGTGTTTGTGTGCCAGGCTGTGTGTGTGTGCGCGCAAGGCTGTGTGGGTGTATGTGCAGGGCTGTGTGTTTGTGTGTACATGACTGAGTGTGTGTATACAGAGTTTTGTGTGTGTGTGTGTGTAGGGCTGAGTATGTGTGTGTGCAAGGCTACGTGTGTATGTGTACAGGACTGTGTGTGTGCAGGGCTATGTGCATGTGTACACAGGGTTTGTGCGCGTATACAGGACCCTGTGTGTGTGTGTGTGTGTGTGCGCAGGAATGTGTATCTGTGTACAGGGTTGTGTGTGTGTGCAGAATTGTGTGTGTGTGTGTGTACTGTGTGGGTGTACAGGACTGTGTGTGTGTGTGTGTGTGACGGGCAGTGTGTGTGTGTGTGTAGAGCAACGTGTGCATGCAGGGCTGTGTGTGTGTAGAGCTATGTGTGCGTGCAGGGCTGTGTGTGTGTACTGTGTGGGTGTACATGGCTGTGTGTGTATGTGTACAGGGCTGTGCATGTGTGTACAGGTCTTGTGTGTGTGTGTGTACAGGACCCTGTGTGTGTGTGTGTGTACAGGACCCTGTGACTGCATGTGTGTGTTTGTTTGGGTGCAGGACTGTGTGTGTGTGTGTGTGTGTGTGTGTGCATGGTTCTGTGTGTGTGCATGGCTGTGTGTGTGTAGGGCTGTGTGTGTGTGTACAGGGCTGTGTGTGTGTGTGCAGGGCTGTGTGTGTATATATACAGGGCTGTGTGTGTGTGTGTGTGTATCTGTGTATGTGTGTAGAGTTGTGTGTGTGTGTACAGGGCTGAGTGTGTGTGTGCATGTACAGAGCTGTGTGTGTGTGCAGGGCTGTGTGTGTTTGTGTGTGTGCAGGGTTGTGTGTGTATAAGGCGTGTGTGCGTGTGTGTGTGTACAGGACTGTGTGTGTGTGTGAAGGGCTGCGTGTGTGTGTGTGTTTGTACGGAGTTGTGTGTGTGTGTGTGTACAGGGCTTTGTATGTGTGCATACAGGGCTGTGTTTGTGTGTGTGCAGGACTGTGTGTTTGTGTGCAGAGGGCTGAGTGTGTGCAGGACTGCGTGTGTGTAGGGCTGTGTGTGTACAAGGCTTGTGTGCATGTGTGTGTGTGTGTACAGGGCTGTGTGTGTGCAGGACTGTGTGTATCTGTGCACAGGGTTGTGTGTGTGCAGGACTCTGTGTGTACAGGGCTGTGTGTGCAGGTGTGTGTGTGTGTGTGCAGGACTGTGTGTGTGTGAAGGGCTGTGTGTGTATGTGTGTGTGTACAGGGCTGTGTGTGTGTACAGGGCTGTGTATGTGTGCGTACAGGGCTGTGTTTGTGTATGCAGAACTGTGTGTTTGTGTGCAGGACTGTGTGTGTGTGTGTGCACGGCACTGGGCGTGTGTGTATATACAGGACTGTGTGTGTATATGTGTGTAGAACTGTGTGTTTATGTGTGAACAGGGCTGTGAGTGTGTGTGCGTGCATATATAAGGCTGTGTGTGTGTGCAGAGCTGTGTGGTATGTGTGTGTGTGCAGGGCTGTTGTGTATGTGCAGGGCTGTATGTGCATACAGGGATGTGTGTGTGTGCCCGGCTGTGTGTGTGTGTGCGTGCAAGGCTGTGTGGGTGTGTGTGCAGGGCTGTGTGTTTGTGTGTACATGTCTGAGTGTGTGTATACAGAGTTTTGTGTGTGTGTGTGTGTGTGTGTGTAGGGCTGAGTATGTGTGTGTGCAAGGCTATGTGTGTATGTGCAGGGCTATGTGCATGTGTGTACAGGGTTTGTGTGTCTATACAGGACCCTGTGTGTGTGTGTGTGTGTGTGTTTGGGTGCAGGGCTGTGTGTGTGTGTGCCTGTGTACAGGGCTGTGTGTATGTGGCTTGTGGGTGTGTACAGGACTGTGTGTGTGTGTGTGTGTGTATGGGTGCATGGCTATGTGTGTGTGTGTGCAGGAGTGTGTATCTGTGTACAGGGTTGTGTGTGTGTGCAGAATTGTGTGTGTGTGTACTGTGTGGGTGTGTGTGACGGGCTGTTTGTATGTGTGTGATGGGCAGTGTGCGTTTGGGTGCAGGGCTGTGTGTATGTGTAAAGGGCTGTGTGCATGTGTGTATAGGGCTTGTGTGTGTGTACAGGACCCTGTGTGTGTGTTTGTTTGGGTGCAGGGCTGCATGTGTGTGTGTGTGTATACAGGACCCTGTGTGTGTGTTTGTTTGGGTGCAGGGCCGTGTGTGTGTGTATACAGGGCTGTGTGCATGTGTGTATGGGGCTTGTGGGTGTGTACAGGACTTTGAGTGTGTGTATGTGTGTGTGTGTATGGGTGCAGGGCTGTGTGTGTACAGGGGTGTGTGTGTGTGTGTGCGCAGGAATGTGTATCTGTGTACAGGGTTGTGTGTGTGCGTGCAGAATTGTGTGTGTGTGTGTACTGTGTGGGTGTACAGGACTGTGTGTGTGACGGGCTGTGTGTGTGTGTGACGGGCAGTGTGTGTGTGTGTGTACAGGGCTGTGTGTGTGTGCAGAGCTATGTGTGCGTGCAGGGCTGTGTGTACTGCATGGGTGTACAGGGCTGTGTGTATGTGTACAGGGCTGTGTGCATGTGTGTACAGGGCTTGTGTGTGTGTACAGGACCCTATGAGTGTGTGTGTGTGTGTTTGGGTGCAGGTTGTATGTGTGTGTGTGTGTACAGGACCCTGTGTCTGCGTGTGTGTGTTTGTTTGGGTGCAGGGCTGTGTGTGTGTACAGGGCTGTGTGCATGTGTATATGGGACTTTTGGGTGTGTACAGGGCTGTGTGTGTGTGTGCAGAGCTGTGTGTGTGTGCAGGTGTGTGTATCTGTGTACATGGTTGTGTGTTTGCAGAATTGTGTGTGTCTGTGTGTGTACTGTGTGGGTGTACAGGACTGTGTGTGTGACGGGCTTTGTGTGTGTGTGTAGAGCTATGTGTGCGTGCAGGGCTGTGTGTGTAGAGCTATGTGTGCGTGCAGGGCTGTGTGTGTGTACTGCGTGGGTGTACAGGGCTGTGTGTGTATGTGTACAGGGCTGTGTGCATGTGTGTACAGGGCTTGTGTGTGTGTACAGGACCCTGTGTGTGTGTGTGTGTGTGTGTTTGGGTGCTGGTTGTATGTGTGTGTGTGTACAAGACCCTGTGTCTGTGTGTGTGTGCGTTTGTTTGGGTGCAGGGCTGTGTGTGTGTGTGTACAGGGCTGTGTGCATGTGTATATGGGACTTTTGTGTGTGTACAGGGCTGTGTGTGTGTGTGTGCAGAATTGTGTGTGCCTGTGTGTGTACTGTGTGGGTGTACAGGACCGTGTGTGTGACGGGCTTTGTGTGTGTGTGTGTACGTACGGAGCTGTGTGTGTGTGTACAGGGCTGTGTATGTGTATGTACAGGGCTGTGTATGTGTGTGTACAGGGCTTTGTATGTGTGCGTACAGGGCTGTGTTTGTGTGTGCAGGACTGTGTGTTTGTGTGCAGAGGTCTGAGTGTGTGCAGGACTGTGTGTGTGTGTGCACAGCTGTTTGTGTGCACGGTGCTGGGTGTGTGTGTATACAGGGCTGTGTGTGTATATGCATGACTGTGTGTATATACAGGACTGTGTGTGTGTATATATCTGTGCAGAGCGGTGTGTTTGTGTGTGAACAGGGCTGTGTGTGTGTGTGTGTGTGTGTGTGTATATATATATATATAAAAGGCTGTGTGTGTGTGCAGAGCTGTGTGGTATGTGTGTGTGTGCAGGGCTGTTGTGTATGTGCAGGGCTGTGTGTGTGTATACAGGGATGTGTGTGTGTGCACGGCTGTGTGTGTGCGTGCAAGGCTGTGTGGGTGTGTGTGCAGGGCTGTGTGTTTGTGTGTACATGTCTGAGTGTATATATACAGAGTTTTGTGTGTGTGTGTGTAGGGCTGAGAATGTGTGTGTGCAAGGCTATGTGTGTGTGTGTATAGGACTGTGTGTGTGCAGAGCTATGTGCATGTGTGTACAGGGTTTGTGTGTGTATACAGGACCCTGTGTGTGTGTGTGTGTTTGGGTGCAGGGGTGTGTGTGTGTGTGTGTGTGTACACAGGTATGTGTGTATGTGGCGTGTGGGTGTGTACAGGACTCTGTGTGTGTACTGTGTGGGTGTGACGGGCTGTGTGTGTGTGACGGCCAGTGTGTGTGTACAGGACTGTGTGGGTGAAGGGCTGTGTGTGTTTGGGTGCAGGGCTGTGTGTATGTGTACAGGGCTCATGTGTGTGTGTGTGTACAGGACCCTGTGTGTGTGTGTGTGTGTGTTTGGGTGCAAGGTTGTATGTGTGTATGTGTACAGGACCCTGTGTCTGCGTGTGTACAGGACCCTGTGTCTGTGTGTGTATGTTTGTTTGGGTGCAGGGCTGTGTGTCTGTGTGTACAGGGCTGTGTGCATGTGTATATGGGACTTGTGGGTGTGTACAGGGCTGTGTGTGTGTGTGTGTGTATATATACAGGGCTCGTGTGTGTGTGTACAGGACCCTGTGTGTGTGTGTGCGGGTGTGACCCGCTTTGTGTGTGTGTGTGAAGGGCAGTGTGTGTGTGTGGAGCTATGTGCGCATGCAGGGCTGTGTGTGTGTACTGTGTGATTGTACAGGGCTGTGTGTGTATGTGTACAGGGTTGTGTGCATGTGTGTACAGGGCTTGTGTGTGTGTACAGGACCCTATGTGTGTGTGTGTGTTTGGGTGCAGGGCTCTGTGTGTGTGTGTACAGGGCTGTGTGCATGTGTATATGGGACTTTTGTGTGTGTACAGGGCTGTGTGTGTGTGTGTGTGCAGAATTGTGTGTGCCTGTGTGTGTACTGTGTGGGTGTACAGGACCGTGTGTGTGACGGGCTTTGTGTGTGTACGTACGGAGCTGTGTGTGTGTGTACAGGGCTGTGTATGTGTATGTACAGGGCTGTGTATGTGTGTGTACAGGGCTTTGTATGTGTGCGTACAGGGCTGTGTTTGTGTGTGCAGGACTGTGTGTTTGTGTGCAGAGGTCTGAGTGTGTGCAGGACTGTGTGTGTGTGTGCACAGCTGTTTGTGTGCACGGTGCTGGGTGTGTGTGTATACAGGGCTGGGTGTGTATATGCATGACTGTGTGTATATACAGGACTGTGTGTGTGTGTGTATATCTGTGCAGAGCGGTGTGTTTGTGTGTGAACAGGGCTGAGTGTGTGTGTGTATATATATATAAAAGGCTGTGTGTGTGTGCAGAGCTGTGTGGTATGTGTGTGTGTGCAGGGCTGTTGTGTATGTGCAGGGCTGTGTGTGTGTATACAGGGATGTGTGTGTGTGCACGGCTGTGTGTGTGCGTGCAAGGCTGTGTGGGTGTGTGTGCAGGGCTGTGTGTTTGTGTGTACATGTCTGAGTGTATATATACAGAGTTTTGTGTGTGTGTGTGTAGGGCTGAGAATGTGTGTGTGCAAGGCTATGTGTGTGTGTGTATAGGACTGTGTGTGTGCAGAGCTATGTGCATGTGTGTACAGGGTTTGTGTGTGTATACAGGACCCTGTGTGTGTGTGTGTTTGGGTGCAGGGGTGTGTGTGTGTGTACACAGGTATGTGTGTATGTGGCGTGTGGGTGTGTACAGGACTCTGTGTGTGTACTGTGTGGGTGTGACGGGCTGTGTGTGTGTGACGGCCAGTGTGTGTGTACAGGACTGTGTGGGTGAAGGGCTGTGTGTGTTTGGGTGCAGGGCTGTGTGTATGTGTACAGGGCTCGTGTGTGTGTGTGTGTACAGGACCCTGTGTCTGCGTGTGTACAGGACCCTGTGTCTGTGTGTGTATGTTTGTTTGGGTGCAGGGCTGTGTGTCTGTGTGTACAGGGCTGTGTGCATGTGTATATGGGACTTGTGGGTGTGTACAGGGCTGTGTGTGTGTGTGTGTGTATATATACAGGGCTCGTGTGTGTGTGTGTGTGTACAGGACCCTGTGTGTGTGTGTGTGTGTGTGTGTGCGCACTGTGCGGGTGTGACCCGCTTTGTGTGTGTGTGTGGAGCTATGCGCATGCAGGGCTGTGTGTGTGTACTGTGTGAGTGTACAGGGCTGTGTGTGTGTGTGTGTGTGCGTTTGTTTGTGTGTGTACAGGACTGTGTGTCTGCACAGGGCTGAGTGTGTATATACAGGGATGTGTGCAGGGCTGTGTTTGTGTGTGTGTGTGTGCAGAGCTGTGTGGGTGTACAAGACTGTGTTTGTGTGTGTGTGTGTGCTGGGCTGTGTGTGTGTGTGCAGAGCTGTGTGGGTGTGTGTACATGTCTGAGTGTGTGTGTATACAGAGTTGTGTGTGTGTGTGTGTAGGGCTGAATGTGTGTGTGTGCGGGGCTGCATGTGTGTGTGCATGGCTGTGTGTGTGTACAGGGCTATGTGTGTGTGTGTATACAGGACTGTGTGTGTGTGTCTTTGTGTGTGCAGGGCTGTGTATCTGTGTACAGGGTTTTGTGTGTGTGTGTGTGTAAAGGGCTGTGTGCAGGATTGTGTGTTTGTGTGTACACAGCTGTGTGTGTGTGCAGGAGTGTGTGTGCCTGTGAAGGGCTGTGTGTGTGTGTTTGTACGGAGCTGTGTGTGTGTGCAGGGCTGTGTGTTTGTGTGTACAGGGCTGAGTGTGTGTGTACAGGACTGTGTGTGTGCAGGACAGTGTGTGTGTGTGCAGGGCTGTGTGTGTGTGTGTGTGTGTACAGGGCTGTGTGTGTATATACATTACTGTGTGTGTATATATACAGGGCTGTCTGTGTATTTGTGTAGAGCTGTGTGTGTGTGCAGGACTATGTGTGTTTGTGTGTAGGGCTGTGTGTGTGTACAGGGCTGTGTGTGTGTGTACAGGGCTGTGTGTGTGTGTACAGGGCTGTGTGTGTGTGTGTATCTGTGTATGTGTGTAGAGCTGTGTGTTTGTGTGTGTGTGTAAAGGGCTGAGTGTGTGTGTGCATGTACAGAACTGTGTGTGTGTGTGCAGGGCTGTGTGTATCTGTGTACAAGGATGTGTGTGTGTGTAGGGCTGTGTATGTGTGTGTGTATGTGTGCAGGACTGTGTGTGTGTGTGAAGGGCTGCGTGTGTGTGTTTGTACGGAGCTGTGTGTGTACAGGGCTTTGTATGTGTGTATACAGGGCTGTGTTTGTGTGTGTGCAGGACTGTGTGTTTATGTGCAGAGGGCAGTGTGTGTGTAGGGCTGTGTGTGTACTGTGCTTGTGTGTGTGTACAGGGCTGTGTGTGTGCAGGACTGTGTGTATCTGTGTACAGGGTTGTGTGTGTATGCAGGACTCTGTGTGTGTGTGTGTGTGCAGGACTGTGTGTGTGAAGGGCCGTGTGTGTTTGTACAGAGCTGTGTGTGTGTGTGTGTGTACAGGGCTGTGTGTGTGTACAGGGCTGTGTATGTGTGTGTACAGGGCTTTGTATGTGTGCGTACAGGGCTGTGTTTGTGTGTGCAGGACTGTGTGTTTGTGTGCAGAGGTCTGAGTGTGTGCAGGACTGTGTGTGTGTGTGCGTGCGCACAGCTGTGTGTGTGCACGGCGCTGCATGTGTGTGTGTATACAGGGTTGTGTGTATATGTGCATGACTGTGTGTATATACAGGACTGTGTGTGTGTGTATATGTGTGTAGAGCTGTGTGTGTGTGTATATAAGGCTGTGTGTGTGCAGAGCTGTGTGATATGTGTGTGTGTGCAGGGCTGTTGTGTGTGTGCAGGGCTGTGTGTGTGTATACAGGGATGTGTGTGTGTGCCCGGTTGTGTGTGTGCACGCGCAAGGCTGTGTGGGTGTGTGTGTGTGCAGGGATGTGTTTGTGTGTACATGTCTGAGTGTGTGTATACAGAGTTTTGTGTGTGTGTAGGGCTGAATATGTGTATGTGCAAGGCTATGTGTGTGTGTGTGTGTACAGGACTGTGTGTGTGCAGGGCTATGTGCATGTGTGTACAGGGTTTGTGTGTGTTTACAGGACTGTGTGTGTGTGTGTGTGTGTGTGTGTGTGTGTTTGGGTGCAGGGCTGTGTGTGTGTATGTGTGTGTGTGTTTGGGTGCAGGGCTGTGTGTGTGTGTACAGGGCTGTGTGCATGTGTGCTTGTGGGTGTGTACAGTGCTGTGTGTGTGTGTGTGTGTGTATGGGTGCAGGGCTGTGTGTGTACAGGACTGTGTGTGTGTGTGTGCAGGAGTGTGTATCTGTGTACAGGGTTGTGCGTGTGTGCAGAATTGTGTGTGTGTGTACTGTGTGTGTGTGACGGGCTGTTTGCGTTTGTGTGACAGGCAGTGTGTGTGTACAGGACTGTGTGTGTGCAGGGCTGTGTGTGTTTGGGTGCGGGGCTGTGTGCATGTGTGTATAGGGCTTGTGTGTGTGTACAGGACCCTGTGTGTGTGTGTGTTTGGGAGCAGGGCTGTGTGTGTGTACAGGACCCTGTGTGTGTGTTTGTTTGGGTGCAGGGCTGTGTGTGTGTGTACAGGGCTGCGTGCATGTGTGTATGGGGCTTGTGGGCGTGTACAGGACTTTGAGTGTGTGTGTGTGGGTGCAGGGCTGTGCGTGTACAGGGGTGTGTGTGTGTGTGCAGGAATGTGTATCTTTGTACAGGGTTGTGTGTGTGTGTACTGTGTGGGTGTACAGGACTGTGTGTGTGATGGGCTGTGTGTGTGTGACGACTGTGTGTGTGTGTACAGGGCTGTGTGTGTGTGTAGAGCTATGTGTGCGTGCAGGGCTGTGTGTGTACTGTATGGGTGTACAGGGCTGTGTGTGTGTGTGTAGAGCTATGTGTGCATGCAGGGCTGTGTGTGTGTACTGTATGGGTGTACAGGGCTGTGTGTGTGTGTATGTGTACAGGGCTGTGTGCATGTGTGTACAGGGCTTGTGTACTGTGTGTGTGACGGGCTGTGTGTGTGTGTACAGGGCTGTGTGCATGTCTGTATGTGTGTACAGGACCCTATGTGTGTGTGTGTGTGTTTGGGTGCAAGGTTGTGTGTGTGTGTGTGTGTGTACAGGACCCTGTGTCTGCGTGTGTGTGTTTGTTTGGGTGCAGGGCTGTGTGTGTGTACAGGGCTGTGTGCATGTGTATATGGGACTTGTGGGTGTGTACAGGACTGTGTGTGTGTATGTGCATATGTATGTATCTGTGTACATGGTTGTGTGTGTGTGCAGAATTGTGTGTGTCTGTGGGTGTACAGGACTGTGTGTGTGTGCACGCAAGGCTGTGTGGGTGTGTGTGCAGGGCTGTGAGTTTGTGTGTACATGTCTGAGTGTGTGTATACAGAGTTTTGTGTGTATGTATGTGTTTGTGTGTGTGTGTAGGGCTGAGTATGTGTTTGGGTGCAGGGCTGCATGTGTGTGTGTGTGTGAGAGTGTGTGTATCTGTGTACAGGGTTGTGTGTGTGTGCAGAATTGTGTGTGTGTGTACTGTGTGGGTGTACAGGACTGTGTGTGTGATGGGCTGTGTGTGTGTGTGTGTTTATGTGTACAGGGCTGTGTGCATGTGTGTGTACAGGGCTGTGTGTGTGTGTAGAGCTATGTGTGCGTGCAGGGCTGTGTGTGTGTACTATGTGGGTGTACAGGGCTGTGTGTGTATGTGTACAGGGCTGTGTGCATGTGTGTACAGGGCTTGTGTATGTGGACAGGACCCTGTGTGTGTTTGGGTGCAGTGTTGTATGTGTGTGTGTGTACAGGACCCTGTGTCTGCGTGTGTGTGTTTGTTTGGGTGCAGGGCTGTGCGTATCTGTGTACAGGGTTGTGTGTGTGTGTGTGTGTGTGTGTGTGTGTACAGGGCTGTGTTTGTGTATGTGCAGGACCGTGTGTTTGTGTGCAGAGGGCTGAGTGTGTGCAGGACTGTGTGTGTGTGTAGGGCTGTGTGTGTGTACAAGGCTTGTGTGCGTGTGTGTGTGTACAGGGCTGTGTGTGTGTGTGTGTGTGCAGGGCTGAGTGTGTGTGTCTGTGTGCATGTACAGATCTGTGTGTGTGTGCAGGGCTGTATGTGTACAACGCTTTGTGTGTGTGCAGTGCTGTGTGTGTGTGTACAGGACTGTGTGTGCACAGGGTTGTGTGTGTGTGTGCAGGACTGTGTGTCTGTGTGTGCAGTTGTGTGTGTGTGTGCAGGGCTGTGTGTGCACAGGGTTGTGTGTGTGTGTGCAGGACTGTGTGTCTGTGTGCAGTGGTGTGTGTGTGTGTGTGTACAGGACTGAGTGTGTGTACAGGACTGTGTGTGCACAGGGTTGTGTGTGTGTGTGCAGGACTGTGTGTCTGTGTGTGCAGTTGTGTGTGTGTGTGCAGGGCTGTGTGTGCACAGGGTTGTGTGTGTGTGTGCAGGACTGTGTGTCTGTGTGCAGTGGTGTGTGTGTGTGTGTGTACAGGACTGAGTGTGTGTACAGGACTGAGTGTGTGTACAGGGCTGTGTGTGTGTACAGGACTGTGTGTCTGTACAGGGAAGAGTGTGTATATACAGGGCTGTGTGTGTGTACAGGGCTTGTGTGTGTGTGAAGGGCTGTGTGTGTGCAGAGCGGTGTGTTTGTGTGTACAGTGCTGTGTGTATGTGTGCAGGTCTTAATGTGTGTGTGTGTACAGGGCTGTGTGCTTATAGGGCTGTGTGTGTTTGGGTGCAAGGCTGTGTGTGTGTACAGGGCTGTGTGTGTGTGTGTATAGGGCTGTGTGCATGTGTATACAGGGCTTGTGTGTGTGTGCGTGCGTGCACGGGGACAGGGCTGTGTGTGCGTTTGTGTGTACAGGGTTGTGTGTGAGTGTGTGTGTGTGTGCAGGACTGTGTATCTGTGTACAGGGTTGTGTGTGTGTGCAGGATTGTGGGCGTATGTACAGGACTGTGTGTGTGTGTAGGGCTGTGTGTATGTGTTTACATGGCTGTGTGTGTGCAGGGATGTGTGTGTGCAGGGCTGTCTGTGTGTGCATGGCTGTGTGTATGTGTGTACACAGGGCACTGTGTGTGTGTGTGTGTGTACAAGGCTGTGTGTGTGTGTGTGTGTGTACACAGGGCTGTGTGTGTGTACAGGACCGTGTATCTACACATGGCTGAGTGTATATACAGGGCTAAATGTGTGTGTGTGGAGCTACGTGTGCATGCTGTGTGTGTGTGTGTCGGGCTCTGTGTGTGTGTGTGCAGGACTGTGTAGGTGTGTGTGCAGAGCTGTGGGTTTGTGTGTACATGTCTGAGTGTGTGTGTGTATCCAGAATTGTGTGTGTATGTGTGTGTGTGTGTAGGGCTGAATGTGTGTGTGCAGGGCTGCATGTGTGTGTGCATGGCTGTGTGTGTGTGTGTACAGGGCTGTGTGTGTGTGTGTGTGTGTATGCAGGGCTGTGTGTGTTTGGGTACAGGACTATGTGTGTGTTTGGCTGCGGGGCTTTGTGTGTGTGCATTCAGGGCTGTGTGCATGTGTGTGTGTACAGGGCTGTGTGTGTGCAAGACTGTGTGTATGTGTGTGCAGCACTGTGTGTGTGTGTGTATATGTTAAGGGCTGTGTGTCTGTGCAGGGCTGTGTGTTTGTGTGTACAGGGCTGTGTGTGTGAAGGGCTGTGTGTTTGTGTTGGTACGGAGCTGTGAGTGTGTGTATACAGGGCTGTGTGTGTACAGGGTTGTGTATGTGTGTGTACAGGGCTGTGTGTGTGTACAGGACTGTGTGTCTGTACAGGGAAGAGTGTGTATATACAGGGCTTGTGTGTGTGTGAAGGGCTGTGTGTGTGTGCAGGGCGGTGTGTTTGTGTGTACAGTGCTGTGTGTATGTGTGCAGGTCTTAATGTGTGTGTGTGTGTACAGGGCTGTGTGCGTATAGGGCTTGTGTGTTTTTGGATGCAAGGCTGTGTGTGTACAGGGCTGTGTGCGTATAGGGCTGTGTGTGTTTGGGTGCAAGGCTGTGTGTGTGTGTACAGGGCTGTGTGCATGTGTATACAGGGCTTGTGGTGTGTGTGTGTGCGTGCGTGCACGGGGACAGGGCAGTGTGTGTGTTTGTGTGTACAGGGTTGTGTGTGTGTGTGTGCAGGACTGTGTATCTGTGTACAGGGTTGTGTGTGCGTGCAGGATTGTGGGCGAATGTGTAGGGCTGTGTGTGTGCAGGGCTGTGTGTATGTGTGTACACGGCACTGTGTGTGTGTACAAGGCTGTCTGTGTGTGTGTGTCCACAGGGCTGTGTGTGAGTACAGGACGGTGTATCTGCACATGGCTGACTGTATATACAGGGCTAAATGTGTGCGTGTGTATGTGTGTAGAGCTACGTGTGCATGCTGTATGTGTGTGTGTCGGGCTCTGTGTGTGTGTGCAGGACTGTGTGGGTGTGTGTGCAGAGCTGTGGGTTTGTGTGTACATGTCTGAGTGTGTGTGTGTATCCAGAATTGTGTGTGTATGTGTGTGTGTATAGGGCTGAATGTGTGTGTGCAGGGCTGCATGTGTGTGTGCATGGCTGTGTGCGTGTGTGTGTACAGGGCTGTGTGTGTGCATGCAAGGCTGTGTGTGTTTGGGTACAGGGCTATGTGTGTGTTTGGATGCGGGGCTGTGTGTGTGTGCATTCAGGGCTGTGTGCATGTGTGTGTGTACAGGGCTGTGTGTGTGCAAGACTGTGTGTATGTGTGTGCAGCACTGTGTGTGTATATGTTAAGGGCTGTGTGTCTGTGCAGGGCTGTGTGTTTGTGTGTACAGGGCTGTGTGTGTGCGTGCAGGACTGTGTGTGTGTGTGAAGGGCTGTGTGTTTGTGTTTGTACGGAGCTGTGAGTGTGTGTATACATGGCTGTGTGTGTACAGGGTTGTGTATGTGTGTGTACAGGACAGTGTGTATCTGTGTACAGGGTTGTGAGAGTGTGCAGGACTGTGTGTGTGCGTGTGTGTGTGAAGGGCTGTGTGTGTGTGCAGGGTGGTGTGTTTGTGTGTACAGGACTGTGTGTGTGTGCATGGCTGTGTGTGTGTGTACAGGGCTGCATGTGTATGTGTAGGGCTGTGCGTGTGCGCAGGAGTGTGTGTGTATGTGTGTACAGGGCTGTGTGCGTGCAGGGCTTGTGTGTGTGTTTGGGTGCGGGGCTGTGTGTGTGTACAGGACTGTGTGCATGTGTGTACAGGGCTTGTGGTGTGTGAGTGTACAGGACTGTGTGTGTGCATGGATGCAGGGCTGTGTGTGTATGTGTGTGTGTACAGGGCTGTGTGTGTGTGCAGGACTGTGTGTATGTGTGTACAGGGCTGTGTGCATACAGGGCTTGTGTGTGTGTTTGGGTGTAGGGCTGTGTGTGTGTGTACAGGGCTGTGTGCATGTGTGTACAGGGCTTGTGGTGTGTGAGTGTACAGGACTGTGTGTGTGTGTGCATGGATGCAGGGCTGTGTTTGTATGTGTGTGTGTACAGGGCTGTGTGTGTGTGCAGGGCAATGTGTTTGTGTGTACAGGGGTGTGTGTGTGTGTGTGTATGTGTGTACAGGGCTGTGTATGTGTGCATAAAGGACTGTGTTTGTGTGTACAGGGCTGAGTGTGTGTGTGCAGGACTGTGTTTGCATGTTTATATGTGTGTGTGCAGGACTATGTGTGTGTGTACGGCTGTGTGTGTGTGTGCATGGCTGTGTGTGTGTGTACAGGGCTGTATGTGTATATACATGACTGTGTGTATATACAGGGCTGAGTGTGTGTATAGAGCTGTGTGTCTGCAGGGCTGTGTGCCTTTGTGTGTGTGCGCATAGGGCTGTGTGTGTGCAGGGCTTTGTGTGCACGTAGGGCTGTGTTTGTGTGTGTGCCGGGCTAAGTGTGTGTATGTGTATGTGTTTGGGTGCAAGACTGTGTGTGTGTATACAAGGTTGTGTGTGTGTGTGTACAGCACTGTGTGTGTGTACAGGGTTGTGTGTGTGCACAGGACTATGTGTCTGTGCATGCAGAGCTATGTGTGTGTACAGGGCTGTGTGCATGTGTGTACAGGGCTTGTGGTGTGTGTGTGTGCAGGACTGTGTGTGTGTACAGGGCTGTGTGTGTGTGTGTGTGTGTGTGAAGGATTGCGTGTGTGTACAGGGCTGTGTATGTGTGCGTACAGGGCTGTGTTTGTGTGTGTGCAGGACTGTGTGTTTGTGTGTACAGGGCTGAGTGTGCTTTGCAGGACTGTGTTTGCATGTTTATGTGTGCGTGTGTGCAGGGCTGTGTGTGTGTGTACAGTGTCGTATGTGTATATACATGACTGTGTGTATATACAGGGCTGAGTATGTGTGTGTGTGTGTACAGAGCTGTGTGTGTGTGCAGGGCTGTGTGCGTTTTTGTGTGTGCACATAGGGCTGCGTGTGTGCAGGACTGTATGTGCGCGTAGGACTGCGTTTGTGTGTGTGCAAGACTGTGTGTGTGTGTGTGTATACAAGGTTGTGTATGTGTGTGTGTACAGGGCTGTGTGTGTGCACAGGACTATGTATGTGTGTGCATGCAGGGCTGTGTGTGTGTGTGTTTGGATGCAGGGCCATGTGTGTGTGCAGGACTGTGTGTGTGTGTGTGCAGTGGTGTGTGTGTGTTTGTATGGAGCTGTGTGCGTGTACATGGCTGTGTATGTGTGTGTACAGGACTGTGTTTGTGTGTGTGCAGGGCTGTGTGTTTGTGTGTGCAGGACTGTGTGTGTGCACGACTGTGAGAAGGGCTGTGTGTATGTGTACAGCGCTGTATGTGTATATACATGACTGTGTGTGTATATACAGGGCTGAGTGTGTGTTTGTGTGTACAGAGCTGTGTGTGTGTGCAGGGCTGTGTGTGTTTGGGTGCAGGGCTGTGTGTGTGTGTGTGCGCACGCACAAGGCTGTGTGTGTGCATGACTGTGTGTGTGCGCAGTGGTGTGTGAGTGTGTGCAGGGCTGTGTGTGTGTGTATACAAGACTGCGTGTGTGTGTGTGTGTTTGCAGAGCTGTATGTGTGCAGGGTTCTGTGTGTATGTATACAAGGCTGTGTGTGACTGCAGGGCTGTGTGTGTGTGTGCAGGGCTGTGCGTGTGGGTGGACAGGGCTGTGTTTGTGTGTGTACACGGGTGTGTGTGTGCACCGGACTGTGTGCCTGCACAGGGCTGAGTGTGTATATACAGGGCTATGTGTGTGTGTGTGCAGGACTCTGTGGGTGTGTGTGTATGTGTGCAGGGCTGTGTGTGTACATGTGCAGGGCTGCATGTGCGTGTGCATGGCTGTGTGTGTGTGTACAGGGCTGTGTGTGCGCGCAAGGCTGTGTGTGTTTGGGTGCAGGACTCTGTGTGTGTCTTTGTGAAGGGTTGTGTGTATGGGGCTGTGTGTGTATGCAGGACTGTGTGCATGTGTGAAGGGCTGTGTGTTTGTGTTTGTACAGAACTGTGAGTGTGTACAGGGCTGTGTATGTGTAGGACTGTGTGTATCTGTGTACAGGACTGTGTGTGTGTGCAGGGCTGTGTGTGTAGGCTGTGTGTGTGCAGGTCTGTGTGTGTGTGTTTGTACGGAGCTGTGTGTGTGTGTGTACAGGACTGTGTATGTGTGCAGGGCTGCGTGTGTATGTGAAGGGCTGTGTGTGTTTGTACGGAGCTGTGTGTGTGTGTGTACAGGGCTGTGTATGTGTGTACAGAGCTGTGTATGTGTGTACAGAGCTGTATATGTGCGCATACAGGGCTGTATTTGTGTGCGTGCAGGACTGTGTGTTTTTGTGTACAGGGCTGTGTGTGTGTGCACAGGACTATGTGTGTGCATGCAGGGCTGTGTGTGTTTGGGTGCAGGGCTGTGTTTGTGTGTGTGTACACAGGGGTGTGTGTGTATGGCTGTGTATCTGTGTACAGGGTTGTGAGTGTGTGCAGGATTGTGTGTGTGTGTGTGTATATGTGTGCGTGTGCATGGCTGTGTGTGTATGGCTGTGTATCTGTGTACAGGGTTGTGAGTGTGTGCAGGTCTGTGTGTGTGTGTGTTTGTACGGAGCTGTGTGTGTGTGTGTGTACAGGACTGTGTATGTGTGCAGGGCTGCGTGTGTATGTGAAGGGCTGTGTGTGTGTTTGTACGAAGCTGTGTGTGTACAGGGCTGTGTGTTTGTGTCTACAGGGCTGTGTGTGTGTGCAGGGCTGTGTGTGTGTGCAGGGCTGTGTGTGTGTGTGCAGGGCTGTGTATGTGTGTGTGCAGGGTTGTGTGTATCTGTGTACAGGATTGTTTGTGTGTACAGGACTGTGTGTGTTGCAGGCTGTGTGTGTTTGTACGGAGCTGTGTGTGTACAGGGCTGTGTGGCTGTGTGTGTGTACATGGCTGTGTATGTGTGCGTACAGAGCTGTGTATGTGTGCATACAGGGCTGTGTTTGTGTGCATGCAGGACTGTGTGTACAGGGCTGTGTGTGTGTGCACAGGACTATGTGTGTGCATGCAGGGCTGTGTGTGTTTGGCTGCAAGGCTGTATGTGTGTGTGCAGGTGTGTGTGTGTGTGTACAGGGGGGTGTGTGTGTATGGCTGTGTATCTGTGTACAGGGCTGTGAGTGTGTGCAGGACTCTGTGTGTGTGTGTATACAGGACTGTGTGTGTGCAAGGCTGTGTGGGTGCAGGGATGTGTGTGTATAGAGGGCTGTGTGCGTACTGGGCTTATATGTATAGGACCGTGTTTGTGTGTGTGTGTGTGTTTGGGTGCAGGGCTGTGTGTATGTGAACAGGGCTGCGTGCATGTGTGTACAGGGCTTGTGTGTGTGTGTGTGCATGGGTGCAGGGGTGTGTGAGTGTGTGTGTGTGTAGGGCTGTGTGTATGTGTTTACAGGGATGTGTGTGTGTGTGTGTGTAGAGCTGTGTCTGCGTGCAGCGCTGTATGTGTGTACAGGGCTGAGTGTGTGCAAGACTGTGCATATCTGTGTACAGGGTTGTGTGTGCGCAGGACTGTGTGTGTGTGTGTGTGTGTGTGTGTGTGTCTACAGGACTGTGTGTGCAGGGCTGTGTGAGTGTGTGTGTACAGGGCTGTGTGCGTACAGGGCTTGTGTGTGTGTGTACAGGACTGTCTTTGTGTGCGTGTGTGTGCGTGTTTGGGTTTAGGGCTGTGTGTGTACAGGGCTGTGTGCATGTGTGTACAGAGCTTGTGGTGTGTGTTTGTACAAGACTGTGTGTGTGTGTGCATGGGTGCAGGGCTGTGTGTGTGTGTGTACAGGGGGGTGTGTGTGTGTGTGTGCATGGCTGTGATTCTGTGTACAGAGCTGTGTGTGTTTGGGTACAGGACTGTGTGTGTGTGCGTGTGTGTGTGTATCGGGCTGTGTGTGTGTGTGCACGCATGGCTGTGTATCTGTGTACAGGGTTGTGTGTGTGCAGGATTGTGTGTGTGTGTGTGTATGTACAGGACTGTATGTGTGAAGAGCTATGTGTTTGTGTAGGGCTGTGTGTATGTGTTTACATGGCTCTGTGTGTGTGTGTGCAGAGCTGTGTGGGTGTACAGGGCTGTGTGTGTGTACACAGGGCAGTGTGTGTGTGTGCAGAGCTGTGTGTGTGTGTGTGCACATGTGTGCACAGGGCTGTGTGTGTGTACAGGACTGTGTGTCTGCAAAGGGCTGAGTGTGTATATACAGGGTTGTGTGTGTGTTCCAGGCTGTGTGTGTGTGTGTGTGCAGGACTGTGTGTGTGCAGGACTGTGTGGGTGTGTGTGCAGAGCTCTGGGTTTGTGTATACATGTCTGAGTGTGTGTGTGTATCCAGAGTTGTGTGTGTGTAGGGCTGAATATGTGTGTGTGCATGGTTGTGTGTGTGTGTGTACAGGGCGGTGTGTGTGTACAGGACTGTGTGTGTGTGTACAAGGCTGTGTGTGTGTACAAGGCTGTGTGTGTGTTTGCAGAGCTGTGTGTGTGCAGGGCTGTGTGTATGTGTGTACACAGGGCTGTGTGTGTGTGTGTGTACACAGGACTGTGTGTAAGTGTATGCAGGGCTGTGTGGATGAGTGTGCAGGGCTGCATGTGTGTGTGTACAGGGCTGTGTGTGTGTACGTACAGGGCTGTGTTTGTGTGTGTGCAGGACTGTGTGTTTGTGTGTACAGGGCTGTGTTTGTGCAAGACTATATGCGTGATTATGTGTGTGTGTGTGTGGAGGGCTGTGTGTGTGTGTTTGTACGGAGTTGTGTGTGTGTACAGAGCTGTGAGTGTATACAGTGCTGTGTATGTGTGTGGACAGGACTGTGTATCTGTGCGTACAGTTCTGTGTTTGTGTGTATGCTGGGCTGTGTGTGTGTGCAGGACTGTGTGTGTGTGTGCGCGCGCGTGCGCATGTGTGTACAGGACTGTGTGTCTGCAAAGAGCTGAGTGTGTATATACAGGGGTGTGTGTGTGTGTGTGCAGGACTGTGCGTGGGTGTGTGCAGAGCTGTGGGTTTGTGTGTGTGTGTGTATCCAGAGTTGTGTGTGTGTGTGTAGGGCTGAATATGTGTGTGTGCATGGCTGTGTGTGTGTGTAGGACTGTGTGTGTGCAGGGCTGTTTGTGTTTGGGTACAGGACTGTGTGTGTGTTTGGGTGCAGGGCTGTGTGTGTGTGTTTGGGTGCAGGGCTGTGTGTGTATGCGTACAGGGCTGTGTGTGTGTACAGGACTGCGTGTGTGTGTGTGTAGAGGGCTGTGTGTGTGTACAGGACTGTGTGTGTACAAGGCTGTGTGTGTGTTTGCAGTGTGTGTGTGCAGGGCTGTGTGTATGTGTGTACACAGGGATGTGTGTGTGTGTATGTGTGTACACAGGGCTGTGTGTAAGTGTGTGCAGGGCTGTGTGGATGAGTATGCAGGGCTGCATGTGTGTGAGTACAGTATTGTGTGTGTGTGCGTGTATGGCTGTGTGTATGTGTGTGTGTACAGGGCTGTGTTTGTGTGTACAGGGCTGAATGTGTGTGTACAGGGCTGTGTGTGTGCAGGACTATGTGTGTGTGTGTGCAGGACTCTGTGTGTTTGTGTGTATGTGTTTAGGGCTGTGTGTGTGTGTGTTTGTACGGAGTTGTGTGTGTATACAGTGCTGTGTATGTGTGTGTACAGGGATGTGTATCTGTGCATACAGGTCTGTGTGTGTATGCAGGGCTGTGTGTGTGTAGGTGTACAGGGCTTGCGTGTGTGTATACAAAGGGCTGTGTGTGTGTTTGTGTTTGTGTGCGCGTGCGCAGGGCTGTGTGTGTGTGCAGGATTGTGTGTGTGCCGGGCTGTGTGTATGTGTGTACAGGATTGTGTGGATGTGTGTGCAGGGCTGCATGTGTATGGGTACAGCGCTCTGTGTGTGCATGCATGGCTGTGTGTGTGTGTGTGTGTGTGTGTGTACAGGACTGTGTGTGTGTGTGAAGGGGAGTGTGTGTGTGCAGGGCTGTGTATTTGTGTGTACAGGGCTGTGTGTGTGTGCAGGACTGTGTGTGTGCGCAGGACTGTGTGCATGTGTGAAGGGCTGTGTGTGTATGTACGGAGCTGTGTTTGTGTGTACAGGGCTGAGTGTGTGTGCACAGGGCTGTGTGTGTGCAGGACTGTGTGTGTGCGTGTGTGCACGTACAGGACTTTGATGTGTGTGTATTTGGGTGCAGGGCTGTGTGTGTGTGTACAGATTTTGTGTGTGTGTGTGTACAGGACTTTGTGTGTGTGTATATACAGATGTGTGTGTGTATATACAGGGCTGTGTGTGTGCAGGACTGTTTGTATCTGTGTACAGGCTTGTGTGTTTGTGTGTAGGACTCTGTGTGTCTGTGTGTGTGAAGGGCTGTGTGTGTGTGTGTGTGTATGCAGGACTGTGTGCATGTGTAAAGGACTGTGTGTGTGTGTTTGGGTACAGGGCTGTGTGTGTGTACAGGGCTGTATGTATGTACAGGACTGTGAGTGTGTGTTTGGGTGCAGGGCTGTGTGTGTGTGTGTGTACAGGGCTCTGTGTGTGTGTGTGTGCAGGGCTGTGTGTTTGTGTGTGTATGCAGGACTGTGTGCATGTGTAAAGGGCTGTGTGTGTGTGTTTGGGTACTGGGCTGTGTGTATGTACAGGACTGAGTGTGTGTGTGTGTGTTTGGGTGCAGGGCTTGTGTGTGTGTATACAGGCTCTGTGTGTGTGTGTGTGCAGGGCTGTGTGTTTGTGTGTACAGGACTCTGTGTGTGTGTAGGACTGTGTGTGAAGGTTGTGTGTACATGTTTGTACGGAGCTGTGTGTGTGCGTACAGGGCTGTGTATGTGTGCATACAGAGCTGTGTTTGTGTGTGTGCAGTGCTGTGTGTTTGTGTGTACAGGGCTGAGTGTGTGTGTGCACAGGGCTATGTGTGTAGGAGTGTGTGTGTGTGTTTGGATGCAGGGCTGTGTGTGTGTGTACAGGTTTTGTTTGTGTAAAGGACTTTGTGTGTGTGTGTGTACAGGGCTGTGTGTGTGCAGGACTGTGTGTATCTGTGTACAGGGTTTTGTGTATGTGCAGGGCTGTGTATGTGTGCATACAGGACTGCGTCTGTGTGTGTGAAGGGCTATGTGTGTGTGTGTGTGTGCAGGACTGTGTGCACGGCTATTTGTGTATGTGTGTAGGGCTGTGTGTGTCATGAGTACAGGGCTGTGTGTGTATATACATGACTGTGTGTGTATGTGTGTAGAGTTGTGTGTGTGTGTATAGGGGCTGAGTGTGTGTGTACAGAGCTGTGTGCAGGGCTCTGTGTGTTTGTGTGTGTGCAGGGCGGTGTGCACGCACAGGGCTGTGTGTGTGTGCAGGGCTGTGTGTGTGTGTATGTGTTTGGGTGCAGGTGTGTGTGTGTGTCTGTCTGTACAAGGCTGTGTGTTTGTGTGTACAAGGCTTTGTGTGTGTGCAGTGCTGTGTGTGTGTGTACAGGACTGTGTGTTCACAAGGTTGTGTGTGTGTGCAGGACTGTGTGTCTGTGTGAGCAGCGGTGTGTGTGTGTGTGTGCAGGGCAGTGTGTGTACAGGACTGAGTGTGTGTGTGTACAGGGCTTGTGTGTGTGTACAGGACTGTGTGTTTGTGTGTATAGGGCTGTGTTTGTGTGCATGTGTGCAGGACTCTGTGTGTGTGAAGGGCTGTGTGTGTATGTTTGTATGGAGCTGTGTGTGTGTGGTGTACAGGGCTGTATGTGTGCACAGGACTGTGTATGTGTGTGTACAGGGCTTTGTGTGCGTTCAGGGCTGTGTTTGTGTGTGTATGTGTACAGAGCTGTGTGTGTGTGTGCAGGGCTGTGTGTGTGCAGGACCGTGTGTGTGCAGGACCGTGTATATCTGTGTACAGGGTTGTGTGTGTGCGCAGAACTCTGTGGGTGTGTGTGTGTGTACAAGATTCTGTGTGTGTGTGTATGTGTGCACAGCTGTGTGTGTATGTGTGCACAGCTGTGTGTGTGTGTGCACGGCTGTTTGTGTATGTGTGTAGGGTCGTGTGTGTTATGAGTACAGGGCTGTGTGTGTGTGTGTACAGGGCTCTGTGTGTATATACAGGGCTGTGTGTGTCTATGTGTGTAGAGCTGTGTGTGTTTGTGTGTGTAGAGCTGTGTGTATAGGGCTGAGCTTGTGTGTGTGCAGGGCTGCATGTGTGTGTTTGTGTGTGTACAAGACTGTGTGTGCATGCAGGGCTGTGTGTGTGCAGAGCTGTGTGGCGCATAGGGCTATGTTTGTGTGTGCAGGGCTGCATGTGTGTGTTTGTGTGTGTACAAGACTGTGTGTGTGTGTGTGTGTGTGTGTGTATACAGGGCTGCGTGCGTGTGTGTGTGTACAGGGCTGTGTGTGTGTGTGTAGAGGGCTGTGTGTGCGTGTTTGTGTGTGTGTGTGCACGGCTGTGTGTGTATATTTGTAGGGCTGGTGTGTATGAAGGACTGTGTGTGTGTGTACAAGGCTGTGTGTGTGTACAGGGCTGTGTATCTGTGCATACAGGTCTGTGTGTGTGTGTACAGGACTGTGTGTGTGTGTGTGCAGGGCTGTGTGTGTGTGTGTGTACACAGGGCTGTGTGTAAGTGTATGTGTGTGTGTGTGTGCAGGGTTGTGTGGGTGTGTGTGCAAGGCAGCATGTGTGCGAGTACAGCGCTGTGTGTGTGCGTGCATGGCTGTGTGTGGGTGTGTAGGACTGCGTGTGTGTGTGTGTACAGGACTGTGTGTGTGTGTGTGTTTGGGTGCAGGGCTGTGTGTGTGTGTACAGGGCTGAGTATGTGTACAGGACTGTGTGTGTGTACAAGGCCGTGTGTGTGTTTGTAGAGCTGTGTGTGTGTGTTTGTAGAGCTGTGTGTGTGTATGTGTGCAAGGCCCTGTTTGTGTATGTGTGTGTGTGCGCAGGGCTGTGTTGCTGTGTGTGTGTGTACAAGGCAGTGTGTGTGTTTGCAGAGTGTGTGTGCAGGGCTGTGTGTGTGTGTGTGTATACACAGGGCTGTGTGTGTGCGCGCGCGCAGGACTTTGTGTGTGTATATTTCGGTGCAGGGCTGTGTGTGAGTTTGTGTGCAGGGCTGTGTGTGTGTACAGGGTTTTTGTGTGTGTGTATAGGACTGTGTCTGTGTGTGTTTTTGGGTGCAAGACTGTGTGTGTGTGTACAGGGTTTGTGTGTGTGTATAGGACTGTGTGTGTGTGTCTCTTGGTGCAGGGCTGTGTGTGTGTCTCTCGGTGCAAGACTGTGTGTGAGTTTGTGTGTACAGGGCTGTGTGTGTGTACAGGGCTGTATATGTGTGTGTGCAGGGCTGTGTGTTTGTGTGTACAAGGCTGAGTGTGTGTGTATCGGGTTTTGTGTGCAGGACTGTGTGTGTGTATGCAGGGCTCTGTTTGTGTGTGTGTGTGTGTGTGTGTACGGCTGTTTGTGTATGTGTGTAGGGCTGTGTGTGTCATGAGTACAGGGCTGTGTGTGTGTGTACAGGGCTGTGTGTGTATATACATGACTGTGTATGTATATACAGGGCTGCATGTGTGTGTATGTATATACAGGGCTGCGTGTGTGCGTATGTGTGTAGAGCTGTGTGTTTGTGGGTGTGTGTACAGGGCTGAGTGTGTGTGCAGGGCGGTGTGTCTGTGTGGGGCTGTGTTTGTGTGTGCAGGACTGCGTGTGTGTGTATGTATTTGGGTGCAGGGCTGTGCGTGTGTGTGTACAGGACTGTGTGTGTGTGTGTGCAGTGCTGTGTGTGTGTGTTTGTACGGAGCTGTGTGTGTGTGTACAGGGCTGTATGTGTGTACAGGGCTGTGTATGTGTATGAATAGGGCTGTGCATGTGTGCGTACAGGGCTGTGTTTATGTGTGTGCAGGACTGTGTGTGTATGTTTGTGCATGCAGGACTGTGTGTGTGTGTGTCTCTCAGTGCAGGACTGTGTGTGAGTTTGGGTGCAGGACTGTGTGTGTGTTTGGGTGCAGGGCTGTGTGTGTGTGTGTGTGCATAGGTCTTGTGTGTGTACGCGGCTGTGTGTGTGTGCATACAGGGCTGTGCATGTGTGTGTACAGGGCTGTGTTTGTGTGTATGCAGGGCTGTGTGTTTGTGTGTACAGGGCTGTGTGTATGCAAGACTGTGTGTGTGTGTTTGTGTGTGCGCGTACAGGATTGTGTGTGTGCGCGTGCAGGATTGTGTGTGTGTCTGTCTCGGTGCAGGGCTGTGTGTGAGTTTGGGTGCAGGGCTGTGTGTGTGTTTGGGTACAGGGCTGTGTGTGTGTGTACAGCACTTGTGTGTGTGCACAGGACTGTGCGTGTGCGTGTCTCGGTGCAGGACTGTGTGTGTGTTTGGATGCAGGGCTGTGTGTGTGTGTGTACAGGGCTTGTCTATGTGTACAGGACTGTGTGCGTGTGTGAAGAGCTGTGTGTGTGTGCGTACAGGGCTGTGTGTTTGTGTGTACAGGGCTGTGTGTGTGTGTGTCCCGGGCTTTGTGTGTGCAGGACTGTGTGTGTGTTTATGTGTGTGTGCAGGACTGTGTGTGTGTGCACGGCTATTTGTGTATGTGTAGGGCTGTGTGTGTCATGAGTACAGGGCTGTGTGTGTGCGTACAGGACTGTGTGTATATACATTACTGTGTGTGTATATACAGGGCTGTGTGTGTGTATGTGTGTAGAGCTGTGTGCGTGCATGTACAGGGCTGTGTGTGTGTGTGTGTACAGAGCTGTGTATGTGTGCAGGGCTATGTGTGTGTCCGTGTAGTGCTGTGTTTGTGTGTGTGCAGGACTGCATGTGTGTGTATGTATTTGGATGCAGGGCTGTGTGTGTGTGTGCTGTGCGTGTGTGTGTCTGTACAGGGCTATGTGTGTGCTTGCAGGGCTGTGTGTGCATGTGCTTGGGTGCAGGGGTGTGTGTGTGTGTGCGGCTGTGTGTGTGTGCGTGTAAATGGCAGTGTCTGTGTGCAGAGCTGTGTGTGTGTACAGGGGGCTGTGTGTATATACAAAACTGTGTATGAGTGCAGAGCTGTGTGTGTGTGTGCAGAGCTGTGTGTGTGCAGGACTGTGAGTGTTTGTGTGCACGGCTGTTTGTGTATGTGTAGGGCTGTGTGTGTCATGAGTACAGGGCTGTGTGTGTGTGTACAGGACTGTGTGTATATACATTACTGTGTGTGTATATACATTACTGTGTGTGTATATACAGGGCTGTGTATGTGTGTAGAGCTGTGTGCGTGCATGTACAGGGCTGTGTGTGTGTGTGCAGAGCTGTCTGTGTGTGCAGGGCTATGTGTGTTTGTGTGTGAGCAGGGCTGTGTGCACGCGCAAGGCTGTGTGTCCGCGTAGTGGTGTGTGTGTGTGTACAGGGCTGTGTGTGTGCATGCAGGGCTGTGTGTGTGTGTGTGCTTGGGTGCAGGGGTGTGTGTGTGTGCGCGCAGGACTCTGTGTGTGTGCGGCTGTGTGTGTGTGTAAACGGCAGTGTCTGTGTGCAGAGCAGTGTGTGTGTGTACAGGGGGCTGTGTGTATATACAAAACTGTGTATGAGTGCAGAGCTGTGTGTGTGTGTGCAGAGCTGTTTGTGTGCACAGGGTTATGTGTGTGTGCAGGACTGTGAGTGTGTGTGCAGGGCTGTGTGTGTGCGCAGGACAGTGTGTGTGAGTAGGGCTATGTTTAGAGCTGTGTGTGTGTATGTGTGTGTGCAGGACTGTGTGTGTGTGTGTGCACGGCTGTTTGTGCATGTGTAGGGCTGTGTGTGTCATGAGTACAGGGCTGTGTGCATATACATTACTGTGTGTGTATATATACAGGGCTGTGTGTGTGTGTGTGTATGTACAGGGCTAAGTGTGTGTGTGTGTGTGCGTGCAGAGCTGTCTGTGTGTGCAGGGCTATGTGTGTTTGTGTGTGTGCAGGACTGTGTGCACGTGCAAGGCTGTGTGTCCGCATAGTGCTGTGTTTGTGTGTGTGCAGGGCTGCATGTGTGTGTATGTATTTGGGTGCAGGGTTGTGTGTGTGTGTGTGTGTGTACAGCGCTGTGTGTGTGTGTGCAGGGCTGTGTGTCTGTACGGGACTATGTGTGTGTGCATGCAGGGCTGTGTGTGTGTGTGTGTGCAGGACTGCGGCTGTGTGTGTGTGTAAACGGCAGTGTCTGTGTGCAGAGCTGTGTGTGTATGTACAGGGGGCTGTGTGTATATACAAAACTGTGTGTGTATGTGCAGAGCTGTGTGTGTATGTGCGTGTGCAGGGCTGTGTGTGTAGAGGGTTGCGTGTGTGTGCACAGGGCTGTGTGTGTGTGCAGGACTGTAAGTGTGTGTGCGCAGGGCTGTGTGTGTGCGCAGGACAGTGTGTGTGTATAGGTGTGTGTGTAGGGCTGTGTTTAGAGCTGTGTGTGTGTGTAAAGGGCAGTGTCTGTGTGCAGAGCTGTGTGTGTACATGGGTCTGTGTGTATATACAAAACTGTGTATGTGTGGAGAGTTGTGTCTGTGTGTGTGTAAAGAGCTGTGTGTGTGCAGGGCTATGTTACATAGGGCTGTGTGTATGCAGGATTGTGCGGCGCGTAGGGCTGTGTTTGTGTGTGTGCATGGCTGTGTGTGTGTGTGTGTGTGTGTGTGTGCGCGCGCGTGCACAGGGCTGTGTGTGTGTGTACAGGGCGGTGTGTGTGTGTGCAGGACTGTATGTATGTGTGCAGTGTTTTGTGTGTGTACAGGACTGTGTGTCTGTGTGCAGGGCCATGTGTTTGTGCAGAGCTGTGTGTGTGTATGTGTACAGGGCTGTGTACTTGTGCGAACAGGGCTGTGTTTATGTGCGTGCAGGTCTGTGTGTTTGTGTGTACAGGGCTGTGTGTGTGTGTGTGCACAGGGCTGTGTGTGTGTGTGTACAGGGCTGTGTGTGTGTGTGTAGAGGGCTGCATCTGTATGTGTGCAGGGCTGCGTGTGTTTGCAGGACAGTGTGTGTGAAGGCTGCATCTATGTATGTGTGCGCAGGGCTGTGTGTGTGTACAGGGCTTTGTGTGTGTGTATACACGGCTGTGTGTATATATACATATATATATATATATATATAGGGTCGTGTATGTGTGTAGCTGTGTGTGTGTGTGTGTAGCTGTGTGTGTGTGTGTAGAGATGTGTGTTGCTGTGTGTGTGTGCACATAGGGTTGTGTGTACAGGGCCATGTGTGTGTGTACAGTGCTGTGTGAGCAGTGCTGTGTGTGTGTACAGGACTGTGTGCATGTGTGCGCAGGGCTGTATGTGTGTGTGTGTTTGGGTGCAGGGCTGGGTGTATGTACAACGCTGTGTGTGTGCATGGCTGTGCGTGTGTGAAAAGTGCTATGTGTGTGTAGGACTGTGTGCGTGTGCACAGGGCTGTGTGTACAAGGGTGTGTGTGTGTATGTACAGGGCTGTGTGTGTCTACAGGACTGTGTGTGTGTATAAAGAATTGTGTGTACTGAGGTCTGTGTGTAAGTATCGGGCTGTGTGTGTGTGTGTGTAGAATTGTGTGTGTGTGTACAGGCTGTGTATGTGTGCGTGTGTGCGCAGGATTGTGTGTGCGTAGGGCTATGTGTATGCAGGACTGCGTGCACGTAGGCTGTGTGTGCAGGACTGTGTGTGTATGCGCAGGGCCTTATGTGTGTGTGTGTGTGTGTGTGTGTGTGTGTGCAGGACTGTGCGTGCGCGTCGGGCTGTGTTTATGTGTGTGGACGGCTCTGTGTGTGTGTGTGCAGGGCTGTGTGTGTGTAGAACTGTGTGTGTATGTGTGTGCAGGGCTGTGTGTATGTGTGTGTGTGTGGACAGTGCTGAGTATGTGTGTACAGGACTGTGTGTGTGTGTGTGTATGCACGGGGCTGTGTGTGTGCAGGACTGTGCTGTGTGTGTGTGCAGTGGTTTGTGTATGTACCGGACTGTGAGTGAGTGTGTGTGCGTGTGCAGAGCTGTGTGTGTGTGTGCAGGGCTGTGTGTTTGTGTGTACACAGGACTGTGTGTGCGTGTGTTTACAGTACTGTGTATTTGTACTGGGCTGAGTGTGTGTATATACAGGGCTTTGTGTGTGTGTGAAAACATGGCTGTGTGTATATATATATAGGGCCGTGTACGTGTGTAGCTGTGTGTGTACATGTGTAGCTGTGTGTATATGTGTGTGTGTGTGTGTGTGTGTGTGTTGAGCTGTGTGTGTGTGTGCAGGGCCATGTGTGCGTGTGTGCAGGGCTGTGTGTGTACAGGACTGTGTGCGTGTATGTGTAGGGCTGTGTGTTTGGGTGCAAGTCTGAGTGTATGTACAACGCTGTGTGTGTGTATGTGCATGGCTGCATGTGTGTGTGTGTGTAGGACTCTGTGTCTGCGTGTGTACAGGGGGTGTAGTGCTCTGTGTGTACAGGGCTGTGTGTGTCTCCAGGACTGTGTGTGTGTGTTTGGGTGCAGGGCTGTGTGTGTATGTGTGTGAAGGGCTGTGTGTGTGCAGGGCTGTGTATGTGTGTTTGTACGGAGCAGTTTGTGTGTGTGCAGGAGCCGTGTATTTGTGTGTACAGGACTGTGCATGTGTGCAAACAGGGCTGTGTTTATGTGTGTGTGGTTCTGTGTGTTTGTTTGTGCAAGGCTGAGTGTGTGTGTACAAGGCTGCGTCTGTGTGTGTGTAGGGCTATGTGTGTGTACAGGGCATTGTGTGTGTGTGTTTATACACAGCTGTGTGTGTGTGTGTGTGTGTGTGTGAAGGGCTGTGTGGGTGTGCAGGGCTGTGTGTTTGTTTGTACAGAACTGTCTGTGTGTATACAGGGATGTGTGTGTGTGCCAGGCTGTGTATGTGTGCGCACAGGGCTGTGTGGGTGTGTATACAGGACTGTGTGTATGTATACAGTGCTGTGTGTGTGTGTGTGTGTGCAGGACTGTGTGCGTGTGTGAAGGTCTGTGTGTGTGTGTACGGAGCAGTTTGTGTGTGTGCAGGGCTGTGTATCTGGGCATACAGGGCTGTGTTTGTTTGTGTGTGCTGATCAGTGTGTGTGTGTACAGTGCTGCATCTGTGTGCGTGCAGGGCTGTGTGTGTTTGCAGGACATGTGTATGCAGGCTGTGTCTGTGTGTGTGCAGGGTTGTGTGTTTGTACAAGGCAGTGTGTGTATATATAGGGCTGTATATGTGTGTAGCTGTGTGTCTGTAGAGCTGTGTGTTTGTGTGTGTGTGTTTGTTGAGCTGTGTGTGTGCGTGTGCAGGGCTGTGTGTATACAGGGCCGTGTGTGTGTACAGTGCTGAGTGTGCAGTGCTGTGTGTGTGTGTACAGGGCTGTGTGTGTGTGTACGTGTGTTTTGGTGCAGGGCTGTGTGTGTGTGTATGTGTGAAGAGCTGTATGTGTGCAGGGCTGTGTGTGTGTGTTTGTACGGAGCAGTTTGTGTGTGTGTGCAGGGCTGTGTATGTGTGCGAACAGGGCTGTGTTTATGTGTGTGCAAGTCTTTGTGTTTGTGTGTACAGGGCTGCGTCTGTGTGTGTGCAGGGCTGTGTGTGTTTGCAGGACAGTGTGTGCAGGCTGTGTCTGTGTGTGCGCGCGTAGGGCTGTGTGTGTGTACAGGGTTTTGTGTGTGTGTGTGTGTATACACGGCTGTGTGTGTATATATAGGGCTGTGTATGTGTGTAGGTGTGTGTGTAGAGATGTGAGTTTGTGTGTGTGCAGAGCTGTGTGTGTATGTGTGTAGAGCTGTGTGTGCACATAGGGCTGTGTGTGTGCTGGGTTTGTGTGTGTGTGTACAGGGCTGAGTATGTGTACAGGACTGTGTGTGTGTGGAGGGCTGTGTGTTTGTGTGTGTAGAGGTGTGTGTGTGTGTACAGGCCTGTGTGTATGTGTGTGTACAGTGCTGTGTGTGTGTGTATCATATCCATTAACAGCTATCTGCGCAGTCAATTCATCCACTTTATTACGAATGCTCCTCGCATTGAGACTCGGAGCCTTCAGGCTTGTTTTTTTTAACACTCTTTGTCCTTTTAGAATTATGCTGTAATGTGGCCCTTTTTGATTTTTGCCCTTGATTTCTCTGCCCTCCACTCTTGCTTTTCTCCTTCCTACCTTTTGCTTTTGCCCCCTTTTAACTTCTCTCTGCCTCCCTACATAGGTTCCCATCCCCCTACCATAGCAGTTTAAACCCTCCCCAACAGCACCAACAAACACTCCACCTAGAACATCTGTTCCGGTCCTGCCCAGGTGCAGTCCGGTTTGTACTGGTCCCACCTCCCCCAGAACCGGTTCAAATGCCCCAGGAATTTGAATCCCTCCCCCTGGCACCTTTCCTCAAGCCACGTATTTAACTGAGCTATCCTGCAATTCCTACTCTGACTAGCACATGGCACTGCTAGCAATCCTGAGATTACTACCTTTAAGGTGCTACTTTTTAATCTAACTCCCTAAATTCAGCTTGTAGGACCTTATCCCATTTTTTACCTATATCGTTGGTACCTATATGCACCACGACAGCTGGCTGTTCCCCCTCCCCCTCCAGAATGCGCTGCAGCCGCTCCGTGACATCCTTGACCCTTGCACCAGGGAGGCAACATACCATCCTGGAGTCTCGTTTGTGGCCGTAGAAACACCTATCTATTCCCCTTACAATAGAATCCCCTATCACTATAGATCTTCCACTCTTTTTCCTGCCTCCTGTGCAGCAGAGCCACCCTTGGTGCCATGGACTGGGCTGCTGCTGCCTTCCTCTGATGAGCCATCTCCCCCAACAGTACCCAAGGTGGTGTATCTGTTTTGGAGGGAGATGACCGCAGAGGACCCCTGCACTACCTTCCTACTGCTCTGCCTGAGGGTCACCCATTCCCTATCTGGCTGTGTAACCTTTACCTGAGGTGTGACCAACTCACTAAACGTGCTATTCATGACATCCTCAGCATCGCGGATGCTCCAGAGTGAATCCATGCGCAGCTCCAGTGCCGCAATGCGGTCTGTCAGGAGCTGCAGCTGGATACACTTCCTGCACATTTGACAAGGTGCCACATAAAAGATTACTGCACGATAAAAGTTCACGGGGTTGGGCTAATATATTAGCATGGATAGAGAATTGGCTAACTAACAGAAAACAGAGAGTCGGGATAAATAGTTTATTCTTGGGTTGGCAATCAGTAACTAGTGGGGTGCCGCAGGGATCAGTGCTGGGACACCAACTATTTACAATCTATATTAATGACTTGGAAGAAGGGACCGAGTGTAACGTAGCCAATTTGCTGACGATACAAAGCTGGGAGGAAAAGCAATGTGTGAGGAGGACACAAAAACCTGCAAAAGGACAGAGACAGGCTAAGTGAGTGGGCAGAAATTTGGCAGATGGAGTATAATTTTGGAAAGTATGAGGTCACTTTGGCAGAAAAAAATCGAAGAGCAAGTTATTATTTAAATGGAGAAAAATTGAATAGTGCTGCAGTGCAGCGGGACCTGGGGGTCATGGTGCATGAAACACAAAAGGTTAGTATGCAGGTACAGCAAGTGATCAGGAAGGCCAATGGAATCTTGGCCTTTATTGCAAAGGGCTGCAGTATAAAAGCAGGGAAGTCTTGATACAGTTATACAGGGTATTGGTGAGGCCACACCTGGAATACTGCGTGCAGTTTTGGTTTCCATATTTACGAAAAGATATACTTGCTTTGGAGACAGTTCAGAGAAGGTTCAATCGATTGATTCCGGAACTGAGGGGATTGACTTATGAGGAAAGGTTGAGTAGGTTGGGCCTCTACTCATTGTAATTCAGAAGAATGAGAGGTGATCTTATTGAAATTTAAAAGATTATGAGGGGGCTTGACAAAGGTGGATGCAGAGAGGATGTTTCCACTGATAGGGGAGACTAGAACTAGAGGGCATAATCTTAGAATAAGGGGCTGCCCATTTAAAACCGAGATGAGGAGGAATTTCTTCTCTGAGGGTAAATCTGTGGAATTCGCTGCCTCAGAGAGCTGTGGAAGCTGGGACATTGAATAAATTTAAAACAGAGATAGACAGTTTCTTAACCGATAAGAGAATAAGGGGTTATGGGGAGCGGGCAGGGAAGTGGACTCGAGTCCATAATCGGATCAGCCATGATCTTATTAAATGGCGGAGCAGGCTCGATGGGCCGTATGGCCTATTCCTGCTCCTATTTCTTATGTTCTTATAGTAGACACACACACAGCCCTGTACACACACACACACACAGCACTGTAGAATCAATCATAAAATCATAGAATGGTTACAGCACGGGAGATGGGCCTTTGGCAAGAGCACCTCAGCTAGTCCCACTACCCCGCCATTTCCCCATAACCCTGCAAAATCCCCGTGATTGAGTCTGCCTCCTTTCAGGCAGTGCATTCCAGATCCTAACCACTCGCTGTGTAAAACATTTTTTTTCTTGTGTCGCCTTTGGTTCTTTTGCCAATCACCTTAAATCTGTGTCCTCTGGTTCTCGGCCCTTCTGATAATGGGAACAGTTTCTCTCTATCTACTCTGTCTAGACCCCTCATGATTTTGAACACCTCTATCAAATCTCCTCTCAACCTTCTCTGCTTCGAGGAGAACAAGCCCAGCTTCTCCACTTTATCCAAGTAACTGAAGTCCCTCATCCCTGGAATCATTCTCATAAATCTTTTCTGCACCCTCTCTAAGGCCTTCACATTCTTCCCTAAGTGCGGTGCCCAGAATTGGTCACAATACGCCAGTTGGGGCCTAACGAGTGCTTTGTCCAGGTTCCTCATAATTTCCATGCTTTTGTACTCTATAATCTCCATTTATGAAGCCCAGGATCCCGTATCTTTTTTTAACTGCTTTCTCAATCTGCCCTGTCACCTTCAACAATTTGTGCACACATACCCCCAGGTCTCTCTGTTCATGCATCCACTTTAGGATCGTACCCTTCAGTTTATATTTCCTCTCCTCTCATTCTTTCTACCAAAATGTATCACTTCACACTTTTCTGCCACGTGTCCGCCCATTCTACCAGCCTGTTTATGTCACTTGAAGTCTATCACTATCTTCCTCACTGTTCACTATACTTCCAAAGTTTTGTGTCATCTTCAAATTTTGAAATTGTGTTCTGTGACCCATATCCAAGTCATTAATATATATCAAGAAAAGCAGTGGTCCTAGTATCGACCCTCTCTGTTACCTCAGCAGAAAGCTCGATCAAGTTGTTTAAACATGATTTACCTTTAACAAATCGTGCTGGGTTTCTTTAATTAAACCATACTTGTCCAAGTGACTTTTAATTTTGTCCCTGATTATTGTTTCTAAAAGCTTCCCCACTACTGAGGCTACATTGACTGGCCTATAGATGCTGGGTCTATCTTTACACCCCTTTTTGAACAAGGGTGTAACGTTTGCAATTCTCCAGTCCTCTGGCACTACCCACGTATCTAAGGAGGATTGGAAGATTATGGCCAGGATCTCCACGATTTCTTCCTTCACTTCCCTCAGCGTCCTAGGGTGCAACCCAACCGGTCCTGGTGATTTATCTACTTTAAAGTAGAGCAAGCCTTTCTAGTACCCATCTTTATCAATTCTGATCCCATCACCTATCTCCTCTATCTCCTGTATACACACACAGCCCTGTACACACACATAGCCCTGCACATACGCATACACAGCCCTGTACAGACACAAGCCTATACACACACAAGCCTATACACACACATACACACACATACAGCCCTATACACACACATAGCCCTGCACATACACATACACAGCCCTGTACACGCATACACACAGCCCTGCACACACACAGCTCTGCACACACACAGCTCTGCACACACATAGCTCTGCACACACACAGCCCGGCAAACACACACACACAGCCCTGTACACACATGCACACGCAACCTTGTACACACACACACACACACACACACTGCCCTGTTTTCACACACACGTACAGCCCTGTATACACGCGCACACACACACACACACACACACACACACACACACATGCAGCCCTGTACACACAAAGACACAGCCCTGTACACACACACACAGCCCTGTATACACACAGACACACAGACACACACAGCCCTGCACACACACACACACACACACATAGTTCTGCACATGCACACAGCCCTGTACGCACACACACACATCTGCACACACACAGAGCTCTGTACACACACAGCCATGTTCACACACTGCCCTGTACACGCACACAGCCCTGTATACACACACACACTCACACACACAACCCTGTACACACAGACACACATATAGCTCTGTACATGCACACACACACATCCCTGCACACACACACACACACACACACCTCTGTACACACACACACACACACACACACCCTTGTACACACACACAGCTCTGTACACACACACATAGCCCTGTATACACACACACATACACACACAGCTCTACACACACACACACATACACACACAGCTCTGCACACACACACAGTCCTGTACACATACACACACACAGCCCTGTACACACACAGAGCTGCACACACAGCCCTACACACACACACACACACACACACATCTGCACACACACAGAGCTCTGTACACACACAGCCATGTTCACACACTGCCCTGTACATGCACACAGCCCTGTATACACACACACACACACACACACACACACACACACACACACACACAGAGCTCTGTACACTCACACACACAACCCTGTACACACAGACACACACATAGCTCTGTACATGCACACACACACATCCCTGCACACACACACACACACACACACACACCCTTGTACACACACACAGCTCTTTACACACACACACAGCCCTGTATACACACACACAGCTCTACACACACACAGCTCTGCACACACACACACAGTCCTGTACACTTACACACACAGCCCTGTATTCACAAAAAGCCCGACACACACATACATTCCTGCACTACACACACACATACACACACATACAGCCCTGCACATGCACACACACATACAGCCCTGCACATGCACACACACACAGTCCTGTACACACACACACATACGCAGCCCTGTGTATACACACACAAAGCCCTGCGCGCATGCACACATACAGCCCTGTACACATACATGCACACACACACAGCCCTGTACACAAACACAGCCCTGCACACACACATACACACAGTCCTGTACACACATACACACACACACACAGCCCTGCACACACACACTGCGCTACACACACACACAACCCTGTACACACAGACACACATATAGCTCTGTACACGGGCACACACACCCGCACACATACACACACACACACACACTCAGATCTGTACATACACACACAGCCTTGTACACATACACACAGCTCTTCACACACACACACAGTCCTGTACACATATACACACAGCCCTGTATTCATAAAAAGCCCTACACTCACAAAAAGCCCTACACACACACACTTACATTCCTGCACACACACACTGTGCTACACATAAACACACATACAGCCCTGCACCTGCACACACACATGCAGCTCTGTACACACACACACACACACATGCGCAGCCCTGTGCGCACACACACAGAGCCCTGTGCGCATGCAGACATACAGCCCTGTACACAAATACAGCCCTGCACACACGCACACACACAGCCCTGCACACACACATACACACATACACACACGCACACACAATCATGCACACACAGCTCTACACATGCACGCACACACACACACACAGCCATGTACACGCACAAAGCCCTGTACACGCACATAGCCCTACACACGCACACACACAGCCCTGCGCACACTCACACACAGCCCTGTCCACACACAACCCTGTACACATACACAGCCCTACACACACACACACACACACACACACACACACACACACAGCCCTGCGTGTGTACACAGCCCTGTACACACACACACAGCCCTGCATAAACACAGACACAGCCCTACACATTCACACACACACAGCCCTGCACACAAACATAGCCCTGTACACACACACAGTCCTGTACACACACAGTCCTGCACATACACACATAGCCCCACACACACACACAGCCCTGCACATACACACATAGCCCTGCACACATACACACACACATGCACACAAACACCGCCCTACACATGCATGCACGCATGCACACACACACATTAACACACACACCGCTCTACACATGCAAGCACACACACAGCCCTGCACACATATGCACTGCCTTACACATGCACGCACACACACAAAGCCCTGTACACACACACAGCCCTACACACACACACACGCATAGCCCTACACACGCACACACATCCCTGCACACTCCCACACACACGCAGCCCTGCACACACATACACACAGCGCTACACACACATACACACACACACACAGCCCTACACACAAACATAGCCCTGTATAAACACACATAGTCCTGCACACACAGACACAGCTCTGCACACACATACACACAGCGCTACACACACACCCCTACACACAAACATAGCCCTGTACAAGCACACATAGTCCTGTACACACATACACAGACCTGCACACACACAAGCAGCGCTACACACACAGTCCAGTACACACAAACAGTCCTGTGCACAGGCACATCCCTGCACACACACAAACCTGAACACAAGCACGCAGCCCTGTACACACACACATAGCCCTGTACACACACACACACACGCAGCCCTGCACACACACACATACAGCCGTGCACACACACACAACACTGTACACAAACACAACTGCCATACACACACACACACACAGCCCTGCACACACACACACACACACACACACACACACACACACACACAGCCCTATACACACATACACAGCCCTGTACACACACACAGAGCTCTGTGTACACACACACACGCACCCACACAGCCCTGTACACACACATGGCCCTGCGCACACAAACAGCCCTGTACACACACACACACATCGATACACACGTACACAGCCCTGCACACACACACAGCCCTGTACACACACACACAGAGCTATGCACACACACACACACACACACACACAGCCCTGTACACACACACACACACACACTGCCCTGTGCACACACACAGCCTTGTACAAACAAACAGATCTCTGTATATACACGCACACACACATACACACAGCCCTGTACACACACACACACACACACTGCCCTGTGCACACACACACTGCCCTGTGCACACACACAGCCTTGTACAAACAAACAGATCTCTGTATATACACACACACACCCACACACAGAGCCCTGCACACACACACAGCCCTGTACAAACAAACAGATCTCTGTATACACACACAGCCCTGCACACACACACAGCCCTGCACACACACACAGCCCTGTACACACACACACACACTCTGTCCTACACATGCATGCACACACACACACACATGAACACACACTGCCCTACGCATACACGTGCACAAACACAGGCCTACACTCACACACACACACACACACACACAGAATCCTGCACACAAAAGCAGTGCCCTACACATGCATGTACACACACACAGCCATGAACACACACAAAGCCCTGTACACATACGCAGCCCTGCACACAGACAAACACAGCTCTACGCATGCACACAGCCCTGCACACACACAGCCCTACTTGCACACACAGCCCTGCGCACACACACTGCTCTACACACACACACACACACACACACACAAACACACAGCTCTGCACACACACACACACACACACACACACACACACACACACACACACACACAGCTCTGCGCGCACACACACACACACACACACACACAGGTCTGCAAACACTCACACAGCCTTGTACACACATACACAGTCCTGTACACACGCTCAGCCTTGTACACACACACACAGCCCTGTACACACACACTGACCTGCACACACACAGCCCTGTACGTACACACACACACACACACACACACACACACACACAGTCCTACACACACACACACACACACAAACACACACACAGCACTGTGCACACAGATCACTGTACACATACACACACAGCCATGCACTCACACACATAACGCTGTGCACTCACACACATAACGCTTTACACATACACATACACACACAGCCATGCACATACACACAGCACTGTACACACAAACACACAGCCGTGCACACACACACAGCACTGTACACACACACACACACACTCAGCCCTACACACACACACACCACTCTTTAGACACACACACACTCAGACATGTACACACAAACACACAGCCCTGCACACACACAAACACAGCCCTATGCGTGCACAGCCCTGCGCACGCACACACACACTGCTCTACACACACAAACACACAGCCCTGTGCACATACAGACAGCCCCGTGCACACACACGCAGCCCTGTACACACACACACACTCATAGCACTGCAGACACACATACAATGCTGTACACACACATAGCCCTGTACACACACACACACACTCACACACAGCTCTACACACACAAATACACAGCCCTATACACACACAGACGAACACATGCAAAGCTCTGCACACACACACAGCCTTGTACACACATACAATCCTGTACACACACACAGCCCTATACACACACACAGCCCTGTGCACACACACTGACCTGCACACACACTGACCTGCACACACACACTGACCTGTACACACACACACACACACAGCACTGTACACACACATCACTGTACACATACACACACAGCCATGCACTCACACATACAACGCTGTACACACACACACACACACACACACACACAGCCATGCACATACACACAGCACTATACACACAAACACACAGCACTGCACACACACACACACTCAGCCCTACAAACACACACATAACTCTTTAGACACACACACACTCAGACATGTACTCACAAACGCACAGCCCTGCACACACACAAACACTGCTCTACACACACACAAACACGTCCTGTGCACACACACAAACAGCCCCGTGCACACACATGCAGCCCTGTACACACACACACACACACACACACACACACGCACACTGCACTGCAGGCACACATACAACGCTGTACACACACACAGCCCTGTACACACACAGCTCTACACACACAAACACACAGCCCTCTACACACACAGGCGAACACATGCACAGCTCTGCACACACAGACACAGCCTTGTACACACACACAGTGCTGTACACACACACAGCCCTGTACACACACACAGCCCTGCACACACACACACACAGCTCTACACACACACACACATACACACACACAGCTCTACACACACACACACATACACACACACACATAGCTCTGCACACACACAAACTCACAGCACTACACACACACGCACACACACACACGGCCATGCACACATGGACAAAGCCCTACACACGCACACACAAACAAACATACACACACCCCTGCACACAAACATAGCCCTGCACAGACACACACACAGCCTTGTACACACACACACACACAGCCCTGCACACACACACATATTCCTGTACACACACACACACACCGCCCTACACACGCATGCACACACACACACACACACGAACACACACACTGCTCTACACATGCACACGCACACACACAGCCATACACTCACACACACCCCTACACTCACACACACACACACACACACACACAGAACCCTGCACACAAAAGCAGTGCCCTACACATGCATGCACATACACACAGCTATGTACACACACAAACTCACAGCACTACACACACACACACACACACACACCCCTATATATATATATATATGCACACACAGCCATATATACACACACACACAGCCCTGTACACACATACAGACGTGGCCTGCACACACATTCTCCTGCAAACACAGATGCAGCCCTGTACACACACACAGCCCTACACACAGACCTGCACACACATAAACACAGCCCTATTTTCACATGTACACAGCCTTGTACACACATATACACAGCCCTGCACACAAACACACACACAGCACTGTATATACACTCAGCCCTACACACACACACACACACACACACACACACACACACAGCACTGCACAGACACACAGTCCTGTACACAGACATAGCCCTGTACACACACACACACAGCACTGCACACACAGCATTGTACACATACATAGCCCTGTACAACATACAGCCCTGCACACGCGCACACACAGCCCTGCACACACACAGCCCTATGCGCACACACACACAGCTCAACACACACACACAGACACGCACACAACTACACACACACAGCCCTATATATACACACACTGCCTTGTACACACACAGCCCTGCACACACACAGACGCAGCCCTGTACACACACATACAGCCCTGTACACACAAATACAGCCCTGTATGCCCAGATACATAGCCCTGCACGCGCACACACTGCTCCGTGGACACACACACACAGATCCCTTCACACCCGCACACAGTCCTGCACACACACACAGCCCTGAGCGCACACATGCATAGCATGGCACACACACATCCCTGTATACACACACACACAGCCCTGCACACATACAAACAGCACTGTATACACACACACAGTCCTGTACAAACACACAACCCTTCTCTCTCACACACTCACACACACAGTGCTGTACACAAACACAGCCCTGTACACACACACACACACATGCACACACACACACACACACACACACACAGCACTGTACACACACACACTCAGCCCTACACATACACGCATAACTCTGTAGACACACACACATACACACACACACTCAGACATATACACACAAACACACAGCCCTGCACACACAGCCACACTGTCCTGTACACACAAACACACAGCCCTGCGCACACACACACACAGTCTTCACACACACACACAGCCCTGTACACCCACACAGCTCTGTGCATATAAACAAACACAGCCCTGCACACACACACACACACACACACACAGCTCTGTATGTACATGCAAACACACAGCCCTGCACACAAACACACCCATTCACTCACACACACAGCTCTGCACTCACACACACACACAGCACTGCACATACACACACAGCCCTACACACACACAAACACACACACAGCTCTGCATACACACACACAGACACACACACACACAGCACTGCACACACACAGCACTGCACACACACAGCACTGCACACACACAGTCCTGTACACACACAGTCCTGTACACACACACACAGCCCTGCACACACAGCTACACACATACACAGCCCTATATATATATACAAACACACACAAAGCCCTGTATACACAGCCCTACACACAAACACACACACACCTGCGCACACACACAGATGCAGCCTGCACACACGCTGTTCTGCAAACACACACAGCACTGTACACACACCATGCCCTGTACACACAAACACACAGACCTGCACATAAGCACAGCCTTGTACACACACATACACAGCCCTGCACACACACAAACTGCTCCGTACAAACACACACTCAGCCCTGCACACGCACAGCCCTTCACACACACACACACACAGCCCTGCACCCAAACACACACACACACACACACACAGCCCTGCACCCAAACACACACACACACCCCTGTACACACACACACACACACACACGTAGAGTCCTACACACACACAGCATTGTTCACACACACACCACCATGCACACACACAGCGCTGTACATACACACACACAGCCATGCACACACACACACAGCCCTGCACCAAAACATACACACTGTCCTGTACACACACATAGCCCTGTACACACACACAGCACTGCACACACACACAGCACTGCACACACACACGGCCTTGTACACACGCACAGCCCTACAAATGCGCACATACAGCCCAGCCCTGTATACACACAGCCCTATGCGCACACACACACAGCTCAACACACATGCACATGCATACAGCTACACACAGACACATCCTTATCTACACACACACAGCCTTGTACACACACACAGCCCTACACACACATACAAACAGCCCTGCGCGTGCGCACACAGACGCAGCCTGCACACACACTGTCCTGCAAACACACACAGCCCTGCACACACACAGACACAGCCCTATACATACACACAGCCCTGTACACACACACACAGACCTGCACACACAGAAACACAGCCCAGTATGCCTAGATACACAGCCCTGTATGGCCAGATACACAGCACTGCACACACTGCTCCGTATACACACACACACACACACACACACACACAGACCTACACACACAGCACTGTATACATACACACAGCCCTGTGCGCACACATACAGCCTGGCACACACACACATTCCTGTATACAACTCTCAGCCCTGCACACACACACACACACACACCACTGTATACACACACACTGTCCTGTACAGACAAACAAACAGCCCTGCATATACACACACACATACACACACACACACACACACACACACAGTCCTTCGCACACGCACACAGTCCTACACACACAGCACTGTATACATACACACAGCCCTGTGCGCACACATACAGCCTGGCACACACACACATTCCTGTATACAACTCACAGCACTGCACAGACACAGCCCTACACACACACACACACACACACACACACACACACCACTGTATACACACACACTGTCCTGTACAGACAAACAAACAGCCCTGCATATACATACATACACACACACACACACACAGTCCTGTACATAAACACAGTCCTGTACATACACACACACACACACACACACACAGCCCTGTACACACACAGCTCTGTATATACACACTCAGCCCAGTACAGACACACAGTCCTGTACACACACAGACGCAGTCCTGTACACACATATACAGCCCTGTACACACAAACACACAGACCAGCACACACACAAACACAGCCCTGTATGCCCAGATACATAGCCCTGCAGACACACAAACTGCTCCGTACACACACACACACATCCCTTCACACCCGCACACAGTCCTGCACACACACACACACACAGCACTGTATTCATACACACAGTCCTGTACACACACCACACAGCCCTGAGCGTGCACATACATAGCCTGGCACACACACATCCCTGTATACATACACACAGCCCTGCACACACACACACACAGCCCTGCACACACACAGCATTGTATACATACACACAGTCCTGTACACACACCACACAGCCCTGAGCGTGCACATACATAGACTGGCACACACACATCCCTGTATACACACACACAGTCCTGTACAAACAAACACACAGCCCTGTACACACACACAACCCTTCTCTCACACACAACCCTTCTCTCACACACGCACGCACATACACACTCACACACACAGTCCTGTACACAAACACAGCCCTGTACACACACATGCACACACATACAGCCCTGTATACACATACACACACTCAGCCCTACACACACACACACACACACACACAGCCATGCACACACACATGCAGCACTTTACATACACACACTCAGCCCTACACACACACACATAACTCTGTATACACAATCAGACATATACACACAAACACACAGCCCTGCACACACAGCCACACTGTCCTGGACACACAAACACACAACCCTGCGCGCGCACGCGCGCACACACACACACACAGCCTTCACACACACACACAGCCCTGTACATCCACACAGCTCTACACACATACACAAACACAGTCCTGCGCACACACACACACACACACACACACACACATAGCCTTGTGCACACACACAGCCCTGTATATACACACTCAGCCCAGTACAGACACACAGTCCTGTGCGCACACACGCACACACAGCCGTGTGTGTACACACAAACACACAGCCCTGCACACAAACACACCCATTGACTCACACACACAGCTCTGCACTCACACACACACAGCTCTACACACACACACACACACAGCTCTACACACACACACACCTCATCACACACACAAATACACAGCCCTCCACACACACAAACACACACACACACACAGCCCTGTACACACACAGCACTGCACACACAGCCCTGCACTTACACAGCTTTACACACACACACACACAGCTACATACATACACAGCTCTATATATATATATATATATATATATATATACACACACAGCCGTGTATATACACACACACACAAAGCCCTGTACACACAGCCCTACACACAAACACACACGCACACCTGTGCACACACACAGATGCAGCCTGCACACACGCTGTTCTGCAAACAAACACAGCCCTGCACACACACAGTAGCAGCCCTGTACACACACCATGCCCTGTACACACAAACACACAGATCTGCACACACATAAGCACAGCCCTGTACACACAGAAACACAGCCCTGCACACACACAAACTGCTCCATACAAACACACACACAGCCCTGCACATGCACAGCCCTTCACACACACACAGCCCTGCACCCAAACACACACACACACACACAGCCTGTACACACACACACGTAGAGTCCTACACACACAGCGCTGTTCACACACACACACCACCATTACATACACTCAGCCCAGCACACACACACACAGCCATGCACACACACAGCCCTGCACCGAAACACACACACGCACACAGTCCTGTACACACAAATATCCCTGTACACACACACAGCCCTAAAAATGCGCACATACAGCCCTGTACACACAAAGCCCTACGTGCACACACACACAGCTCAACACATGCACATGCATACAGCTACACACAGACACAGACTTATCTACACACACACAGCCCTGTACACACACACAACCCTACACACACTCCACACAAACAGCCCTGTGCGTACACACAGCCCTGCACACATGCAGACACAGCCCTGTACACACACACACACAGCCCTGTACACACAAACACAGCCCTGTATGCCCAGATACACAGCCCTGTATGCCCAGATACACAGCCCTGCACATTGCTCTGTATACACACACACACACACATCCCTTCACACATGCACACAGTCCTACACACACAGCACTGTATACAGACACACAGCCCTGTTGCAAACATACAGCCTGGCACACACACACATTCCTGTATACAACTCACAGCTCTGCACACACACACACACACACACACACACACACACACACCACTGTATACACACACACTGTCCTGTACAGACAAACAAACAGCCCTGCATACACACACAGCCCTTCACACATACACACACACACACAGTCCTGTACACAAACACAGTCCTATACACACACACACACACAGCCCTGTACACACACACAGCCCTACACATGCACACACACACAAAACTCTGTATACACACACACACACTCAGATATGTACACACAAACACACAGCCCTGCACACACACCCACACTGTCCTGTACACACACGCACAGCCCTACACACACACACACACACACAGCCCTGTATACACACACACAGTGCTGCACACACACACACACCACTGTATACACACACACTGTCCTGTACAGACAAACAAACAGCCCTGCATACACACACAGCCCTTCACACATACACACACACACACACATAGTCCTGTACACAAACACAGTCCTATATACACACACACACACACACACACACAGCCCTGTACACATACACAGCCCTACACATGCACACACACACAAAACTCTGTATACACACACACACTCAGATATGTACACACAAACACACAGCCCTGCACACACCCACACTGTCCTGTACACACACGCACAGCCCTACACACACACACACACACACACACACAAACACAGCCCTGTATACACACACACAGTGCTGCACACACACACACACACACACACACACACACAGAGTCCTACACACACACGCAAACACGCACACAAACACAGCCTTCACATGCACACACACAGTCCTGCACATGCAAACACACAGACCAGCACAACACAGCCTTGTATGCCCAGATGCACAGCCCTGTACACACACATACACAGCCCTGCACACACAAACTGCTCCACCCACACACACACAGCCCTTCACACATGCACACAGTCCTACACATACACACACACACACAGCACTGTATACATACACACAGCACTGTATACATACACACAGTCCTGTACACACACCCACACAGTCCTGTGCGCACACATACACAGCCTGGCACACACACACATCCCTGCACGCACACACACACACAGCACTGTAGACACACACACAGCACTGTACAAACAAACACACAGCCCTGCACAAACAAACACACAGCCCTGCACACACACTGTCCTGTGCACAGACAGAGCCCTGCACATACACACACACACACACAACAGCCTGCACACACACACTCACAGTCCTGCACACACACACACAGTGCTGCACATGCACACACAACCCTGTACACACACACACACAGCACTGTACACACACACACATGGAGTCCTGCGCACATAAGCACACACATACAGCCTTCATACACACATTCCTGTACACCCACACAGCTCTGCGCGTGCACACAAACACAGCCCTGCACACACACACAGCCCTGTATATACACACTCAGCCCAATACAGACACACAGTCCTGTACACGCACACAGCCCTGTGTACATACACAAATACACAGCCCTGCACACACAAACACCCATTCACTCACACACACAGCTCTGCACACACACACATCCATACACACAACTCTACACACACACAGTCCTCCACACACACGCGCGCACACACACACACACAGCCTGCACACACATACTCACCATCCTGCGCGCGCACACACACGCACACACACACACACACACACACGTACACACATGCAGTCCTTCAGCCAAATTCACAGACACAGCCCTAAGCATACACACACAGTCCTGCATACACACATGCAACCCTGTACACACAAAAACACAGCCCTGCGCGCGTGCGCGCACACACACACAGCCCTGCAACCTAAACACACACACTCAGTCCTGTACACACAAATACAAGCCCTGCACACCCACACACACACACACACACACCACTGCACACACACACACACACACTCCTGTTTGCACACACACACACACCCCTTCACCAAACACACACACAGCCTTGTACACACACACGCGCAGTCCTGCACACACACACACACACACACACACACACACACACAGCCCTACGTGCACATACAGCCCTGCACACACACACACACACACACACAGCCTTGCACACACACACAGCTCTGTACATGCACGCACACACACACAGCTCTGTACATGCACACACACACTCAGCCTGTACACACTCACACAGCCCTATACACACACACACCTGCACCCACTCACGTAGTCCTGTAGACACACAGCCCTGCACACACCAACATACACACACAGCCTACACACACACACTCACAGCCCTGCACACACACACACACACAGCCCTGTATACACACACACAGTGCTGTACACACACACTGAGTCCTGTGCACACACGCACACAAACACAGCCTTCACACACACATACGGCTCTGTACACCCACACAGCTCTGTGCACAAACACAGCCCTGCACACACACACAGCTCTATTCACACACACACACACACACACACACACACACACACACACACACACACACACACACACACACACACAGCCCTGTACACACACACAGCTCTGTATATACACACTCAGCCCAATACAGACACACAGTCCTGTACACATACACATGCACACACAACCCTGTGTACAACACAAACACACAGCCCTGCACACATACACACCCATTCACTCACACACACAGCTCTGCACACACACACAGCTCTGCACACACACACACACTTAGCCCTGTACACATACACAGTCCTCTACACACACAAACCACTGCGCATACATAGTCCTGCACACACACTCAAATACACACACACACACACACAGCCCTGTGCGCACACACCCAGCTCTATACACACACACGCAGCTCTGCACACATACACAGTTTTGTATATACACACAGACTCCTGTATACACACACACACACACAAGCCCTGTACACACACACACATACACAGCCCTGCACCCAAACACACACACAGCCTTGTACCAAAACACACACCAACACACACACACAGCTCTACACACACACACACACACACACACACCACTTTACACACACATAGCCCTGCACACACACACAGCCCTGTACACACACACAGAGCCCTGCACACATACACACACACGCACACACACAGCTCTGCAAACACACTCACAGCCTTGTGCACACACACACGCAGTCCTGTACAAACACACACACACACACACACACACACACACACACAGCCCTGCAGACACACACCCAGCTCTGCACACACACAAACACACATGGCCCTGTACACACACACAGCTCTGTACATGCACACACACTTACACTCAGCCCTGCACACACACACAAACACACACACACCTGCACCCACTCACGTAGTCCCGTACACACACACAGCCCTGTAGACACACACACACAGCCTTGTACACACACACGCGCAGACCTGTATACACACACACACACACACACACACACAGCCCTGCACACACAAACAGCTCTGTACATGCACGCACACACACACTCAGCCTGTACACACACACACACTGCCTTGCACACACACACACACACACACACACACACACACACACACACACCTGCACCCACTCACGTAGTCCCGTACACACACACAGCCCTGTACACACACAGCCCTGTACACACACACACACACACACACACACACACACACAGCCTTGTACACACACACACACACACACACACACACACACACACACGCAGCCATGCACACATACACACACAGTCCTGTACACACAAACAGCCCTGCACACAGCACTGCACACACACACAACCTTGTACACACACAAACACAGCCCTACGCACGCACACACACAGCCCTACCACACACACAAACACTCACAGTCCTGCACACACAGACAGCCCTACACACATACACGCAACCATGTACACACACACAGCCCTGTACATACATGCAGTCATTCAGCCAAATTCACACAGGCACAACCCTACGCACACACACACACACACACAGCCATGCACACACACATGTAACCCTGTACACACAAACACACAGCCCTGCGCGCGCGCACACATACACACACACACACACATATACACAGCCCTGCACACAACTACACACACAGCCCTGTATCAAAACACACACACACATATACACAGTCCTGTGCACACACACAGCCCTGCACACACACACACAGCTCTGCACACACACACATAGCACTTTACTCACACATAGCCCTGCACACACACACAGAGCCCTGCACACATACACACACACACAAACGTGCACACACAGCTCTGCAAACACACTAACAGCCTTGTACACACACACGCGCAATCTTCTACACACACACACACAGCCCTGCACATACACAGCCCTATGCGTGCACACAATCCTGCAAACACACACAGCCCTGCACACACACACAGCTCTGTACAAGCACACACACACACTCAGCCCTGTACACACACACACAGCCCTGCACACACATACACACACACACACACACACACACACACAAACAACCCTGCACCCAAACACACACACACACAACTCTGCATGCACACTCACATAGTCCTGTACACACACACAACTCTGTAGACACACACACACAGCACAGCACCGCACACACACACACAGCTTTCATGCTTACCTTTTTATTACACTTTGACCCTTTAGAATTTTGCTGTACAGTGGCCCTTTTTGTTTTTTGCCTTGGGTTTCTCTGCCCTCCAATTTTACTCATCTCATTTCTGTCTTTTGCTTTTGTCTCCTTTTTGTTTCCCTCTGTCTCCCTGCATTGGTTCCCATCCCCCTGCCATATTATTTTAACTCCTCCCCAACAGCACTAGCAAACACTCCCCCTAGGACATTGGTTCCAGTCCTGCCTAGGTGCAGACCATCCGGTTTGTACTGGTCCCACCTCCCCCAGAACTGGTGCCAATGCCCCAGGAATTTGAATCCCTCCCTGCTGCACCACTCCTCAAGCCACGTATTCATCTGAGCTATCCTGCAATTCCTACTCTGACTAGCACGTGGCACTGGTAGCAATCCCGAGATTACTACTTTTGAGGTCCTACGTTTTAATTTCGCTCCTTGCTCCTTAAATTTGTCTCGTAGGACTTCATCCCTTTTTTTACCTATATTGTTGGTACCAATGTGCACCACAACAACTGGCTGTTCACCCTCTCTTTTCAGAATGTCCTGCACCCGATCCGAAACATCCTTGACCCTTGCACCAGGGAGGCAACATACCATCCTGGAGTCTCGGTTGCGGCTGCAGAAACGCCTATCTGTTCCCCTTACAATTGAATCCCCTATCACTATCGCTCTCCCACTCTTTTTCCTGCCCTCCTAAGCAGCAGAGCCAGCCACGGTGCCATGAACTTGGCTGCTGCTGCCCTCCCCTGAAGAGTCATCCCCCTCAACCGTACTCAAAGTGGTGTATCTGTTTTGCAGGGGGATGACCGCAGGGGACCTCTGCACTACTTTCCTTGCACTGCTCTTCCTGCTGGTCTTCCATTCCCTAGCTGGCTGTGGACCCTTCACCTGTGGTAAGACCAACTCGCTACTCACGTCATTCTCAGCATCGTGGATGCTCCAGAGTAAATCCACCCTCAGCTCCAATTCCGCAACATGGACCGTCAGGAGCTGCAAGTGGATACACTTCCCATGCACGTAGTCGTCAGGGACACCAGAAGTGTCCCTGAGTTTCCACATGGTACAGGAGGAGCATATCACGTGACCGAGCTCTCCTGCCATGACTTAACCCTTAGATACACTTAAATTGGCAACAACAATGCTAAAGTTTACTCACTGTTATAGAAGATAAAAAAGAAAAACTACTCACCAATCACCAGCCAATCACTTATCCCCTGGGCTGAGACATCACCTTTCTGTTTCTTTCTACTTCTTTTTTGCCTTCTCTCTGTAGCTGCACAAGCCTCTCGCCGAACTCACGCTGCTCCTGGTCTCACTGACCTTTTGTAGGCCTCTCCGATCCCCGGAACTCCCGCTTCTCACCGAACTCGCGCTGTTCCTGGTCTCGCTGGCCTTTTGTTGGCCTCTCCAATCCCCAGAACTCCTGCCTCTCGCCGAACTCGCGCTGCTCCTGATCTCACTGGCCTTTTGTAGGCTCTCCGATCCCCAGAACTCCCGCCTCTTGCCGAACTTGCGCTGCTCGTGGTCTCGCTGGCCTTTTGTAGGCCTCTCCAATCCCCAGAACTCCTGCCTCTCGCCGAACTTGCGCTGCTCCTGGTCTCACTGGCCTTTTGTAGGCCTCTCCGATCCGCGGAACTCCAGCCTCTCATCGAACTCGCAGTATGGTTGAATTTGTAATACAGATCGAGGGTGAGGAAGTAGTGTCTCAAACAAGCGTACTATGCTTAAACAAAGGGGACTATAGTGGGATGAGGGCAGAGTTGGCTAAAGTAGACTGGGAATGCAGACTAAACGGTGGCACAACTGAGGAACAGTGGAGGACTTTTAAGGAGCTCTTTCATAGTGCTCAACAAAAATATATTCCAGTGAAAAAGAAGGGCGGTAAGAGAAGGAATAACCAGCCGTGGATAACCAAGGAAATAAAGGAGAGTATCAAATTAAAAACCAATGCGTATAAGGTGGCCAAGGTTAGTGGGAAACTAGAAGATTGGGAAAATTTTAAATGACAGCAAAGAATGACTAAGAAAGCAATAAAGAAAGGAAAGATAGATTACGAAAGTAAACTTGCGCAAAACATAGAAACAGATAGTAAAAGCTTTTACCGATATATAAAACGGAAAAGTGTGACTAAAGTAAATGTTGGTCCCTTCGAAGATGAGAAGGGGGATTTAATAATGGGAAATGTGGAAATGGCTGAGACCTTAAACAATTATTTTGCTTCGGTCTTCACAGTGGAAGACACAAAAACCATGCCAAAAATTGCTGGTCACAGGAATGTGGGAAGGGAGGACCTTGAGACAATCACTATCACTAGGGGGGTAGTGCTGGACAGGCTAATGGATCTCAAGGTAGACAGGTCCCCTGGTCCTGATGAAATGCATCCCAGGGTATTAAAAGAGATGGCAGAAGTTATAGCAGATGCATTCGTTTTAATCTACCAAAATTCTCTGGACTCTGGGGAGGTATCAGCGGATTGGAAAGCAGCTAATGTAACGCCTCTGTTTAAAAAAGGGGGCAGACAAAAGGCAGGTAACTATAGGCCGGTTAGTTTAACATCTGTAGTGGGGAAAATGCTTGAAGCTATCATTAAGGAAGAAATAGCGGGACATCTCGATAGGAATAGTGCAATCAAGCAGATGCAACATGGATTCATGAAGGGGAAATCATGTTTAACTAATTTACTGGAATTCTTTAAGGATATAACAAGCATGGTGGATAGAGGTGTACCGATGGATGTGGTGTATTTAGATTTCCAAAAGGCATTCCATATGGTGCCACACAAAAGATTACTGCAGAAGATAGAGGTACGCGGAGTCAGAGGAAATGTATTAGCATGGATAGAGAATTGGCTGGCTAACAGAAAGCAGAGAGTCAGGATAAATGGGTCCTTTTCGGGTTGGAAATCAATGGTTAGTGGTGTGCCACAGGGATCGGTGCTGGGACCACAACTGTTTACAATATACATAGATGACCTGGAAGAGGGGACAGAGTGTAGTGTAACAACATTTGCAGCTGACACAAAGATTAGTGGGAAAGCTGGTTGTGTAGAGGACACAGAGAGGCTGCAAAGGGATTTAGATAGGTTAAGCGAATGGGCTAAGGTTTGGCAGATGGAGTACAATGTCGGAAAATGTGAGGTCATCCACCTTGGAAAAAAAACAGTAAAAGGGAATATTTTTTGAATGGGGAGAAATTACAACATGCTGCGGTGCAGAGGGACCTGGGGGTCCTTGTGCATGAATCCCAAAAAGTTAGTTTGCAGGTGCAGCAGGTAATCAGGAAGGCGAATGGAATGTTGGCCTTCATTGCGAGAGGATGGAGTACAAAAGCAGGGAGGTCCTGCTGCAACTGTATAGGGTATTGGTGAGGCCGCACCTGGAGTACTGCATGCAGTTTTGGTCACCTTACTTAAGGATATACTAGCTTTGGAGGGGGTACAGAAACGATTCACTAGGTTGATTCCAGAGATGAGGGGGTTACCTTACGATGATAGATTGAGTAGACTGGGTCTTTACTCGCTGGAGTTCAGAAGGATGAGGGGTGATCTTATAGAAACATTTAAAATAATGAAAGGGATAGACAAGATAAAGGCAGAGAGGTTGTTTCCACTGGTCTGGGAGACTAGAACTAGGGGGCACAGCCTCAAAATACGGGGGAGCCAATTTAAAACTGAGTTGAGAAGGAATTTCTTCTCCAAGAGGGTTGTGAATCTGTGGAATTCTCTGCCCAGGGGAGCAGTTGAGGCTAGCTCATTGAATGTATTCAAATCACAGATAGATAGATTTTTAACCAATAAGGGAATTAAAGGTTATGGGGAGCGGGCGGGTAAGTGCAGCTGAGTCCACGGCCAGATCAGCCATGATCTTGTTGAATGGCGGAGCAGGCTCGAGGGTCTAGATGGCCTACTCCTGTTTCTTTTTCTTATGTTCTTATGTTCTTATGATCTTATGTTCTTGCTATTGAGGGAATGCAGCAAAAGTTCACCAGACTGATTCCCGGGATGGCAGGACTGACATATGAAGAAAGACTGGATCGACTAGGCTTATATTCACTGGAATTTAGAAGAATGAGAGGGGATCTCATAGAAACATATAAAATTCTGACGAGATTGGACAGGGTAAATGCAGGAAGAATGTTCCCGATGTTGGGGAAGTCCAGAACCAGGAGTCACAGTCTAAGGATAAAGGTTAAACCATTTAGGACAGAGATGAAGAGAAACCTCTTCACTCAGAGAATTGTGAACCTGTGGAATTCTCTACCACAGAAAGTTGTGAGGCAAGTTCATTAGATATATACAAAAGGGAGTTAGATGTGGCCCTTACGGCTAAAGGGATCAAGGGGTATGGAGAAAAAACAGGAATGGGGTACTGAAATTGCATGATCAGCCATGATCATATAGAATGGTGGTGCAGGCTCAAAGGGCCGAATGGCCTACTCCTGCACCTATTTTCTATGTTTTTATGTTTTCTGGAAGTCCAAATACACCACATCCACTGGTTCCCCTTTATCCACCCTGTTCGTTACATCCTCAAAGAATTCCAGCAAATTTGTCAAACATGACTTCCCCTTCATAAATCCATGCTGACTCTGCCTGACCAAATTTTGTTTTTCCAAATGTCCTGCTACTGCTTCTTTAATAATGGACTCAAACATTTTCCCAACTACAGATGTTAGACTAACTGGTCTATAGTTTCCTGCTTTTTGTCTGCCTCCTTTTTTAAATAGGGGCGTTACATTTACAGTTTTCCAATCTGCTGAGACCTCCCCAGAATCCAGGGAATTTTAGTAAATTATAACCAATGCATCCACTATCCCTGCCGCTCCCTCTCTTAAGACCCGAGGATGCAAGCCATCGGGTCCAGGGGATTTATCTGCCTTTAGTCCCATTATCTTACTGAGTACCACCTCCTTAGTGATTGTGATTGTGTTAACTTTCTTCCCCCCTCATCATAAGCAGTCCCTCGAAATCAAGGAAGACTTGCTTCCACTCTAAAAGTGAGTTCTTAGGTGACTGAACAGTCCAATATGGGAATTACAGTCTGTGTCACAGGTGGGACAGACAGTTGTTGAAGGAAAGGGTGGGTGGGGAGTCTCCTTCTGCTGTCTGCGCTTGTTTCCTGCATGCTTTCAGCCACGAGACTCGGGGTTCTCAGCACCCTCATGGATACTCTGTTGTGTGTGTGTGTGTGTGTACAGGGCTCTGTGTATGTGTGTGTACACGGCTGTGTGTGTGTACAATTTTGTCTGTGTGTGTCTATACAGGGCTGTGAGTGTGTGTGTGTCTCCTATGTTGTGTTTGTGTGTGTTTATACAGGGCTGTGTGTGTTTGTGTGTACAGGGCTGTGTGTGTGTGCATGCAGGCCTGTGGTGTGTGTATACAAGGCTGTGTGTGTGTGTGTGTGTGTGTGTGTGTGTACAGGGCTGTATGTGTGTATACAGGGCTGTGTGTGTGTGTACAGGGCTGTGTGTGTGTCTACTATGTTATGTGTGTGTTTACAGGGCTGTGTGTGTGTACAGGGCTGTGTGTGTTGTCTACTGAGCTGTGTGTGTCTACTATGTTGTGTGTGTATATATAGGGCTCTGTTTGTGTATACAGGGCTGTGTGTGTGTACAGAGTTGTATTTGTGTATACAGGGCTGCGTGTGTGTATGTGTATGGGGCTGTGTGTGTGTACAGGGCTGTGTGTACAGGGCTGTGTGTATATATAGGGCTGTATGTGTGTATACAGGGCTGTGTGTGTGTGTGTGTGTATACAGGGTTGTATGTGTGTCTACTATGTGTTGTGTGTGTTTATACAGGGCTGTGTGTGTGTATACAGGGCTGTGTGTGTATACAGGGCAGTGAGTGTGTGTGTGTATACAGGGCTGTGTGTTTGTGTGCACAGGGCTGTGTGTGTGTTTACTATGTTTGTGTGTGTGTGTGTACTGGCCTGTTTGTGTGTACAGGGCTGTGTGTGTGTATACAGGGCTGTGTGTGTGTATATACAGGGCTGTGTGTGTGTATACAGGGCTGTATTTGTGTATACGGGGCTCTGTATGTGTATACAGGACATGTGTGTGTGGATAGCACTGTATGTGTGTATACAGGACTGTTCATATCAATAAAATAGAATGAAATATTTAAAGAAATCCCCAACACAAATGGTTAAAAATAGACCCCTGTTTTTGCGAAATGGTTTCATGGTGTTGGAAGTCTCACCTGATCTTTTGAATAGATGGTCTGCTGACGGGGGAAGCACACACTGGTTCACCATTGCTGCAGTTACATGATTATTTTCAGCTAGTGTCCCAGTATCACATTAAAAGTGACCTGGGGGTGGGGGAGCCAAGCCCTGATCCGACAGCAAGGATGTTTTACACACACGCTTTAAAGCTTCAGTCTGCATGTGACAGGGACTTAGCCAAAATATGTCACTAGGTGTGGTATTGTAGCAGGAAATGAAAGCCTTCCCCATAACCCAGAATTTCCGACCCTACCTGCACATCCCAGCAACACAACCGACTGCAGTTGCGGTCAAAACTTCCCAGTAATAATTGGAGTTAACAACTTCTATTAAACATTAGCTACATACCTTTTATTAAGGAATTGACAAACCGATTTGCTTTTTGGAATTAATTACAACAAATCTGGTGACCCCCGTGAGGTCAGAAAGTCAAAAGGCTTTAAACACTGGGAAGTAAAGAAGGGATTTGGAAGAGCCAGTGTAAATCTCTTTTCCAAACCCCAACCAGACTTGGCTGTCAGTTCCTTTTCAATCATAGAATCATCGAAGTTTACAGCACGGAAGGAGGCCATTTTTGGTCCATCGTGTCCAGCCCGGCCAACAAGAGGCTATCCAGCCTAATCCCACTTTCTAGCTCTAGGTCCGTAGCCCTGCAAGTTACGGCACTTCAGGTGCACATCCAAGTACTTTATAAATGTGGTGCGGGTTTCTGCCTCTACCACCCTTTCAGGCAGTGAGTTCCAGACCCCCACAACTATCTGCGTGAATAAATTTCCCCTCAAATCCCCTCTAAACCTTCAACCAAACACTTTTTAATTTATACCCCCTGGTTGTTGACCCCTTTGCTAAGGGAAATAGGCCCTTTCTATCCACTATATCGAGGCCCCTCATAATTTTATACATCTCAATGAGGTCTCCCCTCAGCCTCCTCTGCTCCAAGGCAAACAAACCCAGCCTATCCAATTTGTCCTCATAGCTAAGATTCTCCACTCCCAGCACATCCTCACATCCTCGTAAATCTCCTCTGTACCCTCTCCAGTGCAATCACATCCTTCCTGTAATGCAGTGACCAGAACTGCACGCAGTACTCCAGCTGTGGCCTAACCAGTGTTTTATACAGTTCAAGCATAACTCCCCCTGCTCTTATATTCTAAGTCTCAGCTAATAAAGGCAAGCATTCCGTATGTCTTCTTAACCACCTTATCCACCTGGCCTGCTACTTTTGTGGAGAATGAAGGCGCCAGAAAGCAAATGGTTGAGACCAATTGGAGCAGGTAATTGCTCAGTGCATGGACATCCCCTAGGAAGCCCAGTGCCCAAAGTTACACATTTTAACATACTCAAAAATAAGATTCACATTCTTATAAACTTCAATGCTTTTAATATTAACAGGATATCACTATTCCTGCAGATAACAGAGCTGCATTTTGTTAATCGAGGGTATCAAGGGATATAGATCAAAGGCGGGTAAATGGAGTTGGGGTCCAGATCAGCCAGGATCTCACTGAATGGTGGAACAGGGTCGAAGGGCTGAATGGCCTCCTCTGTTCCTAATGTGTGTATTTCTGCAAACGCACCCGGCAGAGCTCTCTCTGGCTGGGGGAAATGTGATTTGCAGTATAACTTCGGTCTGTGACTGAGTACCACAAGATACAGACATGGACTGGATCGACAGCATAATGGCAGCCCTAGAAAGCATTCATCCTTCAACAAGTTCCTCTAGAATGCAGCCGAGTCTGTGTGTATACTGGAGCATCACATACTTAGTTAGCTCACGGGTCACGGGTCTGGGAGTGACTTTACTTTCATACCGTCTCACTTTAACTCCCACCTGCACACAGATAACCCTGCCCCTGATGTTCCACCACTTGCACAACTCTCTGGGCTGCTGCGCACTTTCAGTAAGGCAGTTTGTTTCGAGACTGTTCATCCTGCTCCATGTATCGGGCTCCCTAGATATAAACACGCTCACACGTTCAGGGAGTCCTTTGGATTCGACATTGCAGCATTGGAACTCAGTTGTGTCGGGGTTAGAAGATAAACAACAAGCCGGGTATTAAAAAGTGTAAATGTGCAAGGAAATTAAGACCCGGAGTAAATTCCAGTCCTGAAAGCCGTTTTTTTTTGGCATTTTAACAACCGCGCTATTTACATCTTAAACTTATCGAACTGAGAAAAACGAGCCTTACTCCTGAAAACAGTACCTCTCCATGTCAGTCAGCCGGGAGGAATCCCGGAATCCTTTAGCGAAAGGATTGCTGTCGATTTTGAGTTTGGTGATCTGGAGAGAGAAACCTTGGAGAATAACAAACATCCCGCGGGTGCTGATAATCTGTCGCTTCTTTCCAGAGAAAGCCCCGCGCGCAGACTAATAACATATTTTATTATTTATATCTCATGGGATTCCTCAGCCAAGCATCCGATTGCCCGGCGAGTGCATGCTTCATTCACTGAGCTAACAATCATTCCCAGACCGCCACTTCAAATCTCAGCAGGGCAGCGCGTCCATTTCAATTCAGTTTTGTTAAAATCCGGAGCTAAAAATATGAGATCAGACAAAGTGACCATGAAGCTGTCGGATTATGATTAAAAAAAAACGAATTCTCTTAACTTGGTTGAGTCTTAACTGCCCTCAAAAAAACACTACCCAGCGGTTGAGAGAAGGCCCACTACCACCTTCTCAAGGGGCAACTAGGGATGGGCAATAAATGCTGGCCTTGCCAGCGACGCCCGCATCCCGAGAATGAATAAGGATGCCAGCTGAAATTGAAGCTCTGCCCCGCTCCCCATGACGGGGGTGCCGGGGGTGCTGTGGAGTTGACAAGCCGGGTGCCCGGCGCGACCCAGTTAATTCCGGTGAAACTGACCGTGACCCGAGCCACTCCCGGGGTTGGCCTCAGCCCGCCCTCAATATCGCCGGAAATGGCTCAATATACATTCGCATTAAATTAACTATAAATTACAAGTTCTAAACATACCAATGACAGTCTCAATGGGGGAAAGGAACGGCGAGATTTAGAATATTTTCAATGAAGCAGTGAGTGTGACTTCAGTCACTCAAACTCGGATTCCCGTTCATGTGCCACTTATTATTTAGACAAGACGTATTTATATGGACACAATCTGGTAAACGAATATCAGGTGCATCTGCAGTGATTTGCCGTACCCCTGTTAATTGCGCCAGTCTCTTACAGTGTCGGAGGATCAGGTCTCGCAATTCAGTTACAGATTTGGCCCTGGTCTCGCTGGGCGTTTGTTGAAATAAATAGCAGGGACTCACCAATTGGTTCTGGTAGGCGGTGACTGCAGTAAAAACTGTCTCTGGAAAGATGAAGGTTCGGAACTCCTCAGACTTGAGGTTCACCAGAGAAGCGGTATGATCTTTCTTTTTAATGATGTGCACTCGGGGCTGGTACTTGTGCATAGAGTTTAGAATTATCTGTGGAATTAATTTATCACAATTACAGCCCGGGCGCAAGTGTTTCTCTAACTAGATTGACGGTGTCTCCCAACGCTTCCACTAACTGCGCCAGGTCTCGGGACACAATGGCCCACAGTCTACAGTCTGACACCACATGGTCTGCAGCTATCGACAATGCAGGGATTACGATCTTCAAAACGTCGGGAAAATCGCTACAATCCCATGTAATAAAACGAGAATTTGATTTATCAAACACCAGTCTTCATTGGTCCTGGGAATACATTTAACTCCGGATAGACGGACGTTGTTACTGTTAGTTTACCGCTATCCGTATAACTGGCAGGTTAATTTCGGTTTATCACCATTAAAGGAGGGACATGCATTCGTTTCCGATTTACAGCGAACAATATCTTTACACAGGGTAACCTGTATATAACACACCTGTACTTTACACAGGATAACCTGTATATAACACACCTGTACTTTACACAGGATAACCTGTATATAACACACCTGTACTTTACACAGGGTAACTTGTATATAACACACATATACAATGTCACAACATGACTGACAGGGGAGGTAGCGCTAAAATTTATTTCCAAATACATTTGAAATCAAACATCATGAACAAAAGTGGAGATAATTCTAAGTAGCGGGTACATTTTAACGGAACTATTGATTGTTCTATATAAATGTTAACAGTAAGTGAGTGCTCATTACTGAATATAATTTTCACCTGATTCAGGTATTCTACAGTAAATTAAGAACAGGCAAATAAATAACGGACAGTGAGTGTGGATTGTAGTTTGATCGGTTGGAGTTGGGAGTCAGATACCTTCTGATCTGGGAGAGGACACGGTTGGAGAGTCCCCTCACTGGAACAGTATTGGTACATTCGCGGTCCTGGCACCGCACGGGGACCGCAATCTCACCGCGCAGTTTGCAGATTGCATTTATTTGGCGGTAGGACTGAACCCGAGTTCCCAAAGTTTAAAAGGAATGAGACACAAGGTGGAAATCGGAGCCCCTGCTCTGGAATATTGTCCCGGGAAGGAAAGCAAGATTCCCAAATAACCTCATGGACAGAATCCCGATTTTGTACCGACTCCCACTGACAACTGGGCTATTTCCCTTCGCTATATTCAGATTGGTTTTGCACGGTTAGTTGTCAGGTTTGTTTGCAAGGTGCTGGTTAAAAATGTTGGTATTTAAGACATGTGCGAGCCTTTAACTCTTTGGTTCTGCCGGTTGAGTTCTGTTTGAGATGAGATTTAGCGAATAAAACCCAGCTACAACTCACGTGGCCATGCTGGTCCAGCTCGTTGTTGGTGAGTTTCACTTTTTCGAAGGAGACCATTTGCTTCAGAAGCTGTTCCCCCGTGAACGGGCAGTCGGGGTGCACGTAAAGCCTGGAAAATCAAGAAAAGGGACGAGTGAGATCGGGCCAGAGAGAGATCGGGGCACCATGAGATCGGGGGTGAGATCGGGGCACCGTGAGATCGGGGCACCATGAGATCGGGGCAGAGTGAGATTGGGGCACCGTGAGATCGGGCCAGAGTGAGATCGGGAGTGAGATCAGGGCAGAGTGAGATCGGGGCACCGTGAGATTGGGCCAGAGTGAGATCGGGAGTGAGATCAGGGCAGAGTGAGATCGGGGCAGAGTGAGATCAGGGCAGAGTGAGAACGGGGCAAGGTGAGATCGGGGCATCGTGAGATCGGGGCATCGTGAGATCGGGGGTGAGATCGGGGCACCGTGAGATCGGGGCACCATGAGATCGGGGCAGAGTGAGATTGGGGCACCGTGAGATCGGGCCAGAGTGAGATCGGGAGTGAGATCAGGGCAGAGTGAGATCGGGGCACCGTGAGATTGGGCCAGAGTGAGATCGGGAGTGAGATCAGGGCAGAGTGAGATCGGGGCAGAGTGAGATCAGGGCAGAGTGAGATCGGGGCATCGTGAGATCGGGGCATCGTGAGATCGGGGCATCGTGAGATCGGGGCAGAGTGAGATTGGGGCACCGTGAGATTGGGGCACCGTGAGATCGGGGCACCGATCGGGGCAGAGTGAGATCGGGGCAGAGTGAGATCGGGGCAGAGTGAGATCGGGCCAGAGTGAGATCGGGGCAGAGTGAGATCGGGCCAGAGTGAGATCGGGGCAGAATGAGATCGGGGCACCGTGAGATGGGGGCACCGTGAGATGGGGGCACCGTGAGATGGGGGCAGAGTGAGATCGGGCCAGAGTGAGATCAGGGCAGAGTGAGATCGGGCCAGAGTGAGATCGGGCCAGAGTGAGATCGGGGCAGAATGAGATCGGGGCACCGTGAGATGGGGGCAAAGTGAGATCGGGGCAGAGTGAGATCGGGGCAGAGTGAGATCGGGGCAGAGTGAGATCGGGGCAGAGCGAGATCGGGGCAGATTGAGATCCGGGCACCGTGAGATCGGGAGTGAGATCGGGGCAGAGTGGGATCAGGGCACCATGAGATTGGGGCAGAGTGAGAACGGGGCAGATTGAGATCCGGGCACCGTGAGATCGGGGCACCATGAGATCGGGAGTGAGATCGGGGCCGAGTGAGATCGGGGCCGAGTGAGATCGGGGCAAATTGAGATCCGGGCACCGTGAGATCGGGGCCGAGTGAGATCGGGGCAGAGTGAGATCGGGGCCGAGTGAGATCGGGGCCGAGTGAGATCGGGGCCGAGTGAGATCGGGGCAGAGTGAGATCGGGACAGAGTGGGATCGGGGCAGAGTGGGATCGGGGCAGAGTGAGATCGGGACAGAGTGGGATCGGGGCAGAGTGGGATCGGGGCAGAGTGGGATCGGGGCAGAGTGAGATCGGGGCAGAGTGAGATCGGGGCAGAGTGAGATCGGGACAGAGTGAGATCGGGGCACCGTGATTATGGAGGATCGTGAGATCAGGACAGAGTGAGATCGGGACAGAGTGAGATCGGGGCACCGTGAGATCGGGGCACCGTGAGATTGGGGCAGAGTGAGATCGGGGCAGAGTGAGATCGGGGCAGAGTGAGATCGGGGCAGAGTGAGATCGGGACAGAGTGAGATCGGGGCAGAATGAGATCGGTGCACCGTGAGATTGGGGTAGAGTGAGATCGGGGCACCGTGAGATTGGGGCAGAGTGAGATCGGGGCAGAGTGAGATGGGGGCACCATGAGATCGGGCCACCGTGAGATCGGGAGTAAGATCAGGGCAGAGTGAGATCAGGGCACCGTGAGATCGGGGCAGAGTGAGATCGGGAGTGATCGGGGCAGAGTGAGATCGGGAGTGAGATCGAGGCAGAGTGAGATTGGGGCAGAGTGAGATTGGGGCAGAGTGAGATCGGGACAGAGTGAGATCGGGGCACAGTGAGATCGGGGCACCGTGTGATCGGGGCAGAGTGAGATCGGGGCAGAGTGAGAACGGGGCAGAGTGAGATGGGGCAGAGTGAGATCAGGGCACCGTGAGATCGGGGCAGAGTGAGATCGGGGCAGAGCAAGATCGGGGCAGAGTGAGATCGGGGCACAGTGAGATCGGGGCACAGTGAGATTGGTGCAGAGTGAGATCAGGACAGAGTGAGATCGGGGCAGAGTGAGATGGGGCAGAGTGAGACCGGGGCAGAGTGAGACCGGGGCAGAGTGAGATCGGGGCAGAGTGAGATCGGGACAGAGTGAGATCGGGGCAGAGTGAGATCGGGGCAGAGTGAGATCGGGGCAGAGTGAGATCGGGGCAGAGTGAGATCGGGACAGAGTGAGATCGGGACAGAGTGAGATAGGGGCAGAGTGGGATTGGGGCAGAGTGGGATTGGGGCAGAGTGAGATCGGGGCAGAGTGAGATCCGGGCACCATGAGATCCGGGCACCATGAGATCGGGAGTGAGATCGGGGCAGAGTGGGCTCGGGGCACCGTGAGATTGGGGCAGAGCGAGATCGGGGCAGAGCGAGATCGGGGCACCGTGAGATCGGGGCAGAGTGAGATCGGGGCAGAGTGAGATCGGTGCAGAGTGAGATGGGGCAGAGTGAGATCGGGGCAGAGTGAGATCGGGAGTGAGATCGGGGCAGAGTGAGATCGGGGCAGAGTGAGATCGGGGCAGAGTGAAATCAGGGCAGAGTGAAATCAGGGCAGAGTGAGATCGGGGCAGAGTGGGATCAGGACAGAGTGGGATTGGGGCACCGTGAGATCGGGGCAGAGTGAGATCGGGGCAGAGTGAGATCGGGGCAGATTGAGATCTGGGCACCGTGAGATCCGGGCACCGTGAGATCGGGACTGAGATCGGGGCAGAGTGGGATCGGGGCACCGTGAGATTGGGGCAGAGTGAGATGGGGGCAGAGTGAGATGGGGGCAGAGTGAGATGGGGGCAGAGTGAGATGGGGACAGAGTGAGATAGGGGCAGAGTGAGATAGGGGCAGAGTGAGATCGGGGCACCGTGAGATTGTGGCAGAGTGAGATCGGGGCACCGTGAGATCGGGGCACCGTGAGATCGGGGCAGAGTGAGATGGGGGCACCGTGAGATCGGGGCAGAGTGAGATCGGGGCACCGTGAGATCGGGGCACCGTGACATCGGGGCAGAGTGAGATGGGGGCACCGTGAGATCGGGCCACCGTGAGATCGGGAGTAAGATCGGGGCAGAGTGAGAGCGGGGCAGAGTGAGATCGGGGCACCGTGAGATTGGGGCAGAGTGAGATCGGGGCAGAGTGAGATCGGTAGTGATCGGGGCAGAGTGAGATCGGGAGTGAGATCGAGGCAGAGTGAGATCGGGAGTGAGATCGGGGCAGAGTGAGATCGGGACAGAGTGAGATCGGGGCACCGTGAGATCGGGGCAGAGTGAGATCGGGAGTGCTCGGGGCAGAGTGAGATCGGGAGTGAGATCGGGGCAGTGAGATTGGGGCAGAGTGAGATGGGGGCACCATGAGATCGGGCCACCGTGAGATCAGGAGTGAGATCGGGGCACCGTGAGATCGGGGCAGAGTGAGATCGGGACAGAGTGAGATCGGGGCACCGTGAGATCGGTGCAGAGTGAGTACGGAGGACCGTGAGATAGGTGTGAGTGAACAGCCGAAACCCGAGTCTGTGAGAACCGTTCCCACTGCCAGCCACTTCGCAGCGCTCACCCGGTCTTTGCAGTTTTAATTTTACTAAACTGAGATCAAAAATCTCAACAGTGTGTTAGTTCTAATCTAGGATTTCACAAGGAGCATTGGACAGCCCAGCCCACTCTGCCATGTCCTCGAGGTCCCGCTCGTGTTTCTCCCGTTACTCTGCAGCAACGCGGCTCCTTGAGAATCCAGATGTGGATAATGGTGTTTCTGTTCAGTAAACTTAAAATAAATAAATCACAGACACAATCATTGGACGTGTGATCTCGACACATGTATTCGCACGGTATTTGAATGTGAACTTTAACTTTTTGTGCGTTTGTTGATAAAATGGTGAGATGAAAAGCTGAGTGTGCGAGTGTTACTGATCCACGAATGCTTTACTCTGGTTCCTGAATGGTGGGAGATGTTCGTTAAGGAAATAAACATGTGCAGTTCATTTAGCTGTATTGTGAGTAAGGCGTTTTCTACTAAAATTAGTGTATGCGGATAAAACAATGTCACATTTGTGGCTAGTAGGCGATTTCTTTTGGACCACACCGATCTACAGAACTGGAGGATGATAATTCCGCGAGCAAATACGGTCTGGAGAAGGTGTGTATATAGAAAAAACAAGGGTTGTGAGGGAGTGATTCCAGCATAAATCCTGACGAATAAAGTCAATAGTCGCACCTTGCGGGAAGGGGCGGGTCTGCTTTCCCAGCGACCAGCCAGGAGGAGCGGTGATAGGCATAGCGATATCTTTTATTGTCCACCGGTACTATGTCCATCAGTACGATGTACTTCGCTTCAGGGTCCACTTCAGACAGCGAGACTCGGATAGTAGGGAACATTCTCCTAAAACAGGACAAAGGAAGAAAACAAGCCCTTTAAACTCAACCATTCCCCCTCACAAACTCCCACACATTTGTCCCAAAAATCAGAAACTGCTGCGAACTCGCAGCAAGCCAGACACAGCAGAGAAATGGCAAGTTAACGTTTCAGGAATAACCCCAAACTGTCACTTCAGTCGATGCATTATCTTCACCCCCGAGATAGCCAACTACAACACAGAATTAAGAATACAGGGACCCCCCCCCCCCCTCCCCTCCCCCCAAAAAAGGTTCAGGATTGAAGGTCATTATTCTGGCCAGTTACAAGTTTGGCGGATTGTGGAGTTGAGAGTGCGAGCCTGCAAACATCACAGGTGAGCCGGAGAAGCGCATCCCACCGGACCGGTTGGCATGCTATGTATTCCTTCCGGTTTTATTTCAGATTTCCAGCGTTTTCTAGTATAAGGCGGGCATTCGGCCTATCGTGTCTGTACCGGCTTTTTGAAAGAGCTATCCAATTAGTCACATTCCCCTGCTCTTTCCCATAGACCTGCATTTTTTTCTTTCAAATATTTATCCAATTCCCTTTTAAAAGTTAATAATGAATCTACTTCCACCGTCCTTGCAAGCAATGCATTCCAGATCACAACATGTATTTCAGATTTCCAGGGCCTTCTGTATTTTATGAATGCTGCAACCGATCTGAAATCATTCAGATGCAGAGAAACATTTATAAACATTTGTTGAAATAGAATCGGATGTAATAATATGGATTTTGCATGAGACCCAATGTTATGATAACAATATCGTTATTCTGTATCAATTACCCTTTTAACAGAATTACCATGTCTATATAATATAACAAGGATTGTATAATTATGATTATAAAATATTGTTACAACACAATTATTTCGTTTAACATAACCGCATTGAAAAAATAACGATTACTGCATTGTAAATAATTATAATTTGAATCAACACTGATGCGCGCTTTTTGTTCATTCATAAATTATCTTGAGTTTCCGGTATTGTTTACAATGGTGTTATTAACTGCACGGAATTAAACTCTTATTTTTGTCCGTGTCACGGGGGTTCTGGTCTAACACAGAACACCATCACCCTGAAAATAGAAGCTCGTGTACAATAGCATCTAATTCAGCCGCTTACGTATTTATACTTCAACAAGTTGTACTTTTTAAAACGCAGTAAGGGGAGAACAGGTCGCAGAATCACGTTGTACAAATCTAGTGTCCCATCTGATCATTGCTTCATTGCAAAACAAAACTCATTTCGTCTCGCTTATCATAGAACATCCGATTAGAATCGGTGGGATTATGAATGACTCTTTAGTTGAAAAGACCGAGCGAGGAGTTCCATATTCCCCGACAGTGGTGAGTGATGAAATATAAAGCGAAGCAGCAGAAAAAACGAAATGACCGATAGTTAATATCTCAAACCCCCTTTTCAACATAATTATCTCATCTCTCAACATACGCGTTTCTTTAAAATGAATTCGGTGCCTAATCTCGATAGGTAATTTGACCCACTTTCACCGTCGGGTTCCGATGACTTTTTTATAAATGAATTGTCAACAGGGCCCAGATTGAAATTAAAATGCAACAATTTCATTAAGCCCAAACTCTACGCCGTTAATAAGATTGATTGTTTCGCTGTAGAAATCAAAAGAATCACTGTACCTGCCAGATTTGGTGATGATCATTTCGGTGCCCAGCTCGTGGAATTTGTCCCACAACTCTTTGGTTTCCAGGTTGCAGGTGATCTTGGCCATTTCGGCGCTCGGGACGGTCGGGGTGGTAGGGATGAGGGGCTCCGTACAGACCGGGGATGCACTGCCGCTGTAATCCCCGAGCTCCAGGCTGCTCAGATCACCCAGCGGCTGAGAGCAAGAGGATTTTTCCACAAATTGTTCTGTGTAAGGGCAGGAAAGAAAAGCGTGTGTACACGTTAGTCAATTTAACAACACTTCGACATCAATCACATCGTGCCTGAAGATCCGAGTTCGGGTTTACTAACCTGTAGTTAGACTTAATACAGCAGGAGTATTAACCCAACTGAGGCAAGCAATCGATTCAAACACCAAGCACTTTAGACCAACTTTATAACGTGAACCGTGTTTGCTTTACTCTGCCTTCATTAAATATGTTCATATAACCCTTTATTCTTCAAAACATTTTATAGAAGTGGTATTTTCCTCAATAGATTCAGTCCAATTGCTCCAAATTAAAACACATGTAACAGAGAGCCCGATTTAGCCAGCGTTATTCTTACTCTTCAGCACACATGCCCCTCCTGTAGATTAGTCGTTCCATTTCTCCAACATGCAACAATTTTAACCTTTACCATCACCAGTGAACATTCTCATCTGGGCTGCGAGACTGCCATGGGCGCCTGGCTCCAAGGGTTGACTTACCAAGGGGTTTGATGGTGTTCTCTTGGGTTTCTTTCTCCTTGGGGTTTCCAGTTGACATGAGGGCGGCGATGGAGAAGGCATTGGCCCGGGACGAGAGCTGTGGTTTGGGAGTGCTGTACTCCATGGTTGGAACAGGACTCTGCTCCCAGAAGGGCCGGGACTCTTCCCAGAGCCCGCCTGGTGCTGGAGCCACGACTCGCCGCCCTCACTCCTCCTGGCCTTTGGGGAGGGAGGCTGAGCCGGGAGGGGTCTGCAGTCACACCGGGAGTTGCTTCTCTCTGCCTCTCCCGATCGCTTCTCGACTGTTTCCAAATCGCCTCCCGCACCGTCAATTAATTTGGTGCCTCCCGCACCCCGTATCCCAGACCATGGTGGTGGGTGGGGGGGGGGGGGAGCCAATCAGTGGCCTTTGACGTCACTCACTCTCGGTTCCCTCCCGATAAGGGGGACTGAGCGTCGTGCGCCTGCGTGGTGCTGACCGGCCGGCAGGCTGCGCTGGGACCGCGCATGCGCCGCGGTCTGCTCGGGGGTGAGGCACACAGGGAATGCCGACTGTGCGCAGGCGCTGCCGGAGCCTTGCTGCCTCGGAGGACGTCTGTGTTGCTGTGATGGGCAGCAGGCTCCCTCGCTGGGATTAATCCACTCCAGGACACAGACCATTGCACCCAGCTCTCTGCAGGAGCCCGATACGAAATCTGAGACAAATTTACTGCTAAAATCTCATATTGCCAGTTGCAAAGATAGAGCATGGTGCCTGCACGTTATATGTTTGTTTGAACTGTTGCATGAAATTACCATTGCAACGGATTTGGGTATCCGCCTGTTTATTAGCCCCAAGAATGCCTTCAAACTCCGCACGATCCTGCATGCTTCACATTCCTATTGCGTTATTTACAGTCATATTTCTCCCAGATACCTTGGTGTCGTGTTAAAATTAGAACACGTTTAGACTTTGGAAGAAAAAGTTATCATGTTCTTTTCTAAAAGTAGGGAACAAAAACGGCCCAGTTCCTTCAAGTGTCATCTTTATGTTGCTATTATACCATGCCAGTTTATTATATATATTCATTTTAATGCCTTTTAAACTCAACGATGAGTGCCGGTGTGAAGTGAGTGTCAGAGCTACACTGATTTCAGTTAAGTCTCACAGACAGAGAAACTGCTGTTATTGTCTGATGTTTCTTTTAAATCATCTGTCGTTTATTTTTTTATCCTACGAGAATCTTTATTTCTGTTTTTCTCTCCGCTCAGATTAAGAAATGAGACTTGTCTAGACGAACAAGGGTCTGTAGGCAGTGCCGTTGTTTGTGTAATTAATTACTCTGAAGTCGGGCTCTGATTTTTCCCATTCGCTTCACAGACGCTTCTCTCACACTCCAAACAGATAAAATTGTTGACCTAATAGCGATTTTTTTTGGAACGGATTCTCTCCCAATACTGTATTCGGTGCGCGTTTTTGGTGAACATCTGGAGTTGTAATTTCAGTTCCGTGGAAGTGCAAGTTTTATCAAGTGTAACAATTATTGCAAACAGATCGCTTTCCTGTGCGTCTCCTTACCCTGTAATAGGTTCGTTTTAATTTGTTTCCAAGACAAGATTCTCATCCCACAAAGAAAAAACACACGGAGAATGGAAATCTGTCTTGAAATAATGTGGAAAAACATGATATTATCAATACCATAATTCGGGCCCCGAACCCAATCTGGTTGCACCTGTCATTGGTCCTAAAACAAAGCAACGTTATAAAATCTAGCAAACAATTTTACAGGTTTTACTCTCCGAATGCAGCATGAACTTTCCCGACGCTGACTGCATTTTAGTGAAATCTTGCCTTTAGAATACGAATGTGCAACAGGGGTACACCTGGGCCGAACACCCGCTTGTGTACTCGTTTGTATCCTTGGGTGTAGATTGTCCCGACTGGTTGTTGAGGATTTCTATTTACAATCCGTTTGAATGTTGCGTTTTACAGTCCTCGCGTTTTCCTGATAATTTTTCGCAACCAACATTTTTTTTTGAACAAGCCAGGCCTTTCGGTTCAAGAGCTCACACAGGGATGAAATGCGACCTCGGGCACAAAAACAATTGCAGAACCATTTGTGTCTCAACACTGCATTGTAACACAAATTGTCATTTTAACTCACACACGATGCGCGTGTTTATATAAATCTTATAGTTTATCCAATTTACTTTATAGCATTTGCAGTTTGATTGGTTTTATAATGTATGAACTGTATTGCTGTAAGTATTTACACTTTACGTAGTTCACTGTCCTGTTCAATTATCCGTATTTGTATCTGATTCGATAGCAGTTTAATTATATGGAATTGTATGTACATTAAATCGCTCCATTCCACAGGTAAAATGACGACTTAGATTGATTGCACATCACAAATGTACATCCAATCGAGTGTTAATGCAAATACGACACCGGCACACTTGGCTAAATGTAGTTTGATTTATAAGGTTGATATTCTGCTTGAGGCGAAATTATTTATAAATGCAACCTCTCCCATTCAGTTCCAGTCCTGTATGCCAGTATCCAGGGGCAGGGCCGGCGCTCAACATTAACGTTGCTTTTCTATTTTTTTAAGAGCAATTTTACAGGTGTTTTAAAATAAATAAAACTTATTCCTGTGCCGTTAAAATAGAAATACAGTAGGTTTAATTGCGGTACAAGTATTGGCTGCTTTTCTGCATTTAAGTGCCAGGAAATTGCAGGAGGGATGTACATGGGATACAATTTAAATATGTTAACCTGCATACAAGATCTAAGCTGCAGACTGATAAACACATATATAGATATTTCCATTGAGGGAGAGATTTGAGGATAGCTGTGATACATGGACAAATATAGGGAAAAAAATCTAGATTAAAAATAAAAAGACAAAAAAAAGACAAGGATAAATACGGGGGATTACGGCGGGGCTCGATAGAAAATATACGCGCGGACATGGGAGATATTCTCAAACCGGAGACAGATAAATAGCTATGGGAGTTGATAGAATATGCAGGAGATTTCATGTTCCTTATATACCCGCGCATGTTGGTTGCAAATATTATATAATTATTATACTTTTGAGGAACATTGTCATATAATTGACAGGTTGCTTGGGATTCTCTCAGAAACGGGCTCACCGAACAAAACCCTTTCTCCCCGAATATCAATCCTATAATCCGGGAGATACTGGCGAAGATACCCAACCCACACCAAGGGCGGCCGGAGAGAAATGGATTACTGGGCGGGTTTACTGCGAATATTTTTGCAGTGAATTGGATTTTATTTATTAGGTTATTTATGTATGTATTGTACCCCGGGGCCCGCAAGGTAACCGCAGAGCTCAAAAACACTTGTATTCACCTTCAAGTGACGAAGACTGCAGCAGGAAGGCTGGTTGCGCACCGAGCATTCAATGTCACATAAAGTGAAAGCCATGCAGTTTACACAGTTACAGCTCGACTCAGCAGCTTGTTAATTCCATTAGACACCCCGCACCCACCGAACGTAAATACAGTGCAGGAGGTTTAATCAGGCACACTTGACAATTAGATTATCATCAAATTGCCAGCGGATAATGTGCTAAAAGCTTTCTCAGTTACTGTAACTCCTGACTGAGAATTATTCGCACATTTGGGCCCCTCTAGTCCCCTGACAACTGCGCTCGGCCCTTAAAACGGCAACACCCGACCTAGCCGAGCCGTGCCTATCGATCTGTTTTCTGATAAACTTATTTTATAAACTTAAATACATTCTAATAACTGCTCGTGTTCGTTTAAGCCCCCAGACACCACTCGCAGTCAATTGATGTTTAACTCGGTGGGACCCACACGAACAAGAAAAAAGGTTTTAAGAAAATCGCCGAGAATGATCTGTTTTGGTGACCAGTTTTAGTTTGAACCGAAGAAGTTCAATTAATGAACACTTTTCTCGTCGAGTTTAAGTCGCCCGCCTTAAATAACCGCACAGAAGCCAATGCTGCTTCTTTCTGTGTCTAAAATGTATGAAAGAGACGAGAGGAGGTTACAGAGGAGACAGGCGACACATTGAGATTTAAGATGCTGATATTCTTCGAGAGCGAAGAGCGGGGAGGAGATGGGAACAGGCAGAAGTCAAAGACTCGAGTTGTCTCTCCTCACTAACCGGCCTGCTCTTCATTCCCAGCATCTCCTCTTGTTTTAAGCCCAGTGAATATTCTTATGATCACACCAGCATCGGAATAGCAATGAAATGTTACTTTAAAATCAATCGAAATAGAGCCGAGTAATTGAGATTTTAATTCAGAGGCGCTGTGTGAATAAATACCATTTTAAGCAGGACTTTATTCTAAACGCCATTTAAAGTTCATCTTAACCCTGTCCTTGCTGGGAGATGAACTGATGTTTCCACTCCTTGAAGGCGGCTGCAGCGCCAGCTATTTGGCTCTTTCTGTGCACGAGTGGAGATGCGATGTTTTAGTTGGGTTTGTGGTGTTAATCGGCATTTTACTACCTGCTGCTGGCGCCACCTCAACTCACCCCATCAGCCCGATCATAGGAGCAGTTTTTCCATGAAACCAACCGACTTCAGACACAGTCCTCCCGAATCCCAGCCCAAACCCAAACCTCCGCCCGAACCCGAACCCAAGCCCGAATCTCAGGCGCAGATTCCGTTTCCATTAGTTAAGGCCGGTTGGAGTGTGACTGATAATTGTTCGTTTGTCCAGGAACCAACTCCCTGAAACCAAGCAACGGGGGAGACGAATTCACTCTGGCTGCACGATAACAAGTTCATTATTTAATATTTCTGTTTCTATTAATACTCGGTGCACACACGGACCTAGAGAGAGAATGATTCCCAAGGCGTGAAAAATACACACGAGAAACAAAACTCCCCAGTGAAACATGTTTAATTTGTTAATGAAAGGGTTTGAGCGGATATTTGATCGGAGTGCCCTTAAATAACTGCAGATAACAGAAACGGATTGTCCCAGTTGAAGGAATGACCTTCCCGGTCAATGGTCCGGTAACCAGACTTTCCTGGGCTGTCCCCGGCGCGACTTTATTCTGAATGGTTCCCAATATTTTAATACACGGCGAGGCCTCAGCGCAAGAAAATAGTCGCAGTGAGAGTTGGGAATAGGAGGAGGCCATTCAGCCCCTCAGGATAGATTGAATAACACAATTCACTGTCGGCCGAGTTACTCAATTGTACCAGGAGTGACCTGTGCCTGAAGGATCCTGAAGTCTGTTTTTATGCTCTCTATATAAATTGATACCTATATTAAACAAAATTCCGCCTTTCTAAGTCACAATTCAGCCGCCCGAACTAGTGATTCCAACCGCTTATTTCAATCCCTGTATTAGATTGTCCTTAAATTATTTGGCAGCTGCAGAGGTCAGTTTAAATGTAAATTAATAATGTACAACTTTCAACGCGTCACTCTGCTTTGCATTTGAGCCCAGTGTCTGGTAATAATGACTGGTAATTAGAAACACACGCCCCAAATAGTAGGCTGGCTGGGTGTAATCTTTTCAAACTACTGAGGGATAGTCAGTGAAAACATATTTAAAAGTGGATGAGTGATATCTTGAGTGCAGTGTGTTCGCTAATGCCTCTCCTTTTGTCTCAATAAATCAGAGTACAAGACCTTGATTTAATTGGAGCCCTGCTAATGAAATGGCTGCAATATCATCGCGACGCCCGCTCACCTTTCAAAGCCAGACTTTATCGAATTATGGTGAATCGAGAACTCAGATCGTCTTATTGGATTAGCTGCTTTCAATTTTTTTAAAAACGGCATTCTGAGACATGTCTGCTCCCAGGTCCATCTATCCCTCCTACAAAGTGAGGCTGCAAATCTGACTACCTGTTACCTCCTCAAATACCTCACGAATAGTTACCTTCTCAAATAATATACACACACACTGTGCTTATTGTGTGATGTCAGGTTCCATGCGTACACTGAGGACACCCAGCTCTACCTCACCACCACATCCCTCCACTGCCTCTGATTTGTCACGCTACTTGTCGGGCATCAATCCTGGATGAGCAGAAATTTCCCTGGCCACTGTCTAAGGTTGAACAAGACCGTTCACAACCTTAGCCTCCTACTTACTCCTGAGCTGAGCTTCCGACCATATATCCGCTCCAACACCAAGACTGCCAACTTCCACCTCACTAACATCATCCATATCCACCCCTGCTTCAGCTGATCTGCTGCTGGAACTCTCATCCATGCTTTTGTTACTTCCAAACTCAACTATTCCAACGCTCTCCTGTCAGGCCTCTCACCTCGTACCCTCCCTAAACCTTAGCTCACCTAAAATTTTGCTGCCCGTGTCCTAACTCGCACCAAGTCAGAGTTTTGGATGAGCTCAAGTTTATTGAGGGTGCAAGGTGGGAAGCCGGCCAGGAGAGCATTGGAATGGTTCAGGCTCAAAGAGTGGCCAGAGAGAGGGATGGAGTCGGTTGCTAGGCAACGGAGTTTGTGAAGGGGACCAAAGATTGGAGGGGGCGAGCCTTGGTCAGACCCAATCTAGAGTACTGCATTCTGGTTTGGGCACCTCACTGAGGATACATTAGCCTTGTATAGCACCTTGTACTAGAGGTAATGTATCCTGTAACATAGATGAGGACCAGTGTGATCACTTGGACTAGTTTCGATCACCAAACAGGGAACTACAGAGGAATGTTCCATTTTTTTCCCCATCTAATTGGCTTGTTTAAAAAAAAATCTGTTTATCTTATCTATCTCAGGGGATTGCATGGTTCTGGGTGGGGTGATGAGGTAGAGCTGAGTGTCGTTATGTAAGAACATGTCATCATCATCATCATCATAGGCAGTCCCTCGTAATTGGGTTTGGCTTGCTTCCATGCCAAAAAGAGATGAGTTCACAGGTGTTTCAATAAGGGACCTAATATTCCAGGTCCCGAACTACATGTTGAAGGGTGGAAGATGCCTTTGCGTAGATTTTTTTTTAATGTGTGGTGGCCGTTGCACACCAACCACCACATGGGCTTGACAGAGCTTGGTCTTGGTCCAGTGGCAAGGAATAACCAAGACGACTGGAGACCAGCTCTGCTGCACAGACCGAGTGCATACACAATTGCAGTGTGGGCTGACCCATGCTGCCCCTGGGCCCTCGGCTCTTCTGGGCCCCGAACTCATGCCTCTCCTGGGCCTTGATCACATCACTTGTAATGTGCTATCAGTGACTGAAGTTACTGAATTCTAACATCCATGTTTACAGGTATTTATTCAGTTTGGGAAATGGAAAACAGTTCCCCCATTATTAGAAGTCATCAGGATCTGAAGGATTGTAGTGATGATGGAGAGATGAAAATGAAATGAAGATGAATGAAAGATATTTGGATGCGAGTGCTTCATTTACTTTGTGTACAGGTACAAAAAGTAATCAAAAAGGCTAATGGAACATTGGCCTTTATCTTAAGGGGGCTGCAATACAAAGGAGGGGGAAGTAATGCTCTTGTAAAAAGCCTTGGTCAGACCCAATCTAGAGTACTGCATTCTGTGTGGGCACCTCAGGGAGGATACACTGGCCTTGTATAGCACCTAATACTAGAGGTAATGTATTCTGTAACATAGATGAGGACCAATGTGATCACATGGACTAGTTTCGATCACCAAAGGGAGAATTACAGAAAAATGTTCCCTTTTTTTTCCCATCTAATTGGCCTGTTTTTAAAAAAATCTGTTTTTTTTTATCTATCTCAAGGGATTGCATGGTTCTGGGTGGGGCGGGGAGTGTAGATATTTTGATGCATAAGGCACCAGAACTGTATGGGACAGGCAGGATGGACCAGTTGGTCGTTTCTTGTCCATCATAGTGCATTTATTGAAGGGGATACAATAGAGATTCAGCAGAATGGTACCATGGCTTAAAGGGTTAAATTATGAGGGCAGATTACATAAACTTGGTTTGTATTCTTTTGAGTGTAGAAGGTTGAGGGGTGATCTGATCGAGGTGTTTGAAATGATAAAGAGATGTGATCAGATAGATACTAGTTTGATCTGGTGGGGGAATCCAGAACAAGAGGGCATAATCTTAAAATTAGACCTTGTCAGGACTGAAATCAGGAAGTACTTCTTCACACAAAGGATAGTGGAAATCTGGAACTGGCTCCCCAAAAGGTTGTGGATGCTGGGGTTCAACTGGATCTTTCAAAACTGAGATTGATAGATTTATGTTAGGTAAGGATATTAAGGGATATCAAAAAAAGGCAGCTAAATGGAGTTGTGGTACAGATCAGTCAAGAGCTAATAGAATGGCAGAACAGGCTCGAGGGGACAAATGATCTCCTCATGTTCCTGTGTCCCCAAGAACGTAGCAGAGAGTATGGGATTCTGCTGGCCAATGACGATTTTAAACATTGTTGGAACAGTGTTCAGGAAATGGCCCCACCTCTTTTCAAGTTTTCACAATGCATTTTTTCTCATGTAGCCTGTCAAATCAGTGCAAAGGCAAATAATATTTTCTAAACATTTTTCGAAAATGTTCTCCAAGTATCTTCAAGAATGCAGCAACAGAGGCAGCAAAGCATGTTACTATCATTCCCAGCTCTATTATTACTGCACCTTCATTAAGTGATAGACAGACAAGATGGTGGAAGCTGGGTTATCACCGGGGTCTGCTGCTTCACCACTCAGCATACAACATTCACAGGCTTTACTAACTCGTCAGTGAGCAAGATCAATCTTGATTCAGGGAGATACTTCTCACACATTGGCTATATACTTGAAAAGGAACAATTTGCAGGGCTATGGGGAAAGAGCAGGGGAGTGGGACGAGTTGGATAGCTCTTTCAAAGAGCTGGCATGGACATGATGGGTTGAATAACCTCCTTCTGTGCTGCAAGATTCTATCTCATGTAGCACAGAAGGAGCTTTGTTAGCTATACAAAGCCCTGGTTTGACCACACCTGGAGTACTGTGAGCAGTTCTGGGCACCACACATAGGGAAGGATATATTGGCCTTGGAGGAAGTGCAGCAGAGATTTACTAGAATGATACCCAGACTTCAAGGGTTAAATTATAAGGAGAGATTACACAACCTAGGGGTGTATTCCCTGGAATTTAGAAGGTTCAGGGATGATTTAATTGATGTTTTCAAGATATTAAGGGGAACTGATAGGGTAAATAGAGAGACACTCCCTGCACACTTAAAAAAAACTTTTAACGTTTATTGCACCAAGCCATTACCTCAATAAAATGTTTTAAAACGCCAGTCCTGAAGCTTAAATGCAAACTTGCCTGAAAGATGTATGTGTCCCTTTAAGAAGTGCTGACTGACTCTGTCAGTCTGCTGAACGCTCACTTTTCAGAGCGAGTTTAAGGCCCAGTGCTGAACTCAGCGCTAAGGTTGAAGTTTGCAGAGCGTGGTATTAAGTCAGCATTGCACGCTGGCTGATGTCACTCTCTGCATGCATGCATCTCCAGGGCCTTCCATCTGCTATCGGCAGCGGAAGGCCCTCACCAAAAATGGTGGCCGCCGAGTCCCGCGCCAGAGAAGGGCGTTAGAGTGGTGGCTGCCATTTTTTTCCAGCACAGCGATGCAAAAGGGTGGAGCTAAGATAGGGAATTTCGAGGCCTACGTTCCTATGTTTCCGTGCAGAGTTTTATTGGCTAACGCCCTGTTCTGAAATAGCTCTCCTATTGGAGCCTTCATTTGGTTCAGATTGCACCATTGATGGAGTGCAGCACCGGTTTCCATTACGTTCGTCTCTTTGGATGACTTGGTACGGCAGAACCTTAGTTCTGGGATTCCTTCGCTTGTGCTATATCGTGTAGCTAAGTGATTGGAAACTTAGTGAGTTTCTGTCCTTCCGTGGGGAATAGGTATTGTTACATGATTTACAAATTTTCAACAAAATGATCAGGAAAGTGCTGTCCACAAAAGTCATCTCCAGATCTATGTTTGGATTTACATTCCGACCGTAGTCACGTTGGAGTGTATCCAGAGCCAGCTAGGCAACCTGACCCCTGATTCACTAAAAAAAACAGATGATCTGGTCATTACCACATTACTGCTCGTGGGATCTTGCTGCACACAAATTAGCTGCCGTGTTTCCTACATTATAACAGTGACTACATTTCAAAAAGTATTAAATTAACTGTAAAGCGATTTGGGATGTCATGAGGTCATGAAAAATGCTACATAAATGCAAGTCTTTCTTTTATAACACTTGGAACTGGAAAGTAAAGCAGCGACCTTTCAAACTCAAGGCACAGATTCCCAACCCCAATTCAAACAAGGTCTTCAGCAATTTGGGTTTCAAGCTCTTCTTTCCTATCATGGGCAGGATGTACATCTCGATCTCTTACAGCCCTCGGCTCTCTTTATAGTGGAGAAGATCCCCATACTCTAAGTCCTAAGGTAAGCTGTAACAGTCCAGAGCCGAGCACTCCTTGGCTTTCCAAGGAGCGTTTCTAGATCTTTGAAAGACAGGCTCCAAGTGCCCCAGGTGTTCTGCAGGACCGGTGGACCCTGGCCACGTATATTTTTAGTGCTAACCTGGATTTGAAAGGTGCTGAAAGGGGATTTGTTGGTTCCCGTGGAAACTTCATAAAGTGAAGCAAGAAGCTTTTAAGACCCAGATTTATTTGGAAAAGGCATCTCGCGGCCTGCCCCATTATGTTAGACTGTTTCCTTCAGCTCGAACATGTTTTGCCTGTAACTTGCTGGAAGTACAAGTTGATACCGGCGCAGCGAGGGCAACGGGGTATCTGGGACCTTAGTGAATGACAAGATCAACAGTCTATCTTCTTAACCAATGCGATTTAAGGCTTGAGAAAGAAACAGAGGAATGATGGGGAATGAAATAGGGTGAATTAGAGTTAAATCAGGTACAGAAAGAGGAATAAAGAGAGGGAAATAAAGATTGGATTATGAGAGAGAGAGAAAAGAGACAGAAAGGAAAAGTAAGAAAAACATTTTAAAATCTAAAATTTTAAATTTTAAAAATCTCTAGGAACAATTTACGACCTGCAGGAATGAGACTCCACAGTTTCAGTTGTTCACTTTCTGGGCAGGAGAGGTTGAGTGGAATTGCAGGAACATAAATCTCCTCATTAAAAGGGTACTTACACTGTTCAGTACCAGCTCTAACTTTTGGTGGTGAGTTTAATGAGGAATTAATGTGCGAATGCAGCAGTTTCTTGAAACTCACGGGGAGGTTGAGGGCGAGCTGCTGTTTTCATGAGGCTGACTGCAGAGCGGCACAAATCTTCCAGTAACTTGTGACAATTCTAAACTCATGGGGAATCTCTTCCTCTCCACAAGTTGCTGGATGATTTATACATTAATAATGCCAAGTGCCATTAAACTCACGTGATTTTCCCAGCAAAAGCTGGGTCATTATGTTTTGAGAGCATGAGAACTGCCTCGCACTCACTATAAACACCCAGAATCTATCAATTGGAAGGAAGCTTTGTGCCAGCATGGATTTTGATTCAATATTCTCTACTGGGCAAAGAGCATGGCTTGTAGCCAAGCATAGCTTCAATGGATCAGGGGTGTTGTTGGTCCGTAATTGTATAATGCAGCTCAGTGTGGTTGACACTGAAGTGGCCACTCAGTCAGGGTAACTAGGAATGGGAATTAAATTTTGGCCTTGCCGGTGACACCCACATCCTGAGATAATAAAGAGAGTCTGGTACCACAATATAAATAAAGCCAGTGGTTCACAATAACACGGTAGGAAAGAGTCAGAATGGAGGATATGGAAATAGAATCCCAGTGATGTTGGTGTTCTATTTTTAGACCTGAATGAATGTGGCTGCGAGTCTGTTTAGAGAAAAGTGAGTTTCAATCCTGATGTACTGACAAATCTTGTCGAAATTTCGGGGGGAACGCTCATTTGATATGACTAATTAGACGGACTCCATGCTGGGGTTTTCTTTTGATGCCGGTCTGCCCACTAATTGCTTGGCTGTTGGTGAAGAGCACAAGGTTAAGTTCAAATCCAGCAGTGGCTGGGTGCGTTTTATCCCTGTACTGTTGGTGCTGATGTGAAATGACACGCAGCAGACGGGAGGTGTGTTAATTTAACTGATTAGGACTTTAACATTTAGCCAGCATTTGGGAGCTCGTCAATCCTTTCAAACACATTGTGAAACACACGAGGCATTAGCTTTAAAAACAGTGGTGCTGGTTTGTATGGAATTAAAATGAAATGCAGTAAGTAGTGGTTCTTTGTGGCTCACTGGAGGCAAGCAAAACATATTGGTTACGATAAAGTAGAGCATTGATGCAGAAGAACGTTCCTGCAGTGATCACACTTTGTCCTTTATGTTCTGTCCTGTAATTTCCTTGATACACGAGATAAAAGCTTACCCTCCCACATTCAGGATTTTCTTTTAAAGATAGAAATACTTGCATCTCTACAATGACTTACACAACCTCATGGCGTCCCGAAGTGCTTTATGGCCAATGAAGTATTTTTTGAAGTGTAGTCACTGTTGTGATGTAGGACGTGCACAGATAATGTGTGCACAGCAAGCTCCCACATGAGATACATGAACATATAATCTGTTTTAGTGATGTTGGTTGAGGGATAAATATTAGCCCCAGGACACCGGAGAGAATTCCCCAGCTCTTCTTCAAAATGGTGCCATAGGATCATTTACATCCACCTGAGAGGGTTTAAGTTGTTTTTATTTTCAAATCTCTCCATGGCCTCAACCCCCCCCCCATCCCTGTAACCTCCTCCAGACCTAAAACCTTCCAAGATCTCTGCATTCCTCCAAATCTGGCCTCTTGGGCATCCCCAATTTTCATCGCTCCACCATTGGTGGCTGTGCCGTCAGCTGCCTTGGCCCTAAGCTCTGGAATTCCCTCCCTAAAACTTTCCGCCTCTCTGTCTCTCTATAAGATGCTCTTTAAAACCTACCACTGTGACCAAACTGTTCCAATATCTCTTTATGTGGCTCGGTGTCAAATTTTGTTTGTTAATAGCTCCTGTGAAGCACCTTGGGACGCTTTACTGTGTTAAAGGTGCTATATAAATGCAAGTTGTTGTTGTAAACACAGCCCTCATTTTACAAACAGCAAAGTCCCACAGACAGCAAATCAGATGAGTGGCCAGTCAATGTTTCTTTTGCTGGTTGAGGGAGAAATTTTGGCCAGGACACTGGGAGAACTCCCTGCTTTCTTTTGAAATAGGGCCGCAGGAGCTTCTAAATCAAACTGAATAGTGATTCAGTGAATCTTGGTTGGACCGCATTTAGAGCAGTGTGCACAGTTCAGGTCTCCATATTATAAAAAGGATATAGAAGCAGTGGAAAAAGTGCAAAAAAGATTTAATAGGCTGTTACCAGAACTGAGAGGGTACAACTGTCAGGAAAGACTGAGCAGGCTCGGACACATTTCTGTAGAAAAGAGAAAGCTAAGGGGTGACCGAATAGAGATCTTTAAGATTACAAAGAGGTTTGATAAGGTAGAGATAGGGAAGATGTTTCTAATTGCGTGGAGTTCAAAACTGGGGGCCATAAATATAAGATAGTCACGAATAAATCCAATAGGGAAATCAGGAGAAACTTCTTTACCCAGAGAGTGGTGAGAATGTGGAACTCACTACCACAGGAAGTGGAATAGCATAGATGCATTTAAGTGAAAGCTCAGTAAGTATATGAGGGAGAAAGAATAGAAGGATATGCTGATAGGGTGAGATGAAGTAGGTTGGGAGGAGGCTCGTGTGGAGCATCAACACGGCATGGACTAGTTGGGTTGAATGACCTATTTCTGTGCTGTAAATTCTATGTAATTGTACAAGCAGAATAGAACTGGAGTTAAGCTGGCTTTCCAACCTTTCCTCATGCCTATTACTCAATGATGTCATGACCAAAGTACTCAGCAGCAGGAGATTTACCAGTCCCTGTAATACCAGAGCCAGTCAGGGGGACCCAGTGTCATCTTTATGGGTCAATTAAAAAAGGCCTGCTTCCAAAGGCTTAGAAATCCGTTTCCATTTTCTGTGTGGGCTGCTCCTGCACACTCTCCATTCCATCGCTCCTTGTTTGTGCCCCTTTAAAAAGGGAATACTTCTGTTAGATTATTTTTGATTTGGGTTGATAACACTGGGGCGACCCAATCATCCTGAATGGTTGTTTAAGAAGAGTAGAGAAAGAAGAGGAGAAGAAGAATTTCCATTCAAGATAAAAGACAAGCAACTATAATAAATTACATCAAGTGTGCAGCACAGAAACAGGCCAATAGGCCCAACAGGCCAGTGCAGGTGTTTATGCTCCACACCAGCCTCCTCCCATCCCTCTTCATCTAACCCCATCAGCATATTCTTCTATTTCTTTCTCCCTCATATACTAATCTAGCTTCCCCTTAAATGTATCTATGCTAGTCACCTCAATCACTCCCTGTTGGAGCGAGTTCCACATTCTCACCACTCTCTGGGTAAAGAAGTTTCTCCTGAATATCCTCTTGAATTTATTAATGGCTATCTTATAGTTCTGGTCTCCCCCGCAAGTGGAAACATCTTCTCTACATCTATCCTAACAAACCTTTTCATATTCTTTAAGACCTCTACCAGGTAACCCCTCAGCCTTCGCTTTTCTAGAGTAAAGAGCCCCAGCCTGTTTAGCCTTTCCTGATACAGACCTAAAACCACAGACAGGCACTATGAGAGCTTCCAGCTGAAGGCAATAGAAAGGAAGCTTTTAAGAATCTGACTTGAAATCCACTTCCCAATGGATATGAACACAACACAAAACTGCCTGTAATTAAGCACGAACTGGGCAATATCAGTCAGAGGCCGTGAGGGGGTGCTTAAAATGGCACTGCTTCACTGGGCAGTACGAGTGCTGTGCCCAAGGTACGGACCAGTGCAGCAGAAGACTATACTTTGGTTAATGGAGCACAGTTTATGTGGTTGTGAAGTGTTTCAGCTCCACAGTGATGCAAAATGTGTCATGTGATCCCTGCTGTGAGTTGAGATTTTGGTACCAGGTGTGAAGATTGTTCTGAGGAGTTCGTCTCTCACTGTTTCAGATTTTCACTGACTGCAACTTAACAGCCATACAACTGCAAAGTCAACTTTATAAAACTAAAACCTAGGTTCTCATCATTCAGAAATGGAAATACTGGATGGATGAAAGTTGAAAAGGCATCAAAAAAGGTAAGAAACCCTTTGAAATTCTTCCAGATATTAACAGATTCCAGGATAATGTAGAAGGCTACAAGGGCACAGAAGAAGTGATAGCTAGAAACTCCGAGAAGACAGCTTGGACAAGTTACTTGGAGACTCTAGGTGTACGGGACTCTGCTCAGGAAAGTGGATAACAAAGTGTGTGTAAAGACATGGTGTGTCTATCTGGAGCTAGAACAGTAAAAGAAAAATTACATTTCTGTCACGCCTTTCACAACCTCAAGACGAGTATTTACAGCCAATAAAGTACTTTTGAAGTGTTGTCAGTGTTCATCAGTGGACATTGCAGCCACTGACCATGTCCCTTTTAAAAGTTATTACAAGTCTGTTTGTGAGTTTCTCGTTTGAGTCTTCAAAAGGTCTCCCTCCCCCCCCAAAAAAAACATTTGGTGGAACAGAAAAAAGGACACGTCTGGGCATTCACGGCACTCGGGCTATTGAGCTTTTATCTCTTTTTTTTTTCTTGGATGAAGTTTTTCTCCTGGGGTTTTTTGTTTCTGCCTCTTTGGTTGAATGCTGTGAAAATTCATGAATACATTTATAACAACTAAAATCTCGATAAATATTTAATCACAGCGTCAAACACTGAGAATTGCTGAAGTTCCAATTTGGAATGAGATCTTTAGTTTTTAAGGATTTCTCCCCCAGGTGAACACAAGGGTACCTTACCTATACCAAGCAGATGTACATACCAGAGGTTACAACCATCAGGAAAGACTGGCTAGGCTGGGGCTCCATTCTCTAGTAAACAGGAGCCTGAGGTCTTTACAGTTATG